>NC_072739.1:128237854-128555354 GCF_026930045.1 Uloborus diversus | reverse complement strand
CCAATTATCTCAAAAGCTGCTCTACAAAAATTCATCCAGCTTTTATGGTATGGTCAATAATATTTCATTCCTTTATGTGAAAAAGACTGTCTCAAAGCTTAGTGCAGTAAACGATGCAGCTGAAAGAGCGGTAAAAATGATGCAGAACTTTCATGGTTTGCTAACAGCTGATGAGGAACAAAAACAATCTGTTACGTTGTGTTCAAGAGCAGAGGACATTCTATTCTGACTGCAAAAAGCAAACATTGAATTAAAAATATGTACAGTAATGTTTCTTTTAGTCTAATATTGTTGTAAATATCTGCTTTAAATAAATTGATGTCGCGTGTAGTAATGAATTATGCAGTTAGCAATTTTCCCACTGTAGTCGCCTTACAGGATTTTAGGTCCAACTTTGACCTCAAGTCGGCACGGGTTCCCGTTATTTAATTGCAATGGAACTTTTTTCTCATGTTTCTGAGGTGAAATGGAAAAAATTTGGAGGGTATGCGTATTCGATTTCAAATTTTTTTTTCGCCATTATATCTTGGGACACCCTAATATATATAATATATATATATATATATATATATATATATAAAAGAAGTAACCCCCCCCCCCCCCCCGAAAGTCGGGGTCTAGCTACGCCACTGATTGTTGTACACAGGTTTAAAATGCATTGAGCAAAATAGGAAATTCGAGGGGACCAAACGGAAATACCGTTGCAGGCAGGTTAATTGTTACAGAGAATATATACATAGGTTTTTCTAGATATTTTTTTGAAGGTTGGCGAGTTCCGGCCTTTTTGTTTTAAGCTGCAGTTCAAAGTAACAAAAATAAATGTGTAAATAAAAATAATAACAACAGGTTATACCAGGCAAGGCTTTAAAATAACAGTGGTTTGCTGGTTCAAGACCACAAAAGCATCCATCTGACCAGAAAAAAAAACTAAATTTTAGTGGTCCATGAGACCAGTAGTTTTAGTAGTTAAGTTTTATTAGTGCACCTTTTTTCCTTAATTTTTCAATATTTAAAACAAGGATGCAAGAATAGACCATTAAAGGTGTCCAAGGACCAGTGAAATTTTGTAGTTACTGGGCCTTTGGACCAGTGACTTATTTTTTAAAATTTCTGCCCCTGCAAGGGGTTTCCCAAACTTTTCCAAGTTGAGGCCAGTGTGGGAAATAAGTGTTTTTTTTTTTATTTCGTGGAGCAGTACTGCTCCTCAAATTTTGGTATTAAGGAGCAGTTCTGTAAAATTGAGGAACAGTTTTACAACATATACTAAATTATATTTTTAACAAGAAAACAAACAAGTTTTAAGACATGTAATATTTAATGTGTGCATTAAAAAAGTTATGAACGATTTCAGTTACAAACTTTTATCACTTATCTTTTACAAAATTGAAGAACTGGTACAAATGAATGGTTCTACAAATACAAGAATATTTAGGGTGGGAAAATCACAAAAATTAAATTTAAACCATTAAAAAAAAATAAAACCATTTGTAGTCCATTTATTGATAAAAATAGTCATTAAAAATCTAAGTCCACTGCATCGACATCTAGTTTTGTATCAACATCTACTAAAAAATGTAATTTTTTTTTTTTACATTGCAAAATTTTTGAGAAAATTTATGATATGTAGTCTTATTTGTTCTGACTCCCAAACTACTATGCACTAATAGTATGCTATTTTATGCTAGAGATAAGAAGATACAGTCTGCAAATGGAGTATATAGAGTTGGCAAACATCCAATTAAGATGAGTCTACATGAAAGAGGGGAAAGAGTAAAAATTTGATGTACGTGCTCTGCTTATTTGAATGTAACTCAGTTAAATTTTAGAGGCTAACATATATCTGCAAAAGTTGGCATCCCTGAAAACTTAATGTACACATATCTGCTTGCAAACGGGATGTTTGCTTTCCCATCAAATTGGTAGACAGTATCATGCTTGCTCATACATTTGAATAATTCTGTGGAAAAAATCAGTAGTACGTTTGAACAGAATACCCCGTATTATCTGCTTATTGAAAAAAGACCCATAATATAGAGAATTATGGCCACTTTACCTCATGCTATGACCACTTTCTACCACTATATAGGGTAAAGTAGTCATAAATATATAGGGAAAAGAAAATGGTAGAAGACTACATAAGTCGGGTTCTTTTTTTCTTCCTAAAATTCAACGTACTGGGTTCTTAATAAACATAATGTAAAACAACAAAAATTGAAGTGTTGAAGCAATTTCTTTTATTTATTATCCACACTAAGCTGAAACACCTAAATTTTACACTTTAACCCACCAGACCCTAGTTATTCATCTTTTTGTTTCGTTAACAACTAAAACTTAGTACCATAGACAATGGCATTCAGGGGTGCTGCAACACCCACTTTGAGCAGGGCCTGATTAATAAATTTGAGGGGCTTATATATATTTGAGGCTAGGCAAAAAATTTCGGGACCCCTCTGTAGTCAAACCTTACAATGTTAACCTTTAGTTGTATAGTAATTTTAGCAATTTGAGGGTCCTAGGTCTTAGTCTAATCAGTAATCAGGCCCTGACTTTGGGAACCCATGGGTTATAAAATACGTTTAGAAAAATAGTGCGAAATGTGACAAAGGGAGTTAATGGGTAAGGTGAAATGTGACAAAACAGGGAGAGGGTCAGCTATGTTGAAAAAAAGTGTGACATCATTTATGGATGGCTTATGTAGTGACCGGTTGTTAAAAGCGCAATTTTTTTTAGACGAAGAAACTCGCCGGTCTGCAGACTTTTTTCGCTAATTTTGACCAGTCCGTGGGGTTAAAAGAGGTTCCGAAACGCAAAACTATAGTGAGAAAGTACCTACATCGCAAAGATAAAAGAGCATTAAAAAAGTAGAAGCTGGTCAACCAGAAAAAACAATGGAAACATACAAAACTTCAGACGAAAGTTATAGCGACGATTTGATAGAAGGGATCTATATCTACCTGAACTAAATTAATTGCATTTGTGTTCAACTTTTCTAAAGAGAAAAACATTAACTAAAAAGACAAAAAATTAACTAAAATTAATTCATTGTTAGTACGAGGAATCTCGCTCTCTCTCATACATTGCGCCACAAAAATCAAAAACAGTGGACGGTTGTCATATCTTCACTTCACTTCTACCATAGTAAAGACAGAAGCATTATTAAAGAGATCACATTATCACGGAGGAAATCGTTGTGACAGAACGTCCCTTGATTCTTCGCTTTCCCGTAGTTGTTTCCGAAATAAAAACATATTTCTCAAAGACGATTATGAAATTCAGAGTTATTTGTTTGATAATTGAATGCAGTTCAATCATTTTTCATTTTAAAATCCCTATCAGGGTTGCTCTGCTGATTATTTCCAGAGCTGCCAACTGCTACGAAAAAATTCGCAACTCCAGAGCTCGAATACGCTACCTTGCGGTGATTAACAGTGCTAAAGAAAAAAGTAAAGCATTCTATTCCACGTGTTTTCTTTGGGGGTAATACTGACTTCAGACAGTTTGTGGTGTAATGTTATTTCAGAAGAATAGAAAAGAAAGCTTCCCACAAGCACGAGGAAAAATTACTGTCATTCACAAAGCGTCAAAGCAAACGCTATAAGTTACAACATTTGTTTGTATTACCTTTTTCATCCACCATTAGACAGTGGCTGCAGAGCCCCCTATAGTTTACTGAAGTCGCCAATCGTAGTTTCTACGAATTTCAGCTTTAAACTGCGACGCTACGAAAGCGGGTCCAAAAACTATGATTTTCTGTTTTTTTAAATTTATAATTCCAAGAACGCAAAAAAAAAAAAAAAAATCATAAATTGCATGAAAACTAAACCGATAAGTTCAGAAAATCAAACTTCTACACGTGTGCTGCCGGTTTAGTTTTCATGCAGTTTATGGGTTTTTCGGCAAAAAGAGTAAAAACTGCCAAAAATATCAAGAAGAATATAAAAGCACTTGGTCATTCCTTATTTCATCTTTAAATACGGGTTATGTAAGATGTACTATTTGCAACAGCGATTTTTCAGTTGAACTTGGTGGCCGTAGGGAACACTCCTCCTTCTATAGGCACTATAATGTTTTACTTCAAAAAGACATGCCGATCGGGTAAAAGGAAAAGGTACAGTGAATAATCAAGAATTCATCATCTTACAATATTATCAGTATAAATTTTTTTCCCGTATTTATATTTTCTGTGTCATATTTAAAATTCATTGAGTATCATTATTTTGTTCATTATACTGTTGACAATTCATCAATGTTTAATTTTGAATCGGCACCCCCCCCCCCCCCTCCAGAACAGAATGCAGCGACGATTTTGGATTTTCAAAGGTTGGCACCTCTCATACTATTTAGCGCGAACCAAGCTAAAAGAAATCGTCTTTAGAATTGAAAATTAATTTTGAATGTTTGACATCTTTAATTCAAATTATGTTTATCGCAATCACAAGTTTCCATAGGACCCGACTCGTTGGGTCTCGTGTGTGTATGCGTGTGAACGCGCGTGTGTGTGTGTATGTGTGTAGGCGTATGTGTGTCGTGTGCATGTGTGTAGGCGTGTTGTGTATGTGTGTGTGCAGGCGTGTGTGTGTGTGCAAGTGTGTGTGTGTATTGTTTGTAAACGTGTGTGTATCTTAGGCATGTGAGTGTTTAGGGCCTATACGCCACAACCAAAAGTAGTACCGCTCCCAGAGGCCGTAATTCCCCCCCCCCTTTTTTTAAAGTAAAATCTGCTTAAGTCTTGATTGAACGCAGACTACACTGGTGTGCAAAAATTAAGGACGAGACGGTTTTTTCAATATAACTTTGTACAAAAGCTTTCCAAATCAACACATTTAATACCGTAAGATCCCCAATACGTAAGGACTTGTGTAAAGTAAACAACACTTACTAAAAGAGAAATCAGAGGGATAAAAAGAAGCTTTATTGAAAAAGTAGCATGGAGCGTAATGCGACTGAAGGGCGAAACATCCCTGTGATGGGTGTCCAGCAAGAAACATCCGGTCTTTAGTAGGGGATATGATCTCCCCCGAATGCTAGGCAGGTTTCACAGCGTCTGCCCATGCTGAGAATGAGGGTGTCAATGAGTTGTTGAGGCATTGCTGCCCATTCGTCTTGCAGCTCCAGTCGAAGCTCCCGAATCGTTACGGTGGTAAGGTACGAGCTGCCAAGCGTCTGCCTAGAAAATCCCATACATGCTCGATGGGATTGAGATCCGGAGATCGTGCCGGCCAATCCATACGTTCAATATCCTCACTCTCTAAGAGCTGTTCGGCAACTACTGTGCGATGACATGGTGCATTGTCGTCCATGAAAAGGAACTGCGGATCCATAGTGCCTCTAAAAAGACGCACATATGTAAGAAGAATCTCGTTACAATAACGGGTCCGTTGACTGAACCTGCGTCGAAGATGTGAAGGTCTGTACGACTACCAAGCATGATGCCTCCCTAAACGAGAACACCGCGACCTCCATACCTGTCCCTTTGAATGATGTTCGAGGGATGATTGCGGCTTCCTCCCTCTCTCCAGATGAGTATGCGATGAGAATCGCTACTCAGACTGAATCTGCTCTCATCTGTAGAGAGTACTCGTCCCCATTCATTGCCTCTCCAATTTCGGTGTTCCCGGCACCGCAGAGAACGCCTTCTCCGATGGGCAGGCGTTAGAGGTACACACCGTATAGGGCGTCGTGCAAACAGACTACCACCGTGCAGTCTTCTGGTCACGGTAAAACGCAATATCGGTCGTCCAGTCGCCTGTGTCGTGTGTCTCTACCGATTTCTCCCGCTGTCTGCCGCCTGTTTCTTCTGGCAGACAATATACCGGTCATTTGCGGGTGTGGTTCCTCGTGGACGACCACTAATGAACCCCCGGATAGCTGTTTCTGTAGTTTGAAATTGTCTCCAAAGTCGTGAAACGATGCTGTGAGCAATTCCGAACTCTGCAGCCACACTTGTCACACTGCGGCCTTCCTCCAACTTCTCAATGATTCGACCTCGGGTAAAAGCATCCAGATGTCGTCTATGGATTGATTATTCGCCATTTCTCGCTGAGGCAGCAACTCGGTGTGATTTTAACTGCTATACGGCGTGCAATCTCTTTGCCAGAAATACTGATTTTACACCGACAACATGCTTTATACTACTCAGACACTCCCCCATTACGTCTGCCTGCATATCTGCACATGTGCTACCGTACATCACCTTACTTAATCTCCTGATTGGTCTTACTGTCCGCTCTGCCTCTTCGTTAAGCTGATCTGCTAATTTTTCGACTTCGTCCTTAATTTTTGAACACCAGTGTATTTACAACCATGGGGATGACAACCAACGAGCTAAACTTATTCTCGTCGTCACGGTAACCTCAAAAATCAGAGCACATCATCCTGAGTCA
The DNA here is from genome assembly GCF_026930045.1 of Uloborus diversus. Classification (NCBI taxonomy): domain Eukaryota; kingdom Metazoa; phylum Arthropoda; class Arachnida; order Araneae; family Uloboridae; genus Uloborus; species Uloborus diversus. The sequence continues at coordinate 128,548,971 of NC_072739.1, read as the reverse complement.
AGTTAACTTAAAGCAATTTGCGATTACTCAAAAGCATTTTTTATATCATATCATATTTTTGAGCTATCATATTTAGTTACGTCTATCAGAACAAAGACGTAACTAAATTTTTGAGTAATTGCGTTTTATTGCTTAATCACAACCAAGTGTAGTCGAGTCGAACCAAAGTTGATCGCCGGGTTGAACGAATTTCGCTATGGCTATTAAAACGTACGGTTTAACAACGATATTAGTTGTATCGACTTCTGGCCACAAGAGCGTAGTTTAAGGAACAGTGACGTAAAAAACCAGCTATACACCCAGACCTATTTTTATGCGGTGGATTGGGACCGCATGGAAAAAATCTCACAAAAATCACACGAAAAAAAAAATTGTTCGAATTTTCATGAGTAGCTATAAAAAGTTGTTTTCGCAGCAGAGTTTTTTTTTTTTTTTTTTTTTTTTAATGCGGTGGATTGGGACCACATAAAAAAAGTCTCACGTAGAAAAACCCAAAATCTTACGAAATATATAACTTGGAATTATTGCTTCTTTAAACGAAATCAAAATAAACCAATTGATGATCATTTTGCCGAATAGTTGGACAATATTTCCCGAATATGGAAATTTTTGGGAGGTCACACTGACCTCCCATAGGGTGCCCCTATCGTCACTTGAAGATGCTACCTCCCGCCACTCGTTTTATAAATAATTTCGTCAATTAAGTCCTAATCTGATAGAAATTTTCATATAACGCACAAGGGAAAAAAAAAAAGGATCGCACAGGAAAAAAAAAAAAAAAAAAAAAGCCCGCACAAAAACAGGTTTGGGCGAATACTGTTTTCCTTGAGAAATTGTGCTTCTTTTATGTTGGTTTTCACTTTATTACAGAGACGTAATTGGTTAAGCGTTGAAAATTAGGGTTAAAATTAATAATGTTTCATTCAATTTTGTTACATAAAAGTAAAGAATGTGAGCTATGTATACACCTATGTCATTATTTTCATTCACTTAATTCATTTTCAAACTTAGTATTTCAAAAATTATTTTCTTCTTCTGCTTGGTATCCTGTACAATTTCTGTTTTAGAAGTTGCATCATTGTTCTTTTGGAACAGCGATATGCCGGATACGAATTTCTTCTCTATTTCCCTTCCATTTCGTTTGTAGAAACAAGAAACGCAACGAGTATGTTCCTATCGCAATTCGTGATTGCGAAAAACATAATCAGAATTCAAAACGTCAAAATTTAAAAGAGTGTCCATCGCTGCATGATGAATGTTTTTTTTTTTCCTTTTCATTTTACAGGCTTTGAATAGCTAAATTTATTCGGTCGATTGTTTCAATTTAATGGGACTTTCATCACATTAGAATGCAAAACAATCCGCCAAATCAGCTATGACAGCTATTTCTGAATTCAAAGATGGTTTTCGAAGTCTTGATTTGTCAAAAGTCAATATGATGCTTTAAAAAAAGATAATTTGGAGGACATCTCAATTTTGGGAGTTTTGCACGTTTTATAACACAAATTTATACTTTTTAAGGGGAGGGCTTCTATTTTGTATGACTTGTAGTGCTTACTGCAATTAAATTCCGTTTTAATTAGGGATTGTGGTCAGTACTTTTGTTTTCTTCGAATTGCAATGCGAATTTTAGTTGAATCCTTCTATCTTCGGGCTGAGAGGGATATCTTAGTTTTTCTCTTAGCTCGCGTTCGACGAGCTCGATTGGTAGCAACCGGTCGGTTGATCACGTGACAGCTAATGACGTCAGCGCATCCTAAAGCATTATAGCTGACGTCAATATTTCTCATGTGATCAACCGACCGGTAAGCTACAGGTCGATCAACGAACGCAACTTTAGTGTAATACGTAATCTAACCGAATTCATTGTCTTCAATAGAAACCTGTATTTTCAAACTGTTTAAATCATGAGTTCTTTAAATTTCATTTTCTACGGGAGGAGAAGCAGGATTTTCATTTTATTCTAATCGTAGCGAGTGTTCCAATTAAATGTTTCCGTGATCACGTCTTCGTGAACCAAGTAAGTTTGTCAAACAATCTTTGGGGGTTGGCAAGTGCCCGGGAGGAGGCGGTAGAGTCCTACACAGTAATATTTAAAAATATTTCACTGATTCAATGAGGTTTTTTCCATCTGTCAAAAGTACTACTTTTAGTCACTGAAGTTGATAGAATGAGCAAAAAAAAAAAAAAAAAAAAAAAAAAAATTGACCCAGAAAATACAGTAAAACCTGCAAAGTTGACCACCCTTGTAAGTTGACTACAAGTCCAAGTTGACCGCCATTTTCAGGCACAGAATCGGATCTTATCAAATAGTCCAACCTCTAAAGTTGACCACCTGCTTAAATTGACCACTTAAGTAGGGCACCGCAAGTGGTCAACTTACACAGGTTTCACTGTACTTTTATTTTTTCAACAGTTATATTTTAATTTAATTTTTTAAAGTGTTCGATTTTTCAAACAAGGCGTGGTCTTTATGATGTCACAAATGATGTATTTTGGCGCTCCTCCACTGGCGCATTGAATGTTTACTCTTACTGCACTCTACGCTTGCTATCAACCGCATCGTTGCACTACACATGAGTAAAGAAGCGAATTAAATATTGCGCTCCACGTTAATGGCAACAGTAAATGGCTGTTCATCATTTGTGATGCAGAAGCTTAAAAAAATAAAACTGAGTCTGAGCACCGATTTAAATAATTTTTTTAAAATAGTAAGCTTTGTCAAATTATTTAAAAAAATGGTCAAATCCTAATTTTTTAAGCATGCTCTTTCAGAAAAAAATACTTTTAAAATTTCAGAAAGGACCCCATTTCGAATTCTTTTTCATAAAATTAGAGAAGAAAACTTCAAAACTCATTCATTTATCGTTTGTTACGTTTCTGCTAAGTCAACGTTAAACCCCGATCTTCATACTGTTACAAATTCTGTAAATAGTAATTATTTTTCTGATTAATTTGTTGTAATCTAGCTAAATTGGCGTTATCTTTCATCTAAAATTGTCTTAGTAACGTAACCTGTAAATAGTTTCATGTAATGTACATACAACTCCCTACCATTCGGCTGAAGTATATGGTCCCCCTCATTTCTGAATGATAAAATTTGTGAATGGAAAGAAATGAGAAAGTGGTAGAACAGTGTAGGATTTTCTGGCATATTTGAGAAGCTCTCTTTCAAAGTTTATAAATAGCCGCGACGCGTGATAAAAAGTCAGTCCTCGACTGAGCCGTTGTGCTGAGAGTGTATTAGCTTTGTTTTGTGAAGCCTTTTGAGCTGTGTTTTTGTGCATTGTGATGTGAATACGTGTGTTACCGCTGATTTTACGGTGTTAATCAGTATTTGCCGAATTGCTATGGTTAATTTAGCAGTTGTTAACGATATTTCTTGTAAATAGTTGCAAATAAATCTCCAGTGTTTTTCTCAAGAACTGTGTCGTCATTCAAAGAAAGTTTGAAGATGCACCGAACGTGTAACAATACCCATTCCATTGATTGCAACAAAATGGTTGTTAGAGTACAAATCGATAGGGTGAAGAAGATAAATTAAATATTGAAAATCCAGTTCATAAGGAAAGCGTTTCCTCCATTTTACCGAGAATGACTCTTGGCTTTCATCGCTAACTGCATTATGTGAGCTATTTCAGGCTAAGTAATACTGAGCATTTATTTGAACTCCGTTGTCAAGACGGAACCAATTTAATCAAGTTATCCGCTCGTTCTCTACGAACTTGCATATCCACAAATAAAACTTAATGCGAGATGAGAATAATCTAATTTAATCGGGGTTCGCAGAGTGCATACAACAAGAATAAAGGATACGCATCTGTGCGCAATAAATGTCGGCAGTTAGTTCTTGTTAATAAAGACTTGCTTTTGGGATATGGAGGAGAAATAACAGATTTAAGTGTCTTGGAATATTTCGACGAAAATTATATTTTAATGTTTAAAAATGCTGTTTTCTAGGTACGTAATGAAATACAGTGCGCGCTATTGATTTAATGAAAAACAGGGTTTTATATGTCTCAAATTTATAAAAGCATTCTTTTTTTCTAATGCTTTTTTTCTACTTGCTCTTTTTTAGGTGGGAGGGAAAAGCTTTTGATCAATGCAAAAACAATTAGTACGTTGTGGCGATCACAAAACTTTCCTCTACATTTATATTATGAAATCTTGAATCTAACCAAGGGCGCCCATATAGGGGGGTAAGAGGGGCTCAACCCCCCCCCTTGCAAATGAGAACTTCCTTGCTTTTACTGCTTTTTTCTTTTCAAAAATGTATAAAAAATTCTTTTTTAGCTGTTAATGAAAAAGTGATTAAAAATGTCGAATTTTAATACCTCTAATCTGTACTGAAATCGGATCCCATAGGGGAAAATATTCTGCTAAACCATGTGGAAAATTTTTGAGTCCCCCTTTAAATTTTGCATATGGGCTATCTAACGTATAGTTACAAATTTTATAATAGTAATTATTTTTATTCTTATATATGATTAATTTCAAGTTCACATGGGGCATATGTGTGTGCCAAATTTCGTTCGATTTCATGCAGTAGTTTTGGCTCTATAGCGGTCACAAAAAAACTGGTCACGCACATACAGACAGATATCTTCCAGAAAAGGTCGAAATGGACTCAGCACACCTCAAAACGTGCGAATCCCCTCGAAATTCGATATTTTTTACGAAACTATTTTTTTTTCTTTTCATTAGATATAGCACAAAGTAAAAATAATAATTGTTAGCAAATAAATTTTTAGACAGAACTTAAGCAAGCATATAGCGTGTATTTGTAGATTTGAGCTTTGAAAATTTTTAAATAACAGCGGTTTTGAAGCTTTACTTGATTTCAGTAATTAGTTTAAAAGCGGTTTTAAAAACCCTTTACATTGGACCCTACTCATTGGCGTTATTGTTTCTAGAAACGGCTCCTGTCCCCCCAAACCTGCCCCCTATCCTGGGCGGTTACGCGTGTATAGTTGTGTGTGTAGGCGCGCTTGCATGTGTAGGCTTGTGTGTGCGTAGACCTGTGCATGCACGTAGGCGTGTGTGTGTGTAGGCACCAGGCACTCGTGCATGTGTAGGCTTGTGTGTGCAAAGACTTGTGAATGCACGTAAGTGTGTGTGTGTATGAGTGTGCGTGTGTGTAGGACATAGACGCCACCAACCAGGAGAAACACATTTCGGGGGACATTGCTCAGGACCGGAGGAGCCGCGCCTGTAGAGGATAGTGGGCGGGAGTGGCTGCAGAGGGAGGCGGGGGGGGGGAGGGGAATAAAGTCAGCGTAACGCACAGGACAGTCAAATGAGAACAATGAGCAATCGTAATTGCTCAAAAGGAAAAAAAGGTAATTGCTAATTATGTTATTAATGTAATTTCTCCATGTCTAACTTAAGTCTTTATTGTACTTAGTTGATTATTGGAACACGCTTTTTAATCGTCCCCCAAAACAAAAATAAATAATAACAATGCGGTCGTTTCCAAAATTTTAAAAGTATTTTTTTTTTCTGAATGAGCATGCTTAAAAACATAGGATCTGACTATTTTTTAAATAATTTGTTTAAGTTTAATATTTTGAAAAAATTAATTAAATCGGTGCGCTTCGGTTGTTTACGCTTCTGCCGATGACATCACAAATAATGAAATGCCATTCAGTGTTGCAACTTAAGGACCCTATATATACGAGCCGACGCATCAGCTTTAGGTTAGCCATTTTGGATCGGAGCGCGTGTTTGAGTGGTTGTCTTTTCTGGCAAGTTATCGCGTTTGGTGATTTTTCTCTGCGATCCATTATTAGCGGCACGTGGATTGTTTAATAAATGAAATATTATTTTTGGTCAAATTTAGCGAAACCCGAAACTTTGCTGTGGCAACCCTAGCTCCGCAACAAAAAAATCCGATCCAAAATGGCTAAACTTAAGCTTGCTGATGCGTCGGCCTGTACATATAGCGGCTCTATTGCAACTCTCATAGAGCAGAATATTTAATTCGCATCTTTACTCACGTGTATTGGCAACGATATGCACGTGTAGCAAGCGTAGAGCGCAATTTTAATTCGCTTCTTGATTATCATAACGTGGAAACGCAGTAGAAAGATGCGCCGAAGAGCATCATTTGTGACGTCATCCAGACCACGCCTTGTTTGAAAAATCGGACATTTTAAAAAATTAATTAAAAAATAGCTATTGGGAAAATGGAAGTATTTTCTGGGTCTATATATATATATATATATATATATATATATATATATATATATATATATATATATATATATATATATATATATATATATATATATATATATATATATATATATATATATATATATTTTTTTTTTTTTTTTTTTTTTTTTTTTTTTTTTTTTGCATATTCTATCAATTTTAGCGACTAAAAAAAGTACTTTTGACAGAAAGAAACAACCACATTATAGAGGTGATTGTTAATTAAGTTTAGAAATTAACAATAGTGGATAGAATTGTGGATAATCAACTTTCGACATTTTTAGAAACTTTGTAAAAAGTTCCAATGTTTGACTCCTTCCTCCAAATTAATGATATATAGTATATTAAATTAATTTGCAGTTCTAGGGCTTGAATATTTCACCTTGTAGTGATTTAAAAAAATTAGCCAAAGAAATGAAACATTTCTATTTTGTGCGGAAAATTTAGACAGAGACTGCAGCACTTCCTTTAGCATAATTCAACTGAGAATAAAGATTTTCCGCATAAATAATCATTTATAACAAACATAAAATCATTTATATGTGCAGTAAGATCTTTAATGAAAGTTTGTCTTTAACGAACATGAAATTCATCGTTTCTTTGCTTTAGTGATTTAGTAGTTTCTTGATTCCCCTTTCTTTTATTAAGCTTAATCAACTTAAAAGCTTTCTTAAGCGCATTATTTCACCTTTTCTGCTTATTTCAGCAATACGCTTGTCTAAGCGTTAAAATGTGTAGAACATACAAACATTGCTAAGAAAAGGTTTTATGTTCAACTAAAAATAGTATATTCAAGTAATGTTTTGCTAAAAATTCTTGTAACTGATATTTCTGTGCCTCAGATGCAGACTAGTGTAAGTCACGTAATCGCTACTTTACGGGAGAGCAGGAAAACATTTGCCTGGTGCATACAAATAATGGGACTTGGGCTTTTTTAATACTGTAATTGATTACAAAGGATTTTTCTTTTTTAGAATTACGTTCATATGGCTCGATGCGGAAAAGTATTCTACATACAATTCACTAATAAACGAAAAATCATACTTTTCGGTCTTTGATCAGTCCGGATTGGAGGTACAAGTTTCTTACCTGTTTAATAGAAAATTTTAGAGGCGTTTATTTTATGCATTTTTCACAACAACAAAATTGTTCTGAAAATGTTTCAACGTCTTCCTTACGTCTTGCTTGAAGTAAGGCCCCTATACCACACTGGTGGACAATTGCTAAGGACGGATCACAGTGGGCTATGTAGTGCGTAAAAATGTACGTGTAATTCGATGTCAAGTGAAATAAACTAATGCCAGAGCACTAGAACATTAAAATGACGATAATTTATTGTGCTCTGATATCCAGAAAACGTTGAAAAGTGTCTGAAGGACAAAACGGTCATTTTGTGCTGAATGCGTGAAAGTGAAAAAAATTAATTACGGTCCCTAGGCGTTACGACGAAAGCTGTCAATATGGGATCTGGCCACCATGGCCATAAGCTTTCACACGTCGTTTGCTGCTTTGACAACAATATCCAGCGGCTGTTGGGGTAGTTCCTCCATTTCCTCTGCCAGTCACAGATGAGGGTGTTCTTGTTTATTGAAGGGCGTTGTCGATCAGCAAAACTGCTCCCCAAAGCATTCCAAACATTTTCAATGGGAATCAGGTCTAGAGAATGAGCTGGCCATCCGATGGGTTGAGTACTCTAGCTCTCAACGCACTTATGGACAGGAACTGTGCGATGTCAGGTTGCGTTGTCATCCATGGAAACAAATTTATCACCTACAGCACCTTGGAACATGTAAACATGAGGTAGCAGAACAACATCAATGCATCGCTGGCCAGCCATAGTCCTTTTTGGTAGCACATGAGCAACGTACAGCCATTGATCATGATCCCAGTCCACACTGTGACACCACTAGTAGGATATTCGTCCTTTTTTTAAAAATGTTTTCCGGCCTTTATTCAGTACTGCTCTCAGGCCAGATCAGTTGTCGTCCACAATTAGGCGACAGACAGAACCTGCTGTTATCTGAGAATAGTACAAAAGCCCAGTCGACTTCTCTCCAAATGTGATGCTGACGATATCAGTACAAACGGGCAAAACGCTGACTTGTAGACAATGGGATGTACAAATAAAGCTGTCGGGCGTATAGCCCTATTACATGCATACGTCTGGCTATGGTTTTTTGGGATATTTGTTTGCTAGTAGCAGTAGGAAACTGTTTTGCTACCTCAGTAGCTGTGTTGCGCCGGTTCCTTTTTGTTTCTAGTGCTATATAACGAACTCCTGCTGGCGTCTTACTGCGTACACGACCTCCCCCGTGACATTTGCTACACATTCCATTTATTTGAAATGATTTCCAAACCTTCGAAACAACCCTACGGCTAGTGTCGAAGTTTCTCGGGACGCGGGACAATTTTTCAAAATACGGGACTGTCCCTTGAAATTCGGGACGTCTGGCAACCCTACTGGCGACATAATTTCCACATAAAGAAAATGGTCATTTCATTTCACTTCTGAGCAACGATTTAAAAGGCGTTTTTCAGTGGCAGAGTAGGTTAACAAATCTTGTGATGAATCAAGCATGAAAAATTTTAAAATCGTGAAATAAATATTTAATCCCGGATAGAGCTCTTGAAACTGGCAGCAATATAAATTCTTTTCTGTAGACGATTGCATCTAGCTTGCCACCGATAAGGGCTAAATTAAGGAACTTTAATGGAAGGAAGACAAATTAAATATTCAAGACCAGTACTAATAAAGATAATGCTCTCTTCTGCTGTATTCTGTTTGTTCCCTTCTAGTGGGTAATTGCATTAAATGAGCTTTTCCAGATAAAGTATAATCAACATTTATTTGAGAACAACTGTCAAAATGTATCAATTTTAATCAGTTTACGTTCTTAGTTGCTGAGTAAAAGTCTGTGCATTGTAAAAATGTAAAAGACTACTTCTACGCAGAATGAAATAGATGTTTCTGTTACTTGCTTGAAAATATTTCTAAACATAGTGTTCTAAGCGTAATTCAGTTTAGTTGAAAAGGAAAATTGTGTGAGTAAGTTTGCCTTTTTACGAGTTAACACGAGGCACAAAAATGCAGAGCGGAATTTTTGTATAAATGGTATAGTTATTCTAACAAAATCTTTATTGGTTTAATACATTTTCTGCAGTATTTTTAAGTTAGTTACAGTAATAGAAATGCTTTATTGCATAGAACTTCAACAAACCACGATTACAGATTGATTTGATTGAAAGAACTTCAATGTGCATGTGATTTAACTGCGATTATAAATTTGACTGAAATACAGAAGTGTAAAAATTATTTGGGAAATTTATGGCGAAATCCATTTATGGTAAAAAAAATAATTCTTCAGTTCAAAAATATTGATACATTAGTGCCTTTTTTAACCCCACCGTCACCTGCAGGCGCGACTCCGTCCCCCGATAGCCGCTTCTGGTCGGTGACGTCCATGTCCTACCACTGCCTTCTAGACTAGGAAAGTCAGAGAGTTGATAACGTGACGTCACTACAGTAGGCGATCTGAAAGTGCAGAGCGATGCATTTTCGGAAGAATTTAGTGCTCTTTTTAAGAAAATTTCAATGCAAGGAGCTATTTCAGCCTCTTTTCTCCTCAAAATCAAGTAACAACAAGAATTTTTTAATATAGTACGTTCAAATATGTTTTAAAGTGATTTTTTTTTCCTTTTTAATTGAAGATTTGATAATATTAGAACAAATCTTCAATGCAAAATAACTATTTCTAAACTCAATCTTTATCTTATTTTTAGAGCAATAATAATCTTGAAACTGCAGCTGGTAAATAATAAGTTATGATTCTGATAAATACATTTTCTGACTAAAATTGATCTGTTATTTGAAAATATTCGAGACAAACTTCATTTTTAACTTAATTATTAAATTGCACCCTACATCAGGACTTAGCTTCTAACAAAAGTGTAGGAGTCCTACAGTCCTCAAAAAATTTTTTACATCTTAAATAGTCTGAATTTTGTCAAAAATATTAATATTCTCACAAAACTGAAAAGAAGTCCCGAAGCTTAGCTCCCGTAAGCTCCCATGCAAGTTAAGCCTTGTGCCCAACATGTGTAAATAATTTTCATAAAGCTTTAATGAGCAACATTAGTTATGGACTAAATTAACGATAGTTCAAATAATAACAGCCATTGAAAAAAAAAACCCATAATTTTATTAATAATTATGAAATAATTGTTGAAAATTAAGACTTTTTATTTATTGAGACGAGTTTCACTATCGATACGATCCGATTAAGTCTTTGTAGAATGTGGTGGTTTCCTTTAGTCAAAATACTACTTTTAGTCATTGAAATTGATAGAATGAGCAAAAAAAAAAAAAAAAAAAAAAAAAAAAAAAAAAACCCTCTCGAATTTTCAAAATTAATTTGAATTCTGAAATTTTGAATTAAAATTATGTTTTACGCAATCACGAGTTGCGACAGGACCCTACTCATTGGGTACTATCCCATTCGCTTGGTTCTAGAAACGGCTCCTGTCCCTGCGCTTGGGTGGTTACGTGTGCATAGTTGTGTATGTGTAGGATTGTGTGTGTGCGTAGACCTGTGTGTATGCACGTTGGCGTGTGTGTATGTGTGTAAAGGCGCGTATGTGGATGTGTGTGGGCAGGGCCGATCCTAGCAGGTGTGCAGAGTGTGCACCGCACAAGGGTGGCCAAAGCAAGAGGCGGCCGCGGGCCGCATCATATAGTTCTTATAATCAAGCGAAATTCCTCAAGAATTTCTCACAAGATAACTTATAATAAGTCGAATAAATATGCTGAATTTTAAATGTTCAATTGTAAAGTACGTAAGTTTCGATTTCCCGACAGCATAGCATAGTTTAAGAAAAATAGAATGTTAGGGAACATTTTGTTGGTTCATTGTTCATTAACATCTATTCTTTACACACATGCTTCATTTGGTTGCAAAATTTGTGACAGAACCGTTAATCAGGCATGGATACAGGGGAGGAGAAATGAGGGAAATGGCTCCCCTCCTGAAGCATGAAAGGGTGCCTTCTAAAAGGAGCACCGACGGCAGCCACTAATGTTTACCCCCCAAACTTTTATAGACCTAAACAATGAAGACATATTTTATTTATAAAAAAAAAAAAAAGCTATACTGATTAGATACTCTGGCAAGCATTTCAAACAACAAATTCTGTGTACAACAATCGTGGATGCGAGGAGAGAAAGTGGAAAATTGCGACTCCCCTGGGAGTCAAACATATTTGAATGACGAACTAAAATTTTGTAATTTTCCCCCTTTACGGTAATTTTTTCTAATTAAGATCCCGAATGAACTGTCCGGTTTCTGATCAGGTAGGTGGACAAGGCTCTAGTGCCGGGAAGCAAATTTAAATGTGGCTCCAAAACGAAGATCCAAAACGATGCCATGACCTCCTTGACGAGACTAAAGAAGGCTTAAAATTGAGTTTCCAGGACTTAAATTTCGGAAACTTTCGCTGGTTGAACCACCGATCTTAAGAACCCAATTAAGTCTCTGATTCACCCCTTACACCTTAACTTAATCAAACATAGCCTAAAAATGTTGGCTCTAAAATCCAAAATGTGTTTTCAGAGGACAGCTTTTCCTAATGTCATCAAAAATTGCTTAATGCCATTTTTCGGATTTCTTTTTCGAATTTTTTGCTATGGAGGGTCCCGAAATCCATTCCCAAACATTACTAACAAAGACAGTCAGAATTAGCGTCTTTAGAGAGGCTTCTAATCCCACCCCCTCTCACTTAACGTATTGAAAAACAAACTAAAATTGTGTTTTTCAAACATCAGTTTCAAGAACTTTCGGAGAAGGACCTCGGATCCCCCTTTTCTCCAACCCTATCACTATGCACCTCAAAATTTCGTTTTTAGACGGTTCCGTGGAGCCACAGAACCCTTCCTGCCTAAACTATAGCCTGAAATTGACTTCAGTTTCAAAAAACAGTTCGTGAGGACACACTGAACTCCCGCCAGCTCTTAGTCTCATAGTTCTCAAACAATGCCTAAAACATGATTTTGGGACTTCAATTTCTAAGAAATTCCGGATTAGAACTGCCTGGCTTATGTAACTTTTCACGGCGCTAGGTCATACCCATTAATGGTCGAGGTAAGGTGGACAAAAGTCAAAAGTTGTATTTTTTAGTTATTAATATTGAAAAATTATCCGAAAGATCTACCGAAGCTTCCCAGTTTCATTAACGTCACCAAAGATAATATATAATTGCGCTTTTAGAAATATCCGCTTGGGAGCCCTAAACCCTTCCTTCCCGAAAATAGCCCATAATTGATTTTAGTTCCGAAAAATATTTCTGTTCAGAACATTTTCACGTTACCCCTATCATTTCCAAATATAGCCAACAATGGGTTTTTGAAACAATAAGACTGAGAAACACCCGGAGGAAGGCCACCAGATCCCCTACCGTAAGCAAAGACAGCCTAAATTTGCGTTTTAAACTTCAATTTTGAAAAGTTTCGATGGGAGACGATTGAATCTCCCTCCCCCTAGCAACGTCAACAAAGGTAACCCAAAATTGCGTGTTTAAAACTTCAGTTTCGGAAAAATTTCGGGAAGAGTGCGATCCTGCCTAAGCTATCGCTCATCAAAAATAGCTTCAAGTTGATTTCAATTTTAAAAGAATTTTAAAAAAGACCTCCAACATTACTTTCCCCTGAAGTCTCGAAAAAGTTCCTAAAATTGCGATATTTGACGTCAGTTTTGAAAATTTCTCCATGCTCCTTGAATATATCCGACTCTTTTGTCCTTGCAATCGAACACAATCAAGGATGTACTAAAACTATTTTTCATACGCCAATTTCGGTAATCTTCTCGGAGCAATCCCTCCTCCATCCTTCCTCTGGTGTCACCAAAGACAGACTATAAAATGTCTTTTTACTACTAGTAAATTTTGGCATCTATTACTTTCTTAAAAGATATAAATTGTACCTAAGGAATTTCTTACTATAAAACTTTTCTTCCTTCTTATAAGTTCATCATTCTTCTCTTTTTTAGTTAGAACTTGGTATAGAAATTTGAAAAAAGATTTATATGGACGTTAAAGATTAGTCAAAATGTGCAAATTACTCTTGAGGGGCGGCACATTAGGTCTTTGCACACAGGCGGCCGACACCCTAGGATCGGCCCTGTGTGTGGGTGTGTATGAGCGTGCGTGTGTGTAGGACATGGACGCCACCGACCAAGAGCAGCGGCAACCGGGAGGAGTCGCGCCTGCAGAGGATGGTGGGGTTGAAAAAGGAACCAAACATCAAGGACGGTCAAATGAAAACAATTAGCAATCGTGATTGCTCAGAAAATAACATGGACCCATAAAATACTTTCCTTTTCCCAAAAGTTATTTTTTAATTAATTTTTTAAAATGTCCGATTTTGAAAACAAGGCGTGGTCTTTATGACGTCACAAATGATGCAATTTGGCGCATCTTTCTACCACGTTTCCACGTTATGATAATTAAGAAGCGAATTAAAATTGCGCTCTACGCTTGCTATCAACCATCTCGTTGCCAATACACGAAAGTAAAGATGCGAAATATTTTGCTCCGTGAATGGCAACACTGAATGGTATTTCATCATTTGTGATGTCACACGACAGAAGCGTAAACAATAAAAGCACACCGATTTAAGTAATTTTTTAAAAATATTAAACTTAAACAAATTATTTAAAAAATGGTTAGATCCTATGTTTTTAAGCATGCTCTTTTAGAAAAAAATACTTCAAAAATTTTGGAAACGACCCTATAAGAAGTGCGTAGTTTTTTACCAGCTATCATTTTCAAGATTATCGTTGCTCTAAAAATAAATGAAGATTGAATATTGAAATATAGATTTTCAAATGAACATTTTGAAAATCATTTCCAAAAAAAGGGGAAAAAAATCACATATAGAACTACTATATCAGAAAAGTCTTATGGTTATTTTATTCTGAGATGAAAAAACGTTGAAAATGTTCTTTGTACTGAAATTTTCCTAAAATTCATGTTAAATTCTTCCGGAAACCGTAATAGCTCTTCACGATTTGGTCGCCTTCTGCAGTGACGTCATGTTTCCAGCGCATTGGCTTTCCTAGTCTATAAGGCAGTGGTCCTACACACATGCACTCTGATACACACACGTGCCTTTACACACATATACACACGTGCCTTTACACACATACACACACGTGCCTTTACACACATACACACACGCCAACGTGCATACACACAGGTCTACGCACCCAAAAGCCTACACATACACATACACAACGAATCACACGTCTCCGTTTAAGAGGAGAGGTAGGCTTGGATGGACAGGAAGCCGTGTCTAGAAGCAAGTAAGTAGGGTAGTTGTAGTAAGCAATGAGTAGGGTTCGGTCGCAACTCGTGATTGCGAAAAACATAATTTGAATTCAATATTTTAGAATTAAAATTAGTTTTTCCTTTTTTATAACTTTTAGTCATTTAATTGGTATTTTCTCGTCATGGTGTCTAATTTGGATGAGTCCTTCTGTCAGACAATTGTTGTTTGAAAAGTTGTCTTACTTTAATTTTTTCTTACACTGTTTAAAATATTGTCTATAGGGCTCATATTTGAACTGTTTCCATGCCATAGAGAGAAGCGTTTCTATATTTTTTTCATTGAAATCTTTGGTCACAGATAAAGCTTCAAGACACAGAAAGCTCCATCATGGATGAATATGAACTCTCCATTTGGAAACCTATCTGTTAATTGCGGAACCACTTTTCATGTTGCAGGGCCGGACTAATACTCCGTCAGTCCGTGCCCCAGCACGAAGTAAAAAATTTGAGGGGCGCAAAATTGCCAAATCAAAATAAAAAAAATATTTGCAATTGAGCGGCTGAAAAAAAAAACTAAGTTCTCTAGAAAAAGTACTGGTACCATCTACAAATAAAGATGGCGCATCACGATCTAAGGCATCTTTTTGTCTAGTCTATAATCGTAGTCTGCGCAAGTTTGAAGTAAAATGTGTTAGTTCTTGTCGAACGTTACCTAATTACAGAGACTTTAAAATCATTTTAAATGAAGGAGAATCATCAGTAGAGGATCAACACCAGCAGGGGCGCTACGAACTTAAATTTTTGGGAGGAGAGAATTTCTCTGTCGAATGGAAATCCAAACTTTGCAGAATGATAAAATGCGGATATGATACATGTACTTACACCTCTAGTAAATAGTTACATTCAGGCTGACCCCCCATCGGGGTGTCCATAGTCACCAGGAGGGAAGCGGGCAAAACATCCAAGTTTTTCAGAAAGCGAGCAACCAATTTGATTTTAGTTATGTAACGAAAGGAAATCCTTCGCGGATTTAAAAATTAAAAAACTAACGAAAATGACCATTTTTTTAGTAAAATTTGAGAACAAAATGCAAATTAAAAAATATATACATATATTTAGTAATATATCAGAGAACATCTGTACTAATAAGAAAAACCAACTAAGAGCCGCTGAGATGAACGCTTCAAAATCTTTAAATGGGAGAAAAAATAGCTACGGTAATAGGACTAACTTTTGCGAGCCGTAATTTTCACGAAAATGAAGATAATAGCAATTTTGCGAACTGAAAATTTCGCGATTTTTTTTTTTTATATAAACAGAAGCGAAAGTTGAAAAATCCGACGTAAAATGATATTTCGTCAGGTTTAAAATTTTCGATTATGACGGGGTTGCAAAAATTAAAGCCTCGTGCAAATAAGGGCTTTTACAGTATTCAGTACAATTTAGAAACTCATGGCAAGCTTTAGACTAAAAAATGTATAAATTTATAAATAAACAAGATAGCGTTTTTCTGTTTCTGTTTTTCTTACTTTCGTTTTTTTTCTTATAATGAAAATCTTACAGCTAAATGCTGAAAAATGTATGTGCCGCCGAAATATGTTTTAAACAGATGAAAAGTCCAAATAGAGAGAGAGAGAAATGAGATTTATACGATTGTAATGAAAAGTCGCACCAGAGGTTGTTAAATGGTTGAAGGGAAAAAACGAAGGTTAAAACAAGAATTCTGCAGGAGATTAATGAGGCACGATATCTAAAATAAAACTAAGTAGAAAGAATGACCATAGTTATCACACAAAAGTCAAAAATAAAATAAAATAATAAATAAATAGAAACACCTCCGTCCAAAACAATGAAATATTCTACTGGGGCTGTAAGCGTTTGAATTCAAACATGTTGAAATGTAAGGTAAGGGTGAAAATTAAAAATTTTAATATTTGCGTTTTTAGGACTCTAATTTCGAAAGAGTTCTAGGGTTAGGGAAAACCCTATAAAACCACTAGAACACTGAAACCTGCTCTCTATAACATCATCGAGGATTGTCTACAGTTGTTTTCAAAACTTTAATTTGTTAAATTTTCCGAGGAAGTCTCCTCGAATCTTACCCCTTCCCCTAATGTCATCAAAGATTGCTTATAATTAGCGCAGTTATGATTTCCATTTTGAAAAGTTTTCGCGGAAGCTCTTCCGAACCTTTCCTCTCCACCATCAAAGATCAACTTTTGTTTAAACGATTTCAATTTCGAAAAATTCCTAGTTGAGAGGCACTTAACTCTCCTCATCCTAACATCCCGAAGATCCGTCTAAAACTGCGATTTTGGAAATTAAACTTCTGACAATTTACTATGTAGAATTCTGCAATCCCATTCCTTCTATTAAGATGACTTAAAACTACGTATTTTGGACGAAAAATTAATTGGACGGAAAATGTATGGGGGATGATCCCAGACCCCATCCCGTTCCCTTACTTCAACAAAGGTTGCCTGCCGACCGAGCGGTGTAACGGTTAGGCGTTTGCATCTTACGCTTAAAGACACAGGTTCAAACCTGGCCCCAAATCGATAAATTTTCAAGATGCATAAAATAGACAGCGCTCGGGTCGTATGACTTTGCGGCATGTAAAAGATCCCTTGATTATTCGTTTGGCTTGAAGTACTCTTGGAAAAAAAATTCCGAGCTCTATTTCGCATCGTGAGAGCGCAGGTACCTCCATCTGATACGGAAACTGGACGTCGATATTATCGTGGCTCGGAGTCACATGAAAGAATGGATGCTATATCGGGAGCTCGCACTAGACCTACAAAAGTCTCTAACACAGCCTCATTAGAAAAAAAAAAAAAAAAAAAAAAAAAAAAATTGTAACAGCTGCAGTTTTTTTTTTGTGGAAAATTTTCCTCTCTAGACGCTTCGATAACCCCTTCTTCCCCTCCCTTTTTCAAATTTTGTTTACAGAATTAAAATTTTGAATCGTTTAAAATTTTGTTTTGAGCCTTCAAGTTTGAAAAATTTCAAAGTAAGGTCCCCTTAACATTCCTTCTCTTCCTTATATTATTAAAGATTGTCTAAAATAGCGTTTTTAGAGCTACTATTTAGAAAACTCTTAAGGGTGTAACCCCTGGACCCCCTATTTATGCACAAAATTTACCCATGACGCAATGTTCACATTGCTCTTTTTTTTTTTTTTTTGAAGAATCACGTATTGCTTATTGTTTTCACTTGACCGTTGAACGACGTCCGTCCTTTGGTTTTATTTTTCTATTATAATGCAGGCGTCCACGTGCCTCGGAATCGAATTAGTGAAATACCGTTTATGCGTTACTCTTTCATACATTTTTATCAATTATACGTTTTTTGAATTGGTCTCTGCAGAGTCTAATGCACATTAACCTATGCCTATTATACGTTTTTTCACTTGTACGCTTTTTTCATGCAGTTCCTTCAAAAACGATAAAAGATGCTTCACTGTATTTATAAAAGACCTTATCGTCTTTACACATTATTGTTTTTCGCGAAAAAAGTATCCAGCAAACAGCATTCAGCACATAACAACCAGCCCTGGTATTCATTTGAATTTTAAAGTCTTGAATTCCAATTATATTTGCGATAAGAGCCATTGGTAGAAACAAGAAACCCAACGACTAGGATCCTATCGTGATTCGTAATTAGAACAAACATAAACTGATTTCAACATCTCAAAATGCAAACTATTTTATTTATTTATTTGCACATGGAAAAAGGTTTAGTAATATGCATGCAACACATAAGCATAATTATACTAATTCCAGATTCCACATAGATAACACAAGTCCCCTAATTTGTATGCTCATATTCTAAGAAAGGGCTCCCACTTATTAAACCAGACGATAGATCCGCTCTCTCTCAGACCACTGTCTTATGAATAGAGAATTGGAAATCACCAGAATCAAATCTGTTAACTGACTGGAAAATTATTACTAATATTTACTTTAATAGCCAAGTTACTTTGACAATTTTTTTGCGTTTGCCAAAAAATGTAAAAAAGAGCATGTATTTACTTATTTGTTTGGGGGGGGGGGGGGGGTCTTTATACATGCAGTTCAAAAGGGGCGCAATTTTTCCCTTTTGCACGGAGCGGTTCAAAAGCTAAATCCGGCCCTGCATGTTGATACCGGGTCACCATACCTTCGGCAATGTCTAAACATCCAGCACCCGGAGTGGAAATTACGCTCCAATTCATAACTTGGATAGGATGTTTAACCGTTTATGTTATGCACTTCGGGGAAAATATTTTTCTGGTACTTCTCCAACGGGTATTTGGTACGCGAAATTCATTTTGAAATGGCGCACAGTGCGGCATAGTGGGCAAAAATTCACCGAACTCGCGGGTTTTGAGCTAGGATCTTCTATTATGGCTCAAAATGCGGCAAAATTCTTCGACTATTTCGTAGTGGTGCTACAATTTTGAATTTCTTAGCCCCTTAAGCCCCGCAGAGCTCAGAATGGACCCAAGTAGCGATTTTGAAAACTAAAAAGTATGACCATATTTTTTCCCTGTTATGTGGCTCAATACTTAGTATAAATCGAGGAATTGGATGATAAAACAACTTTTGATCGCTGCCGGGTGTTTAGAAATGCTTTTTTCCACCGTATAAGTCATTAAAAACATGATTTTTCAGGTTTTTCCTTTGAAAAAAATGGGTTTTAACGGTCTTCACACATCTTCCGCGCAAGAACAACTATATATTTTAATTCTAATCTACAAAATTTCAATCATTTTCCAAAGTTCAAAAGGTAAAAACCTCCCTAAAACACCGAAAAGTTGCTCAAAGTCCGAATTTCAGCTCGAGATCCTACCATTGTCCACGGGAATACATCTGTGCAATAGCAACAAACAGCTTATTTTATATGTATACATTTATGTGTACACATTTTGAGAATAAATCGTCTGCGTTCGAAATAAGACCTTTACATTTAGAATTTCCGAATGCTTTAAAAAAAAAAACAAACACACATGTTAAAATTTTAATGTGTTTTAAACTAAACAATTAATGCTCAGATAAACCCTTTTATCCCCCGTTTTGTTCCTAACAATATCATTTATAGGTTATAATACAGCTAAATTTAAGGTAGGGATGAAAGGATTAATGAAATTATATGATATTACTTCACTCTATTTAATTTAAAAAACAAATATTTACACTTATATGTCCATTAGCTTTCACTTTAGAAGTATGAAAAACAGTAAAGTCATGTTATTTTAACTTTATTATAAAGTTTTATTGAATTTATATTAAAATTTATGTTGTTTTTTTGATCTTACACGCAGAAACTGATTTTTAAAAAATGTAATTTACATAATTTGTTTAAATACTTATTTATGTAACAGAGGACAAAGTTTTCTATTTTGCATACTTATGTAAAAGAGTGAACCTGCCATAATTCAAATATTCCGATTAATCCAAGGAAACAAACATACTAATATTGCGTCTACACATTTGCTCAACTGTTACTCTAATACATTAAATTTTCTTAAAAAGATCAAAAACATTCGGAAATTCTAAATGTAAAAGTCTTAATTCGAACGCAGACGATTTATTCTCAAAATGCATACACATAAATGTACACATATAAAATCAGCTGTTTGCCGCTATTGCAGATTTATTCCCGTGGACAATGGCAGGATCTCGAGCTGAAATTCGGACTTTGAGCAATTTTTCGGTGTTTTAGTTAGGTTTTTACCTTTTGAACTTTGGAAAATGATTGAAAACTTGTAGATTAGAATTGAAATATATATTTGTTCTTGAGCAGGAGATATGTGAAGACCGTTCAAACCCATTTTTTCAACGGAAAAATTTGAAAATTCATGTTTTTAATGACTTATACGGTGGAAAAAAGCATTTCTAAACACCCGGCAGCGATCAAAAGTTGTGTTTTATCATCCAATTAATCGATTTATACTAAGCATTGAGCCACATATCAGGGAAAAAATATGGTCATACTTTTTAGTTTTCAAAATCGCGACTTAGGTCCATTCTGAGCTCTGCGGGGCTTAGGGGGTTAAGAAATTCAAAATTGTAGCACCACTACGAAATAGTCGAAGAATTTTGCCGCATTTTGAGCCATATAAGAAGATCCTAGCCCAAAACGCGCGAGTTCGATGGATTTTTGCCTACTATGCCATACTGTGTGGCGTGCGGCTCTGGGGTTTGTTTTCGAAGTGAAACATCTTAAGCAATGGCTTTGAAATTCCAATCCGTAAGCTTTTTGTGTGACGGAAGTGACGTAGTTGTTTTTAAATTGTTGCCAAAAACAATAAAAGATATAGCAATTAAAAAGTTAGTTTTGTTAGTAAATTTTAACAAATTTATTTAAAGGCTGAACCTAAACAAACATGCAATTCAATTCAAGTCATCAGTTTGTAGCATAATACACATTGCTTAAGTTCAGCCTTGAAATTACTTTTTAAACTTTTATTGATAAAATTTACTTTATAATCTATATATATAAAAATGAATGTTTGTCTGTATGTCATCCATGAACTCAAAAACTGCCCGGTAGATTTGGCTGAAACTTTCACCGTTTGTTATTTTTGGTATTGGGAATGTTTATAGACCAGTTCGAAAAAAATCCGATCGATAGTTCCTTTTTTATTCCAATTTAAGTCACAATCCATTGGATAAATAGGAATAAAATTATCTCCTGCAGAAATTAATTCGCGTGAAAGATCTCATTGATAAGAAGTTAGCTGTTGCCATTTTTCTTGAGTTTGAACAAATAAATTCTTTCTTTATTGTTTTATGGCTTTTCATGCAACGGGGGGATTTAAAACTTTTTCTATTTGATATTTTTAGCGATTGATTGATCTTGCAAACTGCGTGAGTACAAAATTTGAGTATAGTCACGGCTTCACTTGATACCTGGACCGATTATTATGAAAATTGCTATATATATGCATTTTTCCACGGAGAAAGTGCATAATATGCTCATTGAAGCCACTCGCCACCAGGTGGCACTGCAGAGTAGCAACTTCTGCCCCGTTCAACCGATTGTCATGAAAATCAGTATAATGATGTATTTTTTTGTTGGCGTAGCAACGCGCGTCGGGTACAGCTAGTTACTACACTTAAAAATTCAGGAAGATTTTCTGGTAATTGTTACTGTAAAATTGCATCGCTAACGCATCGCTGATTTTTACGGTAATTTATACCGGAGAAATAAGCGATCCCAGCGCCAACTGGTTGCTGTGGCCTACCGAGGAAACCGTAAAATTTTACAGTAACATTTGATTTTTACGGTAATAGTTACTGGCAACATGGATGCCAGTAACAATTACCGTAAATTTTCCGGAAAATTTTTAACAGTGTAATATTTTTCATTGTTTTTGGCAATAACAAAATAGCAGATTTCGAGTATTGTTTTGTGGTCTTGTTGTTTATAATCTAGTTTCTTCATTTAAATATGTATACAATTTTGTTGTGAATACGCCTAAGTCAGGCGCAGAAAGAAAAAGAGCGTGGAGTGAAAGAAAACGCGTGGGTGAAATGGCAGTTCATAATGTAAAAAAAAGAAATGATTAAAGTTTCACTTCTATTGTGTGTCTCTATGAAACGCTATTTATTTTTTATTGAGCAATCGACATTGGTTTTTATCCTCACTTGACCGCATTTGACGTCCCGGTTCCTTTTCCAATGTTCCCACGTAATGATCATCGCTAGTAATATATGAGCCAACATTTCATCCATATTTTTGATGTATTTCAGTTGTTAAATATATTTATTTATTTCATTTTACACAAACTGCCGAATGGCAACACCTCATTGTTAAAAACTAAAACACGCACGAGATCTTGTTCGATACATTTTTAATTTAATAGAGCGACGATTTCTTGAGGTATTAGGGAGTTGGTTTTATACCTTCCCGACTTCCTCCTTACCTTAGGTTGGTTTATACCTTCTACACTCCTGTTCGTAAAAATTGCGACACCATGAAGGAAGCATCATAGTTGAATGAAATTTAATACACAGTTGAGTGGTAGAGGTACAAAGAAATGATTACATTTTCGCACTAAACAAACTATAAAAAAAGATAGAAATTAGTATTTTGTGTGGCCACCTCGCGCTGGAATAAGAGCTGCTACACAACTCGGCATGGAGTGAAACAAAGTTTGAATATCTACCTGCGGAAAAGTATTCCATATTGTTTGTATGCGCAACCAAAGTTCGTCTGTCGAAGCAACAGAACGAGGATCACGAGCGAGACGCCGCCCAACGAAATCCCACACATGTTCAATTGGTGACATATAAGGGGAATATGCAGGCCAAGGAAGAAGCTGTACCCCGATTCTGCCACGTTCAAACTCCAAAATTTGCTCAAATTTCGCTTTCTTTCGTCGAAGAGGGATAGTAAAGATTCAGTTAACGTTTACTCTAGCATAGAACCACCGATAATCATACACGCCTCGCTACATCCGTCTATTTATATTCGGCTCATACGCCGTTCAGAGGGCGCTGCTCAGCATACGCATGCGCTACCGGTCTGCAATTCTAATCATTTGCATATAATGCCCTACTTTACATTTTCTGCAATTTTCAGCTCACTCGCATAAGTCCTTCGTGGTGTTGCAATTGTCACAAACAGGAGTGTAGTTTTGTCTTGCCTCGACGAAAACTAACCGATGAAGAACGTGCTTTTGCACTACTAACGTGCTAAGATGCTATTGCAATGAGGTTGTTTCCTTCAGTCAAAAGCAGTACTTTTTATCACTAAAATTGATAGAATAAGCAAAAAAAAAAAAAAAATCATGAACCCAGAAAATACTTTCATTTTCCCAACAGTTTTTTTTTAATTAATTTTTTAAAATGTCCAATTTTTCAAACAAGGCGTGGTCTTGATGACATCACAAATGATGCAATTTGGCACATCTTTCTACCACGTTTCCACGTTATGATAATCAAGAAGCGAATTAAAATTGCGCTCTTCGCTTGCTATCAACCATATCGTTGCCAGTACACGTGAGTAAAGATGTGAATTAAATATTTTGTTCTGTGAATGGCAACACAGAATGGCATTTCATCATTTGTGATGTCATCGGACAGAAGCAATTGAAAGCGCTCCGATTTAAGAAATTTTTTGAAATTAATAAACTTTAACAAATTATTTAACAATTGGTCAGATCCTATGTTTTTAAGCATGCTCTTTCAGAAAAAAATACTTTTAAAATTTTGGAAACGACCCCATTCGGATTGCGAAAACATCTTTTTAATGCAACTATCCAGCATTCAAATGAAAAGGGCCCGTAGCGCCCATCGTCAGACGCAGATGATTTTTTTTTTTAAACTATGAATTGATATTAACTCTGATCATTTAAAAGTTGGTTTCTGAATTAATAGTAAGTACATATTTGCAAAAGGTTTTACGATGCATAAAATATTGCAAAGATTCTATAGAAGAAAAAGTGAATAAGCAACATTCTTTATGAATAAAGTTTGAGGCTTTCAAAAGCTATGTATTTAAAAGGAAGAATGTTCTTTTTTATCGATTGCAATTTTTCACGAAAAGAGAAACATCTTTTTCGGAGCATTTTCAAAATACGACTCTCTTTATCATTCGCCATTTTCCATTTGGGTTTGTCTTTTTGGCGTCTTATCGCCAAAATAGAGATGGATCGCCACATCTATCAGGAGCAATCACATGAAACGACAACGTCCGTCTCCTTGGAAACGGTCGTTATGGAAACGGGGAAATGCCAAAAAGGTGGATATCAACTTATTTTATGACAGTCATAAAGGGACATAAATAACGACTTTCGAGTGCATGTTTCAATGTTTTTTGTCTTTTAACTTCGTTCGTAACTCAAAACTTTAAACCGTTTCTCAATCTTTTTTTACTTGTGACATTTTGAAAAATGTAATTCAAAGTTTCTGATTGTTTTTACTAGCAATATAAATATGACGAATGGTTGAAAATTTTTTTTTGCTGTGCAATAAAATGCTGTATTAAACCGAATGACGATCTGTTATGCTTTTCTATCCAACGTCATGCCCATTTGTGTGCATGTCGTAATGGATTTTATGAAAATAGAAAAATTCACATTAAAGAACTATAAAAATGGCAATACAGCTGCGTAATGATCGCTGCACACTGTGTTTTTTGCATAAAAATATTAATAAATTCAGAGTAAAAAGAGTAGAGTGATAGACTTATCGTAAATATGTTCCAAAAAAAAAAAAAAATATTCTACGCAAGTTTTAAAAAATCCATTTCTTTCTACGGTTGTTTAATTTCAATTATTCCATTGAAAAATAAATGTAAAGCTGCAAAGTTTGCTTGCGAAGTTTTACGTACAGCACAGAATGTTGAATGAGAAATGTAAAAAGCAATGTTTTTTCAATTCGCAACTCCAACAAACTATAGGGGGCGCTGCAGCCACCGTCTAATGGCGGATGAAAAAGGTAAAACAAACGCCCGCCGTAGCGTAGAAAATGCTAATAAGTCTAGTAATTTTTGCTTGTATGCATGACTGTTTTGTTTTATTCTTTTTAAATTAGTTTTTAAAGTCTTGTGGATATTCTTGTCCACGTAGAAAGAAATGAGAATTCAAGAAACATTACTAAACGTCATAAATTAATGCAAATTACGTAGTTCGTAGTTCTAAGCAGCCATTTCCACGATGTTGAATTCGATATTTATCAATTCTTGATGGAACTACATTTTCACTGTGGCCGGAAGACTGACAAGTATAACAACTAATGATAGATAATTTAATTATATGACATTAAGAATTATTATCAAAAGAAGATGCTACTTCCCTTGCTTGGCTAGCGCTCATTGTTTTGCATTTGTAACTGAATTACTTTTCTCAAATTGCTGAATCGGTTAAATAAAAATTTTTTTGTTTCGTATGTTTCTAATTTCTGAATTATGATTTAATTCTCTCATGCTATGCGAATCATCAACAAAATTCTCGGGGGAAATATAGTGGTAGTTTTCTTTTTAATTAATCTACGTACCATTATTTCTTTTAACTTATCAAATTCTGTAATCTTTCTACCATTTTATTCCACACATGATAAAAAATAAAAATAGTTTAACTGACATGCGAAATCTCGCCAAAGGTTCATTGCATGCACAATACTAAAACTATAACCCTATAAAAATTTTGGTGTAACTTTTCAGCTGAGAATGAAAGCAATAAAGTAAAGTTGACACACTATTTTGGCGATGAAAATTCTCGGCTTTTGTTTTTGCTTCAAATTTCTTTCTCGGTTAAACATTTTTCATTTCATTCTGCGATAATTTATTCGAGAAAATATTTTGCATACTGTCCATTCTAACTAAATGCTGCAGTAAAATAAGGTTAGTTGAATTAATTATTTTTAAACTGGACGGAGATGAAAGCCCTTATTGTTCTGCTAATGTTATTAAATCTTTATTTATAGCTTAAGAAAAAAACCGTTTTCTTACAAATTCACACAAAACAATAAAAAAGTTTTACCTGGTATAACGTTATCCTCTTTCAAAAAAAAAAAAAAAAAAGCTTCGAACAGACGAGCATATTTGTTTTTATTCATCAAATGCGAAATTTGTTAATCCAGAGTTTTCTTGTGTTTACGATTTCGCCATTTCCGACAGTCAACTCACTTTTTAGAGGAAAATAATGAAAACTAACATTATTTTGAGAAGCTTGAGAATACCATTCGCAACTCCAAAGCTCGAATACGCTACCTTGCGGTGATTTATAAAATTAAAGAAAAAGGTAAAACATTGCGATCCACGTGTGTCTGTTGGTAAACATAGGCAGTTATGAGCATTTATTGACGCATTCGATGTATCTTAGATTGCTTTCAGCAACGGAAATTCTTTCCTACCGTAATAGTAAAAAAAAAATCAGTTTTAGTGCCCTATTATCTCACCTCTAGCATGAATACACAAGACGATACAGGCCAGCATTGAGACATAACAATTTCGTACGATGCCTTACGTCATCTCGTACCACAGTTACTGTAATCACGCCAATAATTCAATCCAGCTCGTAGGCTGCCAACTTACCATCTCAAGCGAACCCAGATATGAACAATCATGGCATCACTAGATGGTGTTGACGCTTAATGGGCCTTGACGAGTTATGACTTTTCTGTGTAAAACCGATGCAACTCATGCATCCACCAATCAATGTCAACGTTTCAAAGTTTGTTTATTTTTGATTGGACGTCGCCCATTTTGGCTGCAAGAGCTGCCGAGCGGAGCCGATGCATCCATCAATAACTGGCAACGTAGTGGCAACAAATACAGGTTGTACACAAAAGTAAGTCCAATGAAAAGAGACATCCGCGCATTTAAAAATAGTCATACTACGATAATGTCCCCGAATTTTCCGAATAGTCAGACAAAATTTGCCGAACATAAAATTTTTTTGAAGGTCACTGTGATCTCTCGTGACCTGTCATCTGGGCGCCCCTGTCTACAGCAGTAAATGTTCGACTTACAATTTAACCCCTCATGAAGACAATTTTTCTCCCAGGATCATGTTTTGTGGTATACGCCCAAAATGTCGCGGCCAAAATGTCGCGGGCCAAAATGTCGCGGCCAAAATGTCGCCGTCCCAAAATGTCGCCGGTCCTAAATGTCGCCAGTCCAAAATGTCGCCGTCACAAAATGTCGCCGGTCCAAAATGTCGCCGTCCCAAAATGTCGCCAGTCCAAAATGTCGCCGGTCCAAAATGTCGCCGGTTCAAAATGTCGCCGTCCCAAAATGTCGCCGGTCCAAAATGTCGCCGTCCAAAAATGTCGCCGTCCCAAAATGTCGCCAGTCCAAAATATCGCCAGTCCAAAATGTCGCCAGTCAAAAATGTCGCCAGTCCACAATGTCGCCGGCCCAAAATGTCGCTAGTCCAAAATATCGCCAGTTCAAAATGTCGCCAGTCCAAAATGTCGCCGGTCCAAAATGTCGCCGGCCCAAAATTCGCTAGTTCAATTGGTACGAAAAATTTAAATGTACGTCGATGCTTTTCAGCATAAAAGTTGCGAAAGAATATTAATTGCCTTTCAAAGTAAGTTCCTTCAAAAATTCCAAACGTTTTCTCCTGTCTTAATTCGTAAGCATCAGATTAATTCCAGAAAATTAATAGTTTTCAGAAAAACATACGTTTTTCTGTATACTATTAAGAACGTAAACACGCGAAAGGTTGCTGCAACGGATTTCTCTTTCTCGTTTAATCTGATTAATAATAATACTCAAGATGTAAAGCAAAGGATCAAGATGTAACGCAAGGATTCAGACAAAAAATTGGTATGGAAGTAAAACTAAACTGTTCTAAAGGCGAATGAAAGAATAGTGAGGCGCTATGTAAATATGGCAAGAGAATAGGCGGTTTGTATTTTTTGGCGTAATGAAGTAAAAACAAATAACTCCTTCACTCTAGCATATTATTACCTTAGCGACAAGTCAGTAATTTAGGGGATCAGGCGGAATGGCCCCCGAGTTTGAATTTTTTTTTATATATATACAAGTGGAAGTGCTTTTTATAGCAATCCTATGAAATTTGCATTGGTTATATGCCCGTTATCCTCCCTCTCCCCTTTCACTAGAAAAATTCGAAATCACGGGCCAGGGTGGAAATCAAGTAGAAAGGTATCTTAATGAAATTTAATTTTCTCATAGATTTTTTAACATCACCCTAAGAACTGTACAAAAAAAAAAAAAAAAAAAAAAACTGTACGTTTTCAGTAAGATATACGTTGGTTAAAGTAAGATCAAAACTGTTCTGAGACTTTTTCTGGAAATGAAACTGAAGAAGTTTAACAAGACTGCTCGAGACCTTCCTCTGAGAGGACATTTGTATGTCCTTTGCGACCGGGATTTTGGGACAGCAAAACAAATGTTTAACAGAGATGACAGATTATTGCCGTGGAAACTCTGTCTTATGAGTAAAATTCTGAAATTACGTCGAAATCTTCACCGTCAAATCTTTTGAAATCAATGAAACCCGTAATTGCTAAAACAGGTGTCTTTCACTCAGATTTTTGAAAAACGACTCTACGCGATGACAAATATTTTCAATTCTCAACATTCATGAAATTCATATATTCGATAGAACATCAAGGGGGACAATTTCAGAACAGCTATTTTATTAGAGGTTTTCAAGAGGATACTTTCATGCTTGCGAAGTAGCGCTTGTCAGCTGAATCACATTTTCCAATTTTAAATAGAAAAGAAAAAATTTCACAATGTAGGGTGAAATAACTGATATCAATGAGATTATTCAGATCAATTTTGACCTAGACTTATTTTTAAAATGAGTTTCAAAAAGTAATAGTTCTAGCTCAATATAGCTTGGTAATTCAGAAAGAAAAGAATACTGATAATAATAATAATAAACAAATAAGTTTTCCCCTCTCAGAAAAAAATGCTGTTTTAATTATTGAATTTTTACTACGCAAATTGTATAAGAATGCAAACTCAGTTTTTATTTAACACCCACGCTAGTTAAAGTGCTACAAAAATGAGAGGAATACACGGCTAATTTAGATTTTATTGATATCTTGCTCAACCTCTCGTATTTAAATTCAGTATATTTTTCATTGTTTATTTAATTACACTGACTCGCGTAAACGATTACGAAACTCAACTTAGAACGAAAATAAGGCTTGTTTTCGTTTAATTTCATTTGCATACTACATTTTTGTATGAATCCTCGCATTACTTCTTGAGATATAGCAGTCACATAAAACGATTAAAAATATTCGGTGATCCATCCTTTTGGGATGACTGAAGCCAAAAATAAATGAGCAACTCGCCCTTTAAGATATACCTGTAGACCAAATTTTGTCTTAACCCTTGTACAGTAGACCCTCGTTTTACGCGGGTGTTATGTTCCACGGAAATGCTGCGTAAATCGAAACCGCGTAAATTGAGACCTAATATCAAAAATAGGGAATGGGTTCAAAATAGGGATTAGGTTCCGTAGATAAAAAAATACTTCATTCTAGTGATGACTAATTGTATGAAAAGTTTAATGTGTACTTAGATCGATTTTTATGCATAATATGCATAAAGAAAACAAACTAATTTCGTGTTCTGTTTATGAAGAAGAGCTGGCTATGATAGACTTTTGGTAGTCATTAAGAATTTTTCCTCTAATTCTTTGCTGAGCATTAACGCATCCATGACCACTTGCGTCATTTCCTTGATAAAATCTTCCTTTACTAACAAATCAGAAAAAAGATTATTTCTATTGTCTACGAATGGTTCAAAATTTTCAATGTGAGCGTTTTTGGTTGTGTGTCACCGGAGTCGGTATCCTCGTTGGTTTTGACCTCCTTTGTCACTCCTAAAAGCTCTTCTTCCAGTGAGTTCTGAACTGTGTGAGTTTAATCACTTTACTTCTATAATGGAAAAAGCTCTGGAACCAATCACATAAAATGTCTCCAAGGACCCAAGTTCGATTATTAGCACGCCAAAATGCAGTTAGTTACAAGTAATCTGCAATCTATAGGAGCTTGGGTTTTGAAAGAGAGGAAAATGTTACATGTTTGCATTGCCGCATCAGCGTAAAACCGAAACTCACCTGCGTAAATAAAATAAAGGTGTCAAATCTTCAACCGCGTATAATCGAAACCGCGTAAAATAAACCTGCTGAAAACGAGGGTCTACTGTATTACTTTTTGAGATATATCAGTCACAGATAAAAAAAAAAAAAAAGAAAGGAAAAAAAACATTCGATTGCTCCACCCTCTGGTGTTATTGACCCCAAAATCTGTCCCCCTGCTGCTTCCTAACATTTTATTTGATTCCGTTCATCATTTTTTGAGCAATGACAGTCACGCATATCGATGAAAACGTTCAGTTACTCCACTATCTTGAACGAATTGACGCAAAAAAACCATGCAGCCCTAAATCATATATGGGTACTTGCGGGTATCGTTCGAATTCTTACCACAGGTTTTGACGTAGAATGGCCCCAAAAAATCGGTCACATACAAACGCACACTATTCTTGAAGAAAAGTTTTAAAAAATTTATCAAACGTCAGAACTGAACGCCGTCAGAACGTTTTACAGTTGGTAGATAGCGAGTCACAAGAAATAAGATAACGTAACGCTTGTATTCTATTTGTTTGCTGAAAAACAGCCGAGAGTTGCGAATCGAAACGGAATAATCTTTTTAGAATTCATCAAGAAACTCAGTTAGTTCAGTCCCATTTTTAACGAAGACATTCATTAAAGGCAGTAATCATTTATTCTGCAAATTTGGTGTTAAACAGCATTTTTGTACATTTGCATTTTTCTTACCAACTGAATGAGCGAATTTTGGTTCTACGACATTTTGGCCCGGCGACATTTTGGACAGGCGACATTTTGGCCCAGCGACATTTTGGCCCGGCGACATTTTGGACCGGCGACATTTCGGCCCGGCGACATTTTGGGCCGGCGACATTTTGGATCGGCGACATTTTGGACAGGTGACATTTTGGCCCGGCGACATTTTGGACAAGCGACATTTTGGACCGGCGACATTTTGGCCTGGCGACATTTTGGACAAGCGACATCTCGGCCCGGCGACATTTTGGCCGCGACATTTTGTCCCGCGACATTTCGGTGGCGACATTTTGACCCCAAACCATGTTTTGTATATAAGGAAAATTGATCATTTTTCATAATTTTGGCTGTTCTTAAAAATATTTCATCTTTGCAAGTAAATTCACAAAACGTCGTTGCGTTTTGATGGGAAAAAAACTGCTCTAAATATGCAACGTGAGATCGTTTTGTTCAATAGAATCAATTAAAAGTTCCAAATAAAGGTGGTCACATATGCCCAGTTTCTCCTACTACACAACTCTGAAGCAACTAAATTATAATTTACCTATTTTATTTTTTGCGTTCAGACAATTTGTACATTTGATTTTCAATTTATAGAATCGTTACTGTTTGAAGATTTTTTTTAAAAAATGGATTTGGTTTCGGAATAGAAACTTTTCATTTTATCTTCCGTGAAATCAAATCTTTCACAATAGATGGCGCTACAAGTTCGCTTTTAAAATTGGGGGGAAATAACTGGTATAATCACATTCATGAATATCCAATTACGAAGATGTTTGCAGGCGAAGAAATCAATAATAACGCAATGAATTATGAATGCTTATCTCGAATTCTCTATTTCGAATAAAAGAAACTAAATTTGCGTGCGGAAGATAGGAGGAATAAATTTTGGAAATGGAATTTTAAATTTTTGTTTGATGATTACTTTGGAATGAGTAATGTTTTTGGTCGTCAAAATTTACGATTAATAAATTGTTTGAATAATAAATGCAGTTGGAGTCACATGGTTTTTCTTTCATGTTCCTGACGAAGTAAAATGAAAATTCCGTTGTCTTGTAAATTTATTATTTAGTGATGCCAGTTTAAATTTAGTTCCAGCAGTTTGTCTCTTTTTCAGAATTTTTTAAATCCAAAACAAAAGAAAAAGTTATTTTATCCCTTTTACAAATTTATCTGCTTTCAAAGCATAGTTTTTTGTCAACCGGGAGAAAAGAAAAATATCATTTGATTGTGAAAAAACAGTATTTTCTATTGCATCAAAAATTTTGAAATATAATGAATTTGAGTGGAATACTCTTATTCGAAGAATGGAGAAGTTGATTATTCAAAATAAAGTTTCGTATATCAAGAAAATAAAAGATAAAGCCACTTAAATGTACACACACATTACATACTCCAGCCAGAGTTCAGTCTGGAGTATTTCTGGAAAATTTCCTGTCAAAAAAAAGGTTATTGGAAATATACTGAAGGAAACCAATTTATTTTAACAATTAAAGCAGTACATGGTTTGGGAAGAAATTCTTACCAGACTTTTCCACTGTGACGTGTACGAATTTCTGACGCTGTTTCTTTGCAAACAACAATAAAAATTTCAATGAAGTTTTTAAAATATATTTTATTTTCTTTTAGTATGATAATACAGAATATCTAGTCTTATTTTAAAGGCAATGTTTTTATTGTGGGTAATCCTAAATGTTCTCAGAAAATTTTAAAGTATTAAGTTTGTGACTCAGAAAATGAAAGAAATGGAATGAATTGAAGCTGTAAGAGTAAAATGAACCACATTTTTTGCATGTGTATTATGTGTTACATGGGTTAATATTATTTGCAATGTTTTGTTTTTTTGAAGTCATTACGTTGCCAGTATTAAATAAATACACTCTATACAAATGTGCCTGAAGAGTGTTACGAGTGCGGCCGCATGTGAAATCTGTTTCATTCAAAAGTCATTTTAGTACTGAAATATGATTTATTTAAGTCAATTTCAAATCAAGTGAACTAAAAGCCTCCAAGACAGTTAACTAGGGGCACCCAAGAGGGGAGGGGTTATGGTGCAGAATGCGCCATTGAATATTTTAGAGGAATTTATTTTATAGGGTTTTTTTTATGCTATTTGGGGGGGGGGGGAGAGTTGCTCTGTAGAATTCCAGCGAGATGAGTCAGCTTTTTTTGGAGGGATGGTAACCTTTGTGGTAAGTTATGTGGTGTAGATTTTTCCTACTCACATAACACCAGTCACCTACTTGTAGCTCAGTATCAGCCTGTGTTTTGTTTGATCAATCATCAAAAATCACTATCAAATCTGGTGCAGATCATCTGCATGCCATAATTTTGCCCTTCATAGCTGACATAACATTCATTCCTTTACATTTTTGCACAGGTTATCTTCAAGTCAATATCAACTTGATTGAATAAAATACTTTGGTTGAATGTCTAGGATCCTTTTTAATATTAAGGGAATCAGTCGATGACTGAACTTTTATGTTTCTCAATTTAGTGATACTTTTCTGCCTAAACCAGAGATTTCACCTTGTCTTTCACACTGTCACTAACCTCTTTGCCATTCACGTAGATAAAAAATATTTAATTAAAATTTTTGTTTAGGTGTGGAAATAATTTTTCCTTTGGTTCTATTCTGTTTCTTAAAGTACAACGCTTTATGAGCTCATATTCATGCATCAAACATTATTTGATTTTTTCACTTAGGCATAGTTTTAAAGTCAGCACACAATATTTTTAGATAAACCATTTAAAACAGCCTCAACTTAACATTCAAATGTAAAGATCCAACATTTGAAGAAAATCATACAAAAACGTTACGTGTGTTGTGTTACCTCCTTTATGAAGCTCTAATAAATATTTTCTACCAAATGTAGAAGGATGAAACTTCTGGTATGTGATTAACATATCAAGTTAATTTATAATATGCGATATTTTTCTTCTAGCCCGCTAATTTAGGTTCGGAGAAAAACTTTACTACTTTCCGCGTTACGTGTGTTACCGAAAAAAAATGGTCTGAGTATTTTCTAGGGTGGAAATTTTATTAAAATCTTAATTTTAAGTTTTTAACTCATAGTTATAGTAGAACACTTGTTTCAAAGTTATTTCATAGTTTTTTCAAGAAAAAATCAATGATTAAGAAAAATATGGCTTTTGTATTACTATGCATTTTTTGTTGCTGTCTGTGTGCTACCAAATATGGTCAAAATCTGATATAAAAATGTTTTTATCACAAAATTGATGCTGAAATTGAAAAGAGTCGATATTTTTTCATCTAAAAGGAGACTTGTTTTCAATTTATGTGAAAAAACTATTTCAGTGTGTCAGGACCACTTTTCGTGGAATCGCCCCAAACGGGAGAAAAGCAACAGTTTGAAGTTACAGGATTATTTTTAATGTTCCAGTCGAACTGGAGTATTTGATCCCGGAAAATAATTTTAAGGCTGGGATATAAGTCAAGATTTTATTTCTTTGTTTATTACCGATTTGAATTTGAATAACTTACATTAGAAAGAGCAATGGAAGGGAGGGGCGCCGACTTGTCAACCTCGTCTAGGGCGGCAAAACTACTAGAGTCGACCCTGCTCTGGTGGCATGGATTCCATGCTCCTCCCGTTACGAATCCAACGCCTTACTGACCAGACCACCAAGCCCCCCCCCCCCACCCCAGATTGAATTTCTGTCCCGATGAACTTTTTATGCAAGTGACGTCATTAATTTTACTTCAAATGGTAAATTGTGTTGCATAAGGCACAATATTCTAAGAAAAATACCTTTGTTTACAAAAGCATAAAACCTCGGCTAACGTTGAAAGTTCTCTCTCTATCTCTGTGTGTATGTTTTGCGCATACGTATACCACGAAAAAGTGATATAATGTACGTATAAAAACTTTTCTTTTTGACTTTTTTACTCTCCTAAATTACCGCAATATAAAAACGTTTATTACAAGTCGACATTGAAGAAATAAAACGAGATTTTGTTACAATTTATAAGTCATTTCATTTTGCAGTCATATTAATTGCAGTATATTTGCGAAAATCATCAACTTTTGAATATCATAGGAGGATAACAATGAAATTTTTAAGTTCTCTGCATCCATTAAAGTTGGCATTAAAGAAACATAATAACGTACATTAGTGATAATTTATAAAAAATTTCAAAACTTTGCTTTTATTCAACCACAGTAATATTGTAACATATTTGCAGAACTCATTATCAACGTTTGAACAACATTTGTTACGAAGTATGATGCAGTTTGAATTTCGCTGCATCGGCTGAAATATCGCACAATAGCAACTTCTACTGACTTACTTAAGTTGACATTGGAGAATCAATATGTATATATATTTTTAAATACCTAAACTTTGTGGCAATCGCATTAATTTTGGAATATATTTACAGAAATTAGAAAATTCCGAACATTATTCGCAGAAAAACATAATTTTACTTTCTTTGCATTCACTAAGTTATCGCAGTGTAATAATTTTTACAGCAACTTGGCATTGAAGAAACATAACTTATTTTTTGTTACATTTTTCAAGCTTTGTTTTCACTGCGATCACATAAATGTAAAATCATATTTACAGAAAACATGAATTTTCGAACTGAACTTGCTGCAAAATATGTAGTTTTACTTTCTCTGCATTCACAAAACTATCGCAGGGTAACCACTTTTACAGAAAATTCGTGCTGAAGAAGCAAATGTATTTCTGCTACGTTTTCTAAGCTTTGTTTTTACTGTAACTTCATAATTTTACAATATATTTACTGAAATCATTACTTTTTGAACTGAACTTGCTGCAAAATATGTATGCAATTTTTATTTCTCTGCATCCACTAAATTCTCGCAGTGTAACAGCTTTTACAGCAAGTTGGCAGAGAAGAAATAGAACGTATTTTTGTTACATTTTCTAAGCTTTGCTTTTATTGCAATTACACAAAAATAAAATAAATGTTAAATTGTATTTTCAGAAATCACCGATTTTTGAACTGTATTTGTGGCAAAATACAGTCGACTCTCGATTTAGTGTTTTCAATACCAAGCTGTCTCTATACTTCGAACATACCCCTTTTTTGTCGAAGTATTTTCGAAAGTTTCGTTTTCATTTTCTGCATTAGAATGCAGACAAAGTAAGAAAAAAAGTTTTTCCCCCCTTTAACACATTACTTTGCTTATCTGCTTGTTTGAGGGTGATGATTTATTCACAATAGTGCTTCTTGATGTGCATGGCGTTGCAAGATTGCGTGAAAAATTCCAGATTGGGCTTTTTTTTTGCCATGACTGACAAGTTAAAATTTAATTGCTGGCTTATCTTCCATATTCTTAAAATTTTGCCAAAAACGGAAAAAAGTAGCCTTTATTTTCTGTTTGAATCAAATAATCGTGCTTTTACAAAAGAGTTTGCCTGCGAGAGAAACAGTAGTTAAGGGAAACTGCTTTGAAAGGTGGGATTTCATAAAGAGCAACAGTGGCTTCCCCAATCCAGAGATTTGGGGGGGGGGGGCAACTACCCTCCCACTTTTTATGGTTTATTTATTCATTTTATATTCCAACTTAGGAAAAAAACTCGAAATAAAAAAAATCCAAGTGTCAAATTTTTAGATCATAATTATTTGTTTTACTTTGCATATATGTTTACAAAACGTTATTTAGCAGAAGCAGTAACTTTTTCTTTATGTATTCACTAGTGGTACCCGCACGGCTTTGCCCGTAATAGAAAAATTAAAAGATCTTTTGGTTCGCCTGTATATTTACAAATAATGTGTGGTGAATTTTCTCGCCAATTGGCTTGTACCCATGTTACGGTTCCACGTTATGATAATTTCGTAATTCACTCGTCCATCTTATGATATTTTTGTTCTTAAAATTGGAATATAAAAAGAACCACATCGAAAATTCGATGTGGTTCGTTACGTGATCGATACGTTCGATGAAAATCGCTTCGAAGTGCACTCCCCCTTGCTACAAACTAACTTTGTGCCAAATTTCATGAAAATCGGCAGAACGGTCTAGGCGCTATGCGCGTCACAGAGATCCAGACATCCTACAGACATCCAGATATCCTGCGAACCGAGAGACTTTCAGATTTATTATTAGTAAAGATTAATTAGATATTATTAAATCAATTGTTTTACCTAAACAAGTCATATTTGCTTAGTTATTACCAAGTGTTTGTGACATCTAAAAACCCTTTAGGGTAATAGTGTAAATCTAATTCATGTTTAAGTGCTTCTTTGGGGAAAGTTATTGTGTACAAATTCATCAAAATCAAAAATGTGAGTTAAGTTACTAGATTTGCATCAATTATCACTCATCTGCTCTCAAAACCAGCCCTAGCAAAATTTTGTACTTTTTTCTCTCGCTTTTTATTTTTTCTGTCGCTAAAAAGCCTATGGCTTTTAGGTTCAGACTTTTCAGTCCCAATCGCCGCCTCAGAAGAGCAGTGATAACGAAACAAAGGTGACCGACAAATGAGATCATTTCAAAATATCTGTCGATGTCAACTGGGAGGAAGTGGAAGATTGCTTGAATATTGAGGAAAACGCAACGTGGTGAATTCTTGTTCTTCGAAGCTATTGTGCAAGCCGTTCGTGGAGTTTCTGTTTCTGCAGATTCGGATGAAGAATTTTTACCAATTCCAACTAATCGGGAAATATCAGATTTTGCAAATATTTTACTTCAGCACCTGAAAAATTAAGAGTACGTGGGTAAGACAAGTTCTGTTTACAAGCTTTCTGACGTTATAAAACGTGATTTAAAAATATAACTAAACCGTCAAATCTAGCTTCCTTTTTTAAAGAATATAAGTTAGCAAATCACGTAATACCATTTTGTACGAACATTTTATTTTCATTTTATGAAGAAAAAAAAAAGAATTTCCCGGTTTCGTACATTCGAGCGTTTAAATTGCAAACTGGGTGCAAATGTATTTTGAATGTTTAGGTTCCACCTGGCTTTAATGTAACTGAAAAATGCAAGATAATACACTGAACTGCTGAGAAATAAATAAACAAAAAATAGTAATTACTAAATTGTATTTTAACGTCACGAAATATTTAAGAAAAAGATTTATAGTTAACAACTCCAATCGCAGAAGAGAGCGAAGTTAAATCATAATTAAACAACATTTCATTTAAAAACACTAAATTTAATTACAAGACCTTTAAAATATGACTACTAAAAATTTTTGATTTAAACTTTTCCAAAACAACGAATGAACTGGGAGAGCTGAGTAATTAATTAGTCAAAATGAAAAAAAAAAAAAAAAAAGAAGTGTATTCGAATTTTAATATAAGATAAAGCGTTTTCAATTAACTTCTCGATCGCTGTATTAGATATTATGTTTAAACCAAAAAAGAACCTGGCAACGAAAAATGTTTGCTTCCAAACTAATTAACTACGATGTTTGCTAAACAGCGAAGAATAAAACCTGGTGGAACTGCTTTTAATAAAGATAATGTTTTCCACAGAAATGTGTGGATAATTAACTACCATTTTCTCTTTTGAAATAGGAGGGAAGAATTTCTATTTAGTTATTTATACTTCTTTTTTCGTTTAGAAACTAAAATGCTATTACTGGATTCTATTATGAATTGATATTTCCCGCGTAAAATCTTGTCCATTTTCGTTTTCGTTCCGAACCTTTTAGCGAGATTGCATTTTGATAAATTGTTGCATTGAGCAAAATTAAATTTCCTTTGAATATTGTTGACGCAGCAAGTGAAAAAGATTTTCTAAACGCTCCGTGTATGAATTCCAGCATAGAAATGCATAAACGCGAAAATCTCGTTCCTTTCCGTTAATTCATTTTTTATTCCGTGTAGTTTTCTGTTATTGATGGGTTGCAGCGTAAAGCGAGTTTTAAACGTAATGAGTTTTTTAACGATTCCCATTTTCTGCCTCCGTAAAATTTATTTCTACTTTCTTTCCACCCTTTTGATATTTTCACTTCATGTTTCGAAGCAAAGATATGTACTTAGAAAGAGTGTTGAAGTATTTCTTAGTTCCAGTTTCCGTGGCTGCTAATGTACCTGATCATGAATATTGTTATAAAATGTAGAGAAAAGTTACGTTTTTGAATAGAGAAAAGATGCGTTTTTATATTGATTCATGATGCAGTTTAAAGCATGTTGTCACAGAACGAGGATCGTGCGAAAAATGGCATTAGTTGAAACATTTATTTAAAAACCAGTCAAGAACAAAGCACTAAAGTTTCGAAAAAGATTAAAATTTGTTGATAAAGATTACGCCACTTTAAACTGAAAAGATTACACACTCAGGAACAGGATGTTCCAAAAAAAAAAAAAAAACTCGTGACAGAAAGTAAGCAATCGCTGCAGAAAAAAGACAACATGAAAGAACATGAAACCCACTCGATTGAATAAAGAAATATATCACACACCAGGATCCTTACTCAGTGCCTACAGTATTTGTGGTTTTATCAATTGAATAGGGCGCTGAAGTCAGCTCTGTTTTTTGATCTAAACCAAAAGCCGAATAATCCCTGGTCCAGCACCTCAAAGGTATAAATTCATTTGGATGACTTTGCAACCACGGCATGTTTTACGAGCCCTACTCACCCATAACGGAGGATAGGATTTTCGACCGACTGGCATCGAACCCGGGACCCTTGGGTTACGAGTGCGACGCCTTACTGATCAGTCGATCACGGCCCATTGAATAAATATACAAATGACATTTAATATACAAGATGATCCAAATATCTACCATCCCCAACTATAGAGTTGTAAAGTCGGTCCCAAAACTGCTTGCGGAAACAATACTGGTGCCATTGCAATACGAAAAACACTCGTCTCAGTGTCATCTCGCCACTGTATCCACATAAAGTGTTGGTGTTATGTGCCATATCATTGAAGAGGGTAATTAGTCCGATATTCATTGACGATATAATCAGAATTGTGAGGTATCAAAAGTTCTTCAAGCTTTACTTTGGTCCTGAAGCGGGTCGCCTTAATAGTACGAGATCCCACTAGGCTTGACCTACCCTCATCGAGTTTCCTAAAATTATTATCATATATGAAGAGTAAAAAATGTAAATAAAACGTGAAAGTAAGAATTTCTACCTCTTTCACGTGACCCAATCAGGGTGGCCAGTGATTGAAAGGTGCCTAAAAATTAGTAAGTTACCCTCATCGAGTTTCCGAAAACCGTTATTATAAATGAAGAGTAAAAGATGGAAATAAAACGCTAAATTGAAGTTGCATTCCTTTTTCGGCTCCCTAATCAGGGTTGTCAGGGGTAAAAGGTTTTCCATGAGAGTGATAATCTACCCCTCTTCGAGTTTCCGGAAGTTGTTGTCATAAATGAAGAGTAAAAGATGTAAAAAAAAAGGCTTAAGTAAGGTTGCTGAACTGTTTCCAATCCCCAAGCAAGGTTGTCAGAGGATAAAAAGTGCCCAAAAATGAGTAATTTACCCTTATCGAGTTTCCAAAAATTTGTTCTCATAAATGAAGAGTAAAATCTGTCGTTATCAAACGTTAAAGTAAGGTTGCCTACCTGTTGCGTGTGAACAAATCAGGGTTTCTAGGGGCTATAAAGTGCCCAATGAGTAATTTATCCTCATCGAGTTTCTAAAAATTGTTGTCATAAATGAAGAGTAAAAGCTGCAAAAAAAAACGTTAAAGTAAGATTATCTACCTTTTTCCGGTAATTAACCAGGGTTGTCAGAGGCTAAAAGGTGCCCAAAAATGAGTTATTTACACTCATCGAGTTTCGAAGTAAGTTATAAAAAATGTAGGTAAAAATATTACAAAACCGATAGTATAGGGTTGCCTAAGCAAAAGTGCTCCAATCATAGGTTTGCCGCTGTTCGAAGTTTCAATACTGAAACTTTGAATAGCGGCAGCCCTATGAAATATATTTTCCTTATGATACATTTAAATATTTTTAACTACATTTTTTTCATACAACTTATGAGGAAACTCGACGAGGATAAATAACTCATCTTTGGGCACCTTTTAGCCCCTAACAACCCTGGTTAAGGACTTGAAAAAGGTAGGCAACCTTACTTTAACGCTTTGTTTACAGCTTTTACTCTTCATTTTTATGACAACAGTTTTTGGAAACTCCATGAGGGTACATTACTCATTATTGGGCACGTTTTAGCCCCTGGAAACACTGATTAGTTCACTCGCAACAGGTAGGCAAACTTTCTTTAACGTTTTATTTACAGTTCTTACTCTTCACTTACGACAACAATTTTCGAAACCCGACGAGGATAAATTACTCATTTTTTAGGCACTTTTTAGCCTCTGGCAAACCTGCTTAGGGACTGGAAAAGAGTAGGCAACCTTACTTTAGCGTTTTATTTACATCTTTTACTCTTCATTTATGACAACAATTTCCGGAAACTCGAAGAGGGGTAGATAATCACTCTCACTGAAAACCTTTTACCCCTGACAACCCTGATTAGGGAGCCGAAAAAGGAAGGCAACTTCAATTTAGCGTTTTATTTCCATCTTTTACTCTTCATTTATGCTTCGGAAACTCGATGAGGGTAAATTACTCATTTTTAGGCACCTTTCAACCACTGGCCACCCTGACTGGGTCACGTGAAAGAGGTAGAAATTCTTACTTTTACGTTTTATTTACATTTTTTAACCGACTTCAAAAAGGAGGCGGTTATCAGTTCATACCGTGTGTATGTTTTTTTTTTTTTTTGTTTGTCCACTCACAGCGTCTCACCTAGTGAACCGATTTTGATGATTCTTTTTTTAATGGATAGGGGATGGCTCAACTTAGGTCCCATTTCTTTGCTTGACCATATTTGTCCTTTAGAAAAAAAGGTATGGGCAAAAAACAACAAATTTCATGCAATTTCCCTATTAAATGATTAAATATAAAACCCATTGTTATGAAAGTTTTGTGCCATACAACAGTAACATTAATAGTAATTGTAGTGATAATTTTGAATGAAGGCTTCTCTGAAGCAAGCATCAAATTTCTTCAGGGGGATATTTCGATAATCGGGAATCTGGCGCTGTCGTCTCATTTTTGGCATAAATAATTTGATTTTGGTAATCCTGCTGATTTATAGTAAGCCTATGTGAAATATCGAAATCTTCCCTTCTTCAGTGCTATTGCGCCATAGTGGGGGTAAACATAACCTGGAAGCGAGGTGATGTAGTGATTAGGATCTGCTTAGCCTTCACAAGGCTACCATTTGGTTTGCCTCAACTACACAGTAGTATTTTTATCGTTATCATCTACGCCAATAACAGATGATCAGGGATAAGTAAGAAAATACAGGATTGTATAACAAGCAACTTGTATGCTGTGAAATGGAAACTAGTTAGGAAAAACGTAATACTTAAATGGTTATAATTAAATTAACTACACATGAATTCCAGAGAGGAACAAAGATAAGTTTTTAGTGCCAATCGCCTAAAGTTTAATCCGTGTTTATAGTTTTTTTTTTTTTTTTAGTATGGAGCATTTTTATGAAAAAAATAAGGCGAAGTTTCGTGATGGTAACTTCTTACTATTTCTGATATACCTACATTTACACTAAAAAGAATGAAATAAAAAAAATTTTGAAAAAAAAAAAAAATAGAACCGACTTCAAAATTGCTCTAAAAAATGAAAAATAATTTTATTCTTTAAACACCATCGATAATGCTTTTAAACATAATTTTTGAAGTTGGCGCAAAAACGATAGATAAAATCATTCACAGCCGTAACTCAACTATAATTATAAATTTTACCACGCCCAGTTTCTTCATTATCACATACATTACGCATTGATGACAGCATATTTGAATAACGATATAAATCTTTCATTCGTAACTTTGGATGCTTTTCTGAAAAAAATATGAACGAAGCATGATTACACTGGATTTTACGTTTTGTTTTTGCGCCAACTTCAAAAATTATGTTTAAAAGCATTATCGATGGTGTTTAAAGAATAAAATTATTTTTCATTTTTTAGAGCAATTTTGAAGTCGGTTCTATTTTTTTTTTTCAAAATTTTTTTTATTACTCTTCATATATGATAATAATTTTAGGAAACTCGATGAGGGTAGGTCAAACCCAGTGGGATCATAGACTATAATATGATACGCCGGCACTGGCTCATGAAATGTGGGACTCATTTTCAGAAAACTGCTGACGTGTTCAAGTGACTTGAAACGATGTTTGGTGAGAGTGTATTAGATGTGGAGAAATTCACAGGGCACATAGT
This sequence comes from Uloborus diversus, assembly GCF_026930045.1. Taxonomy (NCBI): domain Eukaryota; kingdom Metazoa; phylum Arthropoda; class Arachnida; order Araneae; family Uloboridae; genus Uloborus; species Uloborus diversus. The sequence goes on along the minus strand of NC_072739.1, from coordinate 128,505,950 downwards.
GTGCCCCATCCCATAAAGTTCGGAGCAAAATCCATTCGACTTCTTCTTAAGAAGTTGCAACAGCAACAAAAAGTTCAGGAAACCCCCTGAGTTACTGGAGGACTTAAAATTGGCAATAATAAGTGATACTGATGCTCTGGTTGGCCTCGACACACTCCAACAAGTTATACGAAGTATTAGAAGTGCCTTTATAAATCTATAAGAGGAGATGGTAGACATTTCGAGCATCTCGTATATTAAACTTGATTCATATTTTTATTCAATATAATAGGTTTGATTTTCTTGCTGTTTGTCTTTTCTCCACAATGAGCGCTTACCGTCTTTCATGCTTTTTAAATCACCCTTTATTTTTCTCAGTAAAGGTGTAATCTCTGCGGATACAGTTGAATATGATGATATAGTCTTTCCCCATGAAAGTAAGGAAGTTGGAGTTTGACGTGTTTCTGAAATACACGTTTCCATTGTCGGAATAAAATGAAATTAAAAGTAAAAATTCAACATGGGCTTGAGTTTTTATAATTATTTCAGCTATCAGGTGTTATAACAGACGGCTCTCGTCGCATGGTAATTCCACTCTGGCATAGATATTACTGATTAGTCTCCCGATCATGTCCTAGTCAATGCTCGCTCTGATTCGCTAAATGTAAGTAACAAAATGGTCTAGTTGGTTTGTTGACAAGTTTGCTAGTACAGGGGAATCCACTTAATTGGACCAGCGGTTAAACGGGCCAGCCGCTTATTCGAACCAAATCGTAAAGAACCAAAACAAATACCAATACACAAGCGTAATATTATTCGCTTATTGGGATCAAAAATCCATTTAATCGAACCAAGGAATAGAAGAACAAATTGAAATTTTTTTTTTAAATCGCCCGCTTGAAGCGAATTTTAAGTAAGTCAACCAACTTAATACTTAGTGCAATAAAAATTAATAATTGTTTCTTGCTGCTTTAATCAAACCCAGCAATGTTTACTGGAAAACTGGTTAACGAAACTCCCATGCACTGTTCCAGAAGCGATCAAAATTTCACATCTCTTCATTCCTGTTAGCACGTTTAGTAATATTTTTTTTTCCAAAAAAAGTTTAGTTTTAAAATGCGTAATTTACTTTTCATTCAAATTTTTAATGACCAATTAGTACCTTTTAGCACTTATTTTTTCGCTCTCACGTTTTTAGTTACTTCTGGAATTGAATCGATAATAACTGAAAGGAATAACTAAAACCATACCGATCTGAACACGTTGTTAAACGAGTGTCAAAAATTATTTGCTCCATTTTCATTTATTTTTTTATTGGAAAAATTTCGTAAACAGCGATTTTTCATCTTTGTATGCTCACCACGCATATGGGGCTTACAATAACCATAAGGGCATTTAAATGTTTCGTGTATAGCATGTTCAGTAAGCTGCACAGGTCCTGTTCGCTTAATTGGACCAGCCGGTTATTTAGGACCAAAGTGGTCCCGTCCCAATGTGGTAATATTAACCGGAATCGACTGTAGTACATAATTGCGGCTCATTGGGATTTAAAGTTATGTTATTGTGTTTTAAAAAGGAAAAAAAAAAGTACCAGATGCAGGAAACTTAAAATCTGCTTTGTTTGTTTCAGATTGGGTTGCGCATTGCCTCTTCAGCGTTTTCAGACTTATTTCGTTTCCCAAAGACTGGCAACAGCGATGTGGCAACAGTATCAGTGTATACCATTACCACAATAATAATTTTGAAGCCAAGTTTCTCTCTACCTGGGCTCTCACAATGCAAAATTTACCCTATGAATTTAATTTAGCCGAGAGTTCCCATGTCAAGTAATCAAAGGATTTGCCGTAAGATCATGCTACATGCAAGCTGACAATTTTCTGCATCTTGTAAATCCATGGACTAGAGCTGGGTGAGCACAGCCTTGAGTGAAAGAGGCTAACGATGACCACTACGGCACTGCAACATCGAGTGCCCTCATTTCGTTGGTCTTGTGCACCTCTCTGTTATGTATCCCAAAATAAAAAGCGATTTAATAACTAACTTCTCTATGGCTGACATTCGGCAAACTACAAGAGTTTGTTTTTTTATGTACACATTGCTTGAAAAATTGTCAACAAACAACGATGTTTAACGAAATAATAATAAAAAAACTTGTTCCAACTGTACTTAGCAACTAAGATCTCGTTTTCAATCGTTTTTGAAGTAAATTCAACCGAAGATGAATGCCAAAAATTGTGAGGTGGACAGCAGTTCAAGAAGTCTTCTTTGGCCTCTTAAGTAAAATGAAATTAAAAACCCACCCTTAAATACTACCTTGAATTAATTGGGTTGTTTTTCCTATTTTTCAAAAATATTTTTTTGTGAAAGAGCATGGTCAAAAGCATGGGGTAAGATTTTTTTTTCTCAATTTTCTATTATTTTATCTCTAAAAAAATAATCTTAAACGATATTCAACCGTTGTTTTCATTTTCGCTGCTGACGTCACAAAAGAGCAAATCGCTAGGGGTTATCAGAATAAAGTTTCTGCCGAACTTCGCTTTTTTTTTAAAGTGAATATTTTATTTTATTTACAATGGAGTCGTTTCCGAAATTTTAAAAGTTTTTTTTTTTTTTTTGAAAGACCATGCCTAAAAACATAGGATCTGACCATTTTTTAAGTGGTTTGACTAAGTTTGATATTAAAAAAAATATTTTAACCGGTGCGCTTTCATTGTTCATGCTTGTGCCGATGACATCACAAATGATTAAATGCCATTCACAGAGATATTTAATTCGCTTCTTTACTCACATGTGTTGGCAACGATATAGTTGATAGCAAGCGTAGAGCGCAATATTTACTTCGCTTCTAGATTATCATAACGTAGAAACGCGGTAGACAGATGCGCCAAAGTACATCATTTGTGACGTCATAAAGACACAGACTTTTTTTCTAAATCGAACATTTAAAAAAAAAAATAAATAAAATAAAAATTAAGCGTTGAGAAAATGAAAGTTTTTTTTTCTCGCTCCATATTTTTTTTTTTTTGAGCAATCACGATTGCTTATTGTTCTCATTTGACTGTTTTGAATTCCTATGATTTTATTTTCCCACCACCTTCCTCGGCCAGCACCACCGTCGCGTCGACCGGCTTCACGATGCTGCTCCTCTTGCGAAAACCGTCTCCAGGTTGCGTCCATGTTCTACGAACACACGCATACACACACACGCCTACACACACATACACACACTCATGTCTGCGCCCAGACACAAACACACACTCCTACACACACACATACACATACTCATGCCTGCACACAGAAACAAACACATATGCCTACATACACACACACACGAACACCTACACACACGCGCGTACACACAGCACTGCATACACAACACGCACACACATGTATACATACACACACACACATGCGCCTACACAAACACGCATGCGCATTCATACACACACACGCTCGTGATTGCGAAAAACATAATTTGAATTCAAGATGCCAAAAATTCAAATTAATGTAAATTTTTTTTTTTTTTGTTTCTTTTATCGATTTCAGTGACAAAAAGCAGCACTTCTGTCTGAAGGAAACAACCCCATTTATAGAAATATTTACAACAATCTATTTCGTTTAATTTTCATTCATTCATTTGTTTCTGTCTTCGATAAATTTGCCTTTAAAACCGCACGTTCTAGAGCAATTAGAATTTTTAGCGTAATAAAAATCATTTTCCAGTGATTGTGTCACGATCGCGATAGAAACACATATAAATGATAGCAAAATGCGATTTGACATTTTACATTTTGTTAATATTCACCGTTAGTAAGGCAAAATAAGTTAAATATTTATTTGAAAACCTCTTTTAGAAATATATTGGCTCATTTCCAAAACGGAAAGGAACTCATTTCGCTTTCAAACCCATTACGGAATTGAAATCGAGATATTTTTGGAAGAATCGAAAGAACAAAATAGAACTAGAAAAGCATTTCTTTTCAAGACATAAAAACAATCCATTATCTGTTTTATGAAAATCTTTCTTAAAAGGTTAGATATATGTATTTTCCAAACATTACTTACAAAATTTATGAATATTTCAAAGCTAGTTTCTGGGTTGCTCAGACAAAAAAATAAAAAATAACGATCGTGCATGATATTGAACTGATGAAACAAAATTGTGTTTTCTTTTTGAATTGCTAAAGAAATTGCTTCGCTTGATTGCATATGGAAACGAGCTCTAAATGGTTTTGTATACATTTCTCCAACGCCCAATGGTTTTAAACGAACGTTGCTTTTAGTATTTTAGAAGAAATTAATCAAGACAATTCTTTGCAAATCTGATCAAGTTGTTTTTAAACACGAGATACTATTTTTAACAAAAAAGCTATCGAAAAAAGTTTAAATTTTTTAAAATCTACTTATTTTGTTTTATTTTCTTTTTTGTGTGAAATATACAAAACCTAAGCTTATAGTAAGACAAAACGCTATTTGTTTCAACAAAAATTAATTAAATTAAATGCAGAAAAGCTAAAAAGAAAATAAAGTACTTTTGACTCTTAAGTCTATTTCAATAAGCTTGGTTCGTACAAAAAAAAGTATGAAATGAAATAAGTATGATTTCTTGATTAAAACACACAAAAATTGTTGTTAATATTTATTTCGTTAATTCTAAAGCAGCCAATAAAATTTAATTAAAACATTTGAGAGAAGAAATAGGAAGTATAATGCTTTATAATAAATCACACATTTGTGTATGATCTCTTCAGAAAAATATATTGTTTATTACATGTTTTAAAACATATATATTACATTATTTTTGAAGTAAAATATTGTGTCTCATGTAGACAAAATGTCTGATTAGAAAAAAAAATGCATAACAAATCAAACCAGGCAAGGCAAACAAGGCCACTTGGTCAGCAAATTTTTAAAGCGAAAAATATATCGGAAAATTTAGACCAATTTTTACAACACGTGACGGTGGAATCATCCTTATTAAGTCGATTGAATAGAGAATCTAAACTGACGCTGACACATTAAGCTAAATTAACCAAAATAACAATTATTTTAAATATTTTGGGAATTATCGTTTTACAAGAATTCTATTAATTATTGTTTTAAAGAATGTTTTAATAGCTATTCCATTGAACTAAATAATAATTAATTTATACGAAGAAAATCCTCTCACTGTTATTTCACGACACATAAAAGATCCAATGTTCCTTTTTTTACACACACACACGCACACACACACACACACACACATACACACATACATACATACATATATATATATATATATATATATATATATATATATATATATATATATATATATATATATATATATATATATATATATATATATATATACTAGCAAAAATATCCGGCGTTGCCTGGGTCAGTAATAATTATGAGAAAAAATCGTTACTTGCTTTTGTTTTCTGTTTTAAGTGAAAGAATTTAAAACACATCTTTTTGACGTGATTAAAAATCGAGTTTCTTCCTTACCCATAAAACTAAAATAGCAATAAGTATAAAGAACAAAATAGTACTGATTTAGAAACGAAATCACTATATTTAAGCATATACAAATTTCCAAAACATGAAATTAACCTTCTCATGTTTAAAAAGATTAATCTCTTGATACTTTTTAACATGGAGTTTAAAACCTTCTCTGTATAACTATCGAAGTACGAAGTTAAAAAAAAATAAAAAAAATATAGCCGCGCTCGTAATTCCCTTATACTTGCTTTAGTTATTTTGGGAAATTTCAATCATTGTGGGCTGGACTCATGGTGCGATTTTACCGAATTTGCTTGAATCGTTTTGGAATACCTTCGATGATGCTCCCCCCTTCTTTCCTTACTTTGTAAAACGATATGATATTAATTTTCATTGAGATATTATCGCCAGGTGCTGAGATACTTTTGGTCACCATAAAATGGCGTTAAAGAGTTTCATCCGAAATGTTTCCAAAATAAGTAGTAAAATTTGGGGATTGTTTGACATTGTGCAAAAAAGAAAGTTTTTGTGCTGTTTATGGATTTGTCTAATTTAGTTGCTGGATTATTTAACACAGTAAAAATTTTTTTTCAAAGATTCTTTGATTGGCGATATTTTGTTTACATGGTGAACGCTGAGAAACATTATGACGTAGTTTTCGGCTTCAAAAACAGCGACGTTGAAAAAAACTGCCAAATGCATCAGCTGCGGAAATCTTTCTGCAAAAATTTTGGCGATCTGCTGTTTGATTGGATAATGAGTAAGTGTTCAATCAGCACAAATAATATTAAAAACCATTAATTACATTAAAGTTCCTTTTAAATGGAAAATGATCAGCCAAATCATGTATTATTTGCCAATCTTGTCCAAAAATCTTACTTCAAGATTTGACTTGAGAAAAGCCTTGAACAGTCACGAAAAGCAAAGATAGTCAACAATACAACAATTGCCGCTATCGACAGGGAGTTGAGATGATACACTAAATACTGTATTGAGTTGAGGAAAGCCTTCGAACATGGAACTAAAAAGCTCATAACTGGTTTTTTATTCTACTTAGAAATTTCGAATAGGTGCCATCTTCAGCAGAAAAATCAGAGCTTTCGATGGACATATAATGTAAATATGTGCAAGTATTTTTTCATCCCTATATTAGAGAATTTATACAAAATTGTATTTTATTGCCCCTCCAAGGGGGTTTTGAAGCCCATAACGGGACGAAAACTACCCTATGTGTTATTCTGATGCATAAGGGGCAATCCAAGGTATTTTTGACATTTATGTAGAGTCCGTAACGTGACTTTTTTTGCTATAACTTTTTAATTTACTGTTTGATTAGCAAAATTTTTTATTTTGATCTTTTCCTACCAACACACCAGCTAATATTAAAATAATTTGCAAATCAAACGGTAAATTAAAAAGTTATGGCAAAAAAAGGTCACGTTACGGACTCTACATAATGTCAAAAATACCGTGGAATGCCCCATAAGCTATATTATTGTAAAGTTTCATCAAAATCCGTTCAGTAGTTTCTGCATGAAAGAGTAACAAACATCCATACATCCATACATCCATACATCCATACATCCATACAGACAAACTTTCGCATATAATAGTAGTAAGATATATATATATACACTAAAAGCAAAGTAAACATTTTATCATCTCACTTTGGCCCGCTATTTCACTTTGCCTCACATTCCCACTACTAATCAGTGCACCTCTTTGAAGTAGTAGGGGAAAAAAATCATTTTATGAATATTTGAAATTGCTTTCTTAAATGAAATATGTTAATCAAAGTCATTGATTCGTGTTTTGTACTTCGATAATTGTGAAATCTTCTCGAAAAAGAAACCCTTAATTTCGCTGCATCATCCGCATAACGTGTAAACAAACCAAGTGTGAAATTAAAATTGTAATCCAGGAAGAATTTTTTTACGAACGAAGTTCCCGCTCATATTTGTTCCAATCAAGCTCTTCTGAGGAATAAAATAATACAATGAATGATGTGAGCAGGATTTTTTTTTCTTTTTCATTTTGTCATCGGGTTGTGAGCTGGTTTCGCTTACTTCATCTTAAATAGATTTACTTGAAATCGTAACATTGTTAATGCTGTAAAGTTGATGAAGCTGAAATTCATATTTATTTGAAATCAAAATTAGTGCCAAGCAGGGGCGTGCGCAGAAATTTTGCGGCCCGTCACAAATGACTTTTCCGTGCCCCCCCCCCCCCATATATTTAACCCTTGTTTTAAAAATATCTGCCCCCCCCCCTTCAGGCTCGGGCCTACAGGTGTCCCTTCTCCCCCCTCTGTGCTCCCCCTGGTGTCACGTATCTGGTAATATACTGGGTTAAACTGGGTGACTGGTCATTGTTTAAACGCCAACTATCCACTTACCAACTATGATCCAATGAAAATATTACGCAGGGGAACAAACAAATTTTTTTTTCTATGGTGCCCAGAGTTTCAAAGCTAAATTTAGCTAAACTTGGGGAGCTGAATCAAAGTATGAAATTAGTTTTCTTGCATCAGCTCTACCTTTTAAGATCAGTGCTGCTGTTATATCACAAATATTATACAGGGGAACAAACAAAAAAATTCTATGGTGCCCAGAGTTTCAAAGCTGATTTTAGTAAGTTTGTTGCGCTGAATCAAAATATGTGACATTAGATTTCTTCGATCAGCTCTACCTTTCTAGATCAATGTTGATGTTATACCACAAATAATACACAGGGGAACAAACATTTTTTTTCTATGGTGCCCAGTTTCAAAGCTGATTTTAGCTAAACACTAAAAAAATTCCGAAACGTAACTGGTTATTTCTGTGGAACGTTTCGGGATTTCCCATGTTTTCATTCACTTTCTGGGAAAATCAAGTATCTTCGCAAAAAAGTTTTTTGAATTGCTGTAAGTTATACGAATGCAGACTTTTCACTGTTGTGAAAAATATTTTTTGCTACCAGTTTAAAGATTGAATAAGCATGTCCATTAATTGTATCGACTTAGGTTCGATTACGGCCCGTTCAAATTGACTAACCCCCAGTGGGAGTGAATAAATCATTGGATAGCTGCAGCTTTGCAATGCAGGAATTGCAGGCTAAGGGAGATGCTTGGTTCTTACTAGCAATTCTTGCACAGCTTCGGCCATAGTTGCTCTAATGCTCCTGGAGTTTACTTGGTAAATCAGGAAGGTTCAAATCAATTACATGAAATCTACTAATTTTTTTCGGGAAAGTTTCTGAGAAATGACTGGCTTTAACAGGAGAGCTTTCCCAATTCTTAAGAAAGTTTCAAGGAAAATTTCAGAAAGGTTACTGACTTTTTTGGAAAACGTTCCTGGTTTTTGCATGATATGTTACTGACAGAAATTGGATACATCAGCTGCCTATTAATTTCCAGAAACGATTCTGAATCGTTTTTACATTGAATTTGGGGCGCTGAATCGAAATTAGTTTTCTATCATCAGCTCTACCTTTCTAAATCAATGCTGCTGCTATACCACAAATATTATGCAGGGGAACAAACAAAATTTTTTTTTCTATGGTGCCCAGAGTTTCATAAATGTTTTAACCATATTTGAGGCTCTGAATTGAACTATGAAATTAGTTTTCCTCCGTCAGTTCTACCTTTTCAGGTCAGTGCTGCTGTTATACCCAAAATGTGAAGTTTCAACTCTATTTTATGCGCTTCTAAAGCAAGTACAGTTTAAGTTTTTATTTTGTAAGTTTAATTGTATTAAGGATAAAGGATGAATTTCAGCCGAAGATAGTTTTTATTCTTTTATGAACCTCGTCTAGCAGTTAAGAAGTCTACCGTTAAAAACCGAAACAAAAGCACATATTAGAGTGAAAATTCTGATGAACGATAAAAACGATCGCAAACACTTTATCTAGGTATAAAACTCAGCAATCTTAAAACTAGAAAATCGCCCGTTATGATATGACGAGTGAAAATTGCTTCTACATTCGAACGAAACAATTGCCTGTTTGGCAATATTTTGATGGTTGAAATTTTAACCCCTAACTCCAGTGGATTAACCCTAAACTTCAGTTGATAGCGTTCATTGTTGACCACTTTTCTGTCTCTCCATTCCCCTAAAATGACACAGTTTTACCTGTAATATAGTTAATTTACCGGATCCAGTTCAGCCTTGTCGCAACAAAGCATTTCCCTGCATGTCAAACATTACCAAAACATATTATCAAATTATTATGCCGTGGTGCGAATTAGCGTTACTCGATCATCGACTATTATATATATATGAGGATAAGAAATAACAAAGTAAAAAAGAAAAACTGCAGATCACTGCAGACACGTGTTTCGGGATTACAATGAACCCATTTTTCAATGCAAAATGAGTGAGATAATGGATGAAAAGAAATCAGACAAAAACTTTTGTCGGATTTGCACAAAGGTATTTATGCAACTCCAGCAGTTTCTGTTTAAATTTATTATTTTTTCCAATCATATTGTACTTTTTATGGCCGCTTCTGAGTCCTGTAGTCCAAGTCAGAGTATGTTGTACATTTGAGGGTATAATCATAACGAGAAACAATTGGTTCACTTTAAGGGGTCCTAAGGACCTTTAACCTTCAAAATTTTAAACTTTCTGGAAAAAATATAGGTTATGCATAATTTAATTCTGAACAATTTGATACCTTATTTATTACCATAAGTAAAAAACTATTCAAGTTTACTTAAAAATGCGTCAACTTTCCCGTAGAGATTTATGTTAACAGCAGCTGTTTAAGCCTCTTTTTCTCGGGTTCCAGTTTGTTTGCGTAATACCTCAGAAATTTTCTTGTATACACTCAGGAACATTGAAAATAGCGCCCCGAGTAAGAAAAAAGATACAGTCGCGAAACTTTGCATATAAGAAAAGTGACATCTGATATGCAAATGATCCAAGTTTAGTGTCAATGCGCATGACCGTTTACCCTACAGTATCGGTGTTATCGAGAAAAAATTGTTACATAAACTAGTGCATAATTTAAGATTTGTAAATGTTACGATTACATCCGGATTATTGGAGAACCTTAATGAATGGAGAATGCCAGGTAGAGACGAGTTAGAAAACGTTTCTCACAGTTAAGCGAGTTTGAGAGAGGATTGATCATCGGCATGAAAATTGCAGGCTAGGTCGACGAGCCATGTTGCTGCCCAGCTGAATCGTTCGAAGTGTTCCGTTAGAAACTGTCGGAGGCAGTGGACACGAGATGGTACCCACGTGCAAAAAAAAACGGGTCTGGAGCGACCGGGAGGTCCACGAGGGGAGAGGATAGGAGGATCGTGTGGCAAGCGCTCGTGGATCCCACATAACTCGTTTCAAAATACAATCAGACGTAGAGGTAGCAGTTGTTCCCCGAACCATCTCTAAACGTCTTGCGAAAGTAAATCTGCAGTCTAAGCGTCATTTTCGTGTACTCTCTTTACATGTGGTGCTCAGTGATAAATTCTAATTCGTTTTGGGGTCAGATGGTATCCACGCACGGATGTGGAAGCGCCCTGGGGAAAGGTACCACTTTACCCATTCTATCGCACGACACACCCCCCTCAAAGCGGGCATAGTGGTCTGGAAGGCTATAGCCTATGATAGCCAGTCCACTCTAGTTGAGGTACGTGGAACCTTACCGGGCCAGCGTTATGTTAATGACATTCTGCATTCACTTCTATGAACGTTCCTAAATGGCCTCCCTGGAGCAATTTCCCAGCAAGATAATGCTCGCCCGCATATAGCTAGAGTTGTTCAAGACTTCTTACGTCCTTTTGAGACTCTTCCATGGCCAGTCCACTCCCCCGACTTGTCCCCTACAGAGCATGTATGGGATCAGCAGAAACGCCTGATGTCGCCGTGCTACTCTATGCAAGATTTAGAAGTGGCTGTTTAAAATGTGGGGGGTCCATCTGTCTCAGAGCAACATCAGACGTTTAATTAGCTCAATGTCGGACCATATTGCGGCATGTATTGCAGAAAAAGTGGATCCAACGCGCTATTAAAGTAGCACTGTATTTATCTCATATCTTAGCCTGTATTTGTTTAATTGTCTTGATTTGGGGATCAAGTGTATCTCTCATCTGTATTATTCTGTACATTAAATTTCACTTCAATCCAATGCTTCCTTCTTCGGGCGCTATTTTCAATGTTCCTGAGTATTTCCGTAAAGCTTTTCCTCTATGTTTGTCTGGTTTATTTTCATAACCTGAATTTAAATTTTAACCAAGAGTGAAAATTAATATTAAAAAAAAAAAACATTTTTGCCCAAAATTTTGGAACATTTTGATACTAACTTAGAAAATTTAAAAAAATAACTAAGTAATTAAAAAAAAATTAATTAATTTAGGTTCAGATCATAAAAATAAACCAGACAAACATGCATTGAAAGTTTTCCGGAAATATATAAGAAATTTCTGAGATATCACGCACGCAAAACGAGAAACCGGCAAAACCGGCACCTGAGAAAAAGAAGCTTAAACACTGCTGTTAACAAAAATTTCTACGGGGAAAGGTTACGCAATTTTATGATAACTTGAAAGTTTTTTCGTATGGTAATAAATAAAGTATCAAATTGTTCAGAATTAAATTATGCATTACATTTATTTTTTTCCAGAAAATCGAAAATTTTGAAGGTTAAACGTCCTTAGACCCCTTAAAAATGTTCCGTCAAATTGATCAAATCTAAGCGCTTCTTTGGTCGTCAAACGTTGCCAAAATCAATATTGCTGAAGTTTAAAATTTAATGTTTAGTTTTTAAACAAAGAAAGCCATTAAATAGACTGTAAGTTTGATTAAAATGAAAAAAAATAAATGAATTTAAAAAATTTTAATTTGAATTCTGAAATTTTGAATTCAAATTATGTGTTTCGCAATCACGAGTTGCGACAGGACCCTACTCATTGGGGTTATTGATTCTAGAAAAAGCTCCTGTCCCCCCAAGCCTGCCCGTCCTCCTGGTCGGTTACGAGTGTATTGTTGTGTGTGTTGTAGGCTGGTGTGTATGCAAGTAGGCGTGTGTGTATGTGTGTAAAGACGCGTGCGTGTGTATAGGACATGGACGCCCCCCCCCCCGCATAGAAGCGGATTACGGGGGACAATGCTCAGGACCAGACGATGCAGACGCCGGCGGGTGGTGGTGCAGCAGAGGCCTCTGGTCCAAGCTGAAAAAGGAACCGGACATAAAAGACGTTCAAATGAGAACAATAAGCGATCGTGATTGCTCAATAATAATAATTTAAAAAAAAAACAAGCCATTAAATATGCATAATTTGAATGAGTACGAAAATCTACATAAATTGTGGATCTGTTTTGTCTTGATCCAGATGAGAGCAGCTGAAAAAGAATTGGTTTGACGGGAGGGGGAGACGCTACAAAGAGCACCTTTCCACCGGGGTACGAACTAACTTATGTCAACTTTCACAGCTATAAGGGATTTTTGAGCATAGCAAAACTGATGCTTATTACGTTTGAAAACTCGTATTCAAATTCGTAGTCTCCAGTAACATTTTGCTCTGCAGCTGCACGGTTGGATCGAGTTTACCCTAGGGCTTAGGCTAAAATAGAAACATTTGTTTGCTGTTCTAATGAATTGAGAAAATGGGAACAAGCTTAATATGAGGCAGTGAAGAGTGAAGGGATGCAAGTGGCAAAAGTAAAATTTTGAAGATAATCAGTACACTCCCCAGTAGCACCAGAACGTTCAAATCTGGTACAGAAATCGTGTTATTGGTTGAATGACGGTGTTAAGTGTTACTTGCACGTAAAATTAGACGTACAGCAACAGTGATATTATCACGGTGCCAGTCTAGTTCTGAGGGGACGTCATATTAGACGTTCAAAAAACGTTCTAATGACACGGTGTTATTCCCGTGTTAAAATAACGTAATATCTGACGTTCAGCTGTCACCGCATCCGAGCGCCCTCTATATCTGTTTACCGTGGAATAGTCACAGAAACTTTCTTTGCTTACCAACTTCAACCACTTTCGGAGCAACTGCTGAAAAACAATCCGAGCAAAGGATTATTCTTTTATCAAAAGTAAGTGATTAATTTAATTATAATTACTTTTAAATCTTTCACATGTTAACTTTGTTTATAAATCGAATTTCATTTAAATTTTGACTTAATTGGGGTTTTATCTTTAGCTCCGAACATTCTGCAAAACTTAATTGTTCCATTTGTATAATTTAATATCAATGGCTATTTCATGGATATATTTTTCGCTAACGTTTCTTTGTGCAATTTTCATTTCTGATCGGAATTCGAATCGATTGCTACACTTATTTTCCTTAAAGTGGTTGTTTTAGTTATTCTTGTTTTCGACTATGAATTTTAAGTTGCAATAGAGTATACATATATATTTCGTTTTTGCTGTATTTCAGTTTTTGATGTATTTAAAATGCTTTATTTTAAAGTTTTTATACTTTTAAGAAAGTAGACGGCTCACATAATGATTTTATTATTGCAAAAATAAATCTCCAAAATTTTTATGAAAAATGTGTTGCTGCTGTAAAATGTGATACATACTGTACAGAAATCAGAAAATTAGTATTCTTGAATGTTGAGACAGAAAATGAGTCTAAATTATTTAAAGATTTTTTCAGTTTAAAATATTCATGATAAAGAATCAATTTTATCAACAGAAAAGGTCTCAATCAAAATAGTACCTAAAAAAATTATGGCGTTGAAAATTGGTCAAGATTATAAAAACAAGATTCGTTGTATAACGCATTCAATTTGTTCTATTCTAAAGCAATATTTCCTGTTGTTAAAGATATTATGTCTGAATATGCTTTTTTGTTTTTATTCATTTATTTTTTTTCAGAAGCAAGTTGAAATAAATGCTAGTAGCCCGGTCAAAATAGACATTCGAGTTCGGAAAAATTCCCATAAAGCTGAAAATTGGTACAGACCTTAAGAACATTATTATAAGTGAAATGTCAAAAGTCCCCATCGATCCGAGTGGAGCTAAAAATTTTATACAAGGTCAAAGGTCAAAATTGAAATTAAAAAAAAAAAAAAAATGAAAACATTCGTACAGTGCTGAAAATTGGTACAGACTTTAAATGCATCATTGTGAATGACATATGAAAAATTTCCATCGATTCTACTTGAACTAAAAATTTTATGGAAGGTCAAAGGTCAAAATAAACAAAAAAAAAACTTAAAAAATCGGAAAAATTCGCATAGAGCTGAAAATTGGCAGAGACACAAAATACACAATTATAAATGAAATATAAAAAATCCCCTTCGATCCCACTTAATATAAACATTTTATGCACGGTCAAAGGTCAAAAAATGTTTTTTTTTTTTTTTATTTTGCAATTATTTCAAAAACATAACTGTTATTATAAAAAGCGCATATTAATTTGTAAATGATACAATATGTTGAAAAGACGTTTTTATATGAAGTTCAACTCTTTCTGGTTCAAATTATGTGAAAATGGTGAAACAAGTACAGCTTTATCCCTTGTTTAACGGATATAAGATCAGCCTCTCAGTACCTATTATCCCTAATCAGATTCTTCAGGTACAGCAGCAACAATTTCTCTAGCCTTTGCATACAAAGATTGATCAAAAGTAACAAGTAATGCTTTGTGTTCTCCAAAGCACAAAGTAAAGTAGTGTGTATACTATTGTAGTCATTTGCAGGTTGGTGAAAAAATGGTAAGAACAAAATTCTAGACATTGAAAAATCCATATTATTCTTTGTTAAACCTTCAATATAACCGTTCCAACCTGGTAGCGATAAATTATTCCATTTCCCATGCAACCATAACAAATCTATTTTCCGGAGTAAGAAAGAAGTTGTATCACTTTCATAAGCAAAATTCTGAGCAGTTATTTTACTATATCCTACTACACCATTATTGTGGTACTCTTGTGTTGGCACATGAGCTTTTTCTGCAAAATCTTTTGCTGAAATAATTTGTTTCATTCGCGATAAAGGATCTTCTGCTAAAACTGAACTTCTAGGAGTAATAATTTGGATTATGCCCATTATGTGTAGAGTGTTATGGCCATCTAAAGTGTGTACGTTAATACCAGTATTGTCTGCTGCGTATTGAATAAATGTCCCGGTTTCTGGTGGTAAAATATGTGGCTGATGGTTAAAAACTAGCCGCCTCATACGCCATAGTATCATTATACGAAGCACTTAAACCAAAAGACGAGAAAATTTGTATCAAACGTTTAGATCCAAATCGTCGATGAAAAAAAACTGAGAGACCCAATTGTAATCTCGAGATGAAAGATCTAGGACGAACAGAAGCCATAATACAGTGGCTGACACTAGTACATATTTATTTCAAATGTTCCAATTTAGATCGTTTTCTTTTTAAGATAATTTGCTCCAAAAAATAAGTCAATGACTCCGGAATGTCACTATTAATATTTTCAAACATTTGGCATGGCGGGGGATAATTGTTACTGTCGCACACGACAGATTGAATATCTTCTTGAATAATTTCTGCCGCAGTCTTTAGTATCCTAAATCTTTCCTCTTTTGCTGTTTTTTTTTTATTTTCGTACCAAGCTTTGTTCAGTATATCGTGAGTGTAAACAAATCATTGCTAAACTTCCACGTTTCTCGGTTATAATCATTCTATTGCCATACCTTAACTTTAATCTGTTTTTGATTGTTTTATCATCTGGGATTTCAGTTTTACAAATATTTTTTAGTTCTTACAGTGAAAACTGACAATCATCATTATTTTCAATATAATCAAATATTTCTGTCATTGCCATAGTAACAGCGGGATTTTCAGGACGACCTGCTTTAAGACCTACAGAACGCTTTAGAAATGAAGTGTAGCAACTAGAATGGTACTCCGCTTCAGCAGCAACTAAATCGTATTCATATTGTATGCGTGCAATAACAATTTTTGCTACGTCATCTGAACGATTATGTGCAATCTTTAGAATATTATCTTTAAAGGACAGAGTAGCAACTTGACAAATTCTACGCCGTATATTCTGCTGTTTTTTCTTTTTAGTCTCTTCATTTGCTTCATCACCACAAAATAAGCAACAGTTTTTAAAACAAAATTTTGTCTCACCTGATAGGACTCTAGTACGAGGTGGACTACTCAGAGATGTACTGGCCTCTGTCTCTTGTTGTCTTTAAGCTGCCGCAATACCCACTTTCGGGTGTACATTTTGCGACACTACATGAACTGATCCACCGACTGTTTGTCTTTCAAGTATTCAACAAACCCATCGTTCCTTGCACTACTTGAATCAATTAAAGATTTTAGTCCGCGTTCAACAGTAACAATTTCGCCGTCAGTAAAAGATTTATTGCAAATGAAGCAATCTT
Source organism: Uloborus diversus (assembly GCF_026930045.1). Lineage (NCBI taxonomy): Eukaryota > Metazoa > Arthropoda > Arachnida > Araneae > Uloboridae > Uloborus > Uloborus diversus. The sequence continues at coordinate 128,489,174 of NC_072739.1, read as the reverse complement.
GCGGCATCTTTGAAGAATTATTTGTTAAGGGTACGTATTCATATCAAAAATAGTATCAATAAACCCGACTTTTCACAACAAAGAATCACTCCCTGTTAATAGGAGCACTTGTGCGACTGACTTTGCTCATACAAAGGAATCTAAGCGCATCCACTCTCCCCTGAATGTAATTTGATCTTTTCAATTTGAAGGGGGGGTGTGAATCGTAAGAGGGAATAGGCATAGCGGTCAAGTGTACTTTCTCTAGGTCACTCGAAAGAAAGAAAAGGAGCTTCAGTACTGTTTCCAAGTTTAAAAAACTGCGATACCTTATAAATGTTGGGGGGGGGGGGGGGCACAAATATTGAGCTTTTTCAACACCTAGGTCAGATCCAGCTTCTGGTTTTGGAAGTACTCGTTATCAGAAAGGGATCAAAGTAATTTTCGGGCACAAATATGGGGTTTAAGGTCAACGAAATATGTCATCAAAATGCAGCTTTAATTTTGTCGCTTACGGGGGGGGGGGGGGAGGAGGGCTGGGGGGTAAGAGCACCAAGGCACAGCCTCTAAATCTCCGCTTGTATGTACATAAATGCATATTTTTCAAACTTTGTATCCTCTATTTTAAGACACTTACCGTTTAAGAGATATTTGTGAAAAATTGATTTTCTGAGCTTCGACCTTGAATAAAACGTTTAGCTCCACTGGGATTCGTTGGGAACGTTTGAAATTTCGTTTATAATGATGTCTCTAATTATTTCTATGGTAATTTCATAGTAAAAGTGCAATATTTAGACAAAAATTGGGATTTTAGGGTGAATTTTTAGAAATTTGAGTCCTTGAACTGCAGTTTTAGACTTTATTTTATCGCTTTAGGGAGAGGGGGGTATGACCCCTTGACTCATCCACTGAATCCCTCCCGTTTGTGCATAATTATCTATTAATTATTTATTAATTATCTATTAATTTTCATTCTTTGTATCCCCTATTTTTACAATAACACTTACCGTTTAAGAGATAGTTGCGAAAAATCGGTTTTTGACCTTTGACCTTGAATAAAATTTTCAGCTTCACCGGGATCGATGGGGACTTCTGACACCTCACTTTAGTGTTGTCCTTAACTATATTTGTGTTAATTTCATAGTCAAAGTACCAAATAGGGGTACAAATAAGGGGTCTAAGGGATTTTTTTTTAAATATGTCTCCAATGCCATTTTAACCTATATTTAGTAGCTTTAGGGTGGAAGGTATGACCCCCATGACCCATCCTCGGAATCCCCACTTGTTTGTACACAATTGCATACCTTTCAAACTTTGTAACCTCCATTTTTTCGCTGACAATTATCGTTCAAGAGATATATATGAAAAATTGATTTTTTGACCTTTGACCTTGCATAAAATTTTTAGCTCCACTCGGATCGATGAGGACTTTTGACATTTCATGTATAATGATGTTCTTAAGGTCTGTACCAATTTTCAGCTTTATGGGAATTTTTCCGAACTTTCGCTTTTTTTTTGGTCTATTTTGACCGGGCTACTAGGTTATGTTTTCGGTTTATAAAAATAGAATGCGTATTGCTTGTTTATTCTATCGCAGCAAAACAAAATGGCGAGCTGCTACCAGCTGTTGATTACCATCACCTGGTGCTTGAAAGTTTTCTGCGTTTAATATTCCCGCACAGATTTAACAAATAAAAAAGACTGGCAAAAATCAACTAATTGAACTGAAAACGGATGGGGAAAGAAAAATAATATTAAATAGAAGTGTTGGCTTAAGGAGTTAAAATTATCTCCCAATGTTTTTTTGTATTAAGAAAAATATTCTCCCTATAACGAATTGTTTGAACACAGATTTTTTTTTTTTTTTTTTTAAGTCTCTATTTCGAGTTTTAGATCCGTCTTTTTAATTTTTAATGTCTTTTTGACGAAAAACCAGCTTTGCTCTTGTATCAATCGGCATACTATAAGTGGAATTAAATTGTATTAAATTATGAGCAGAGTATGCTTTGTGCCATTTTAAAATAGGATCGAATTTATGTCGAATTAAGGGGCAAAAAAAAATCCTCAACCTGACCTTTTCATATTTTCATGAAACTTTCTAAAATCTTCTCTTCCCCTTCTTAAATTTGTAAATAATTTTGAAAAAAAAAATCACTCATTCATAACTTATGATTTAGAAATTCATTAAAGAGCATTTGCTGGTCGGCAGTGCTTTCAAATATTTAACTGCATTTCTATGAGAACTTCAGTCTTGTAAAATAGATCCTTTTGAAATAGAATTACGTGCTCTTTAATTCGATATGTAAATTGAAAACCTTTTAAAAATATGTTTCTCACGGAATTTCAAAAATACTTGAGATAGTGTCTTTTATCTCAAAAAATTAGTGCTAATCAGGGGTGTTTGTGATCCCAAATTTCCGAAAATTTTGGGCTGACGCAATCTTAAACTAAAAAAGTATTTTTAAAATTTTTTTAAAGTGGTACTTTTCAAATGATTTCAAATGTAAAGGGGGCAACTTCCATAAATTTCACTGTCTATAGTACAAAGTACTTGAGTCCACCATCGTCCCTGGTACTATCCCTTAATGGTTCCACTCTTAAAGTTTTTTTTTTTTTTTTCAAAATCTCTAGAAGACATTATCTCAAAAAAAAAAAAAAAAAGAGATTTTTTTTCCTGAATATTGAGTTATGTGGAAAAAAAAAATTCGAAGAGTATTTAAGTTACTGATCAAGTTAAAGTGCATGTAATTGTCAGCCATTACACAATCCTGATGCTCCCATAGCTTTGAGATATCATTTCAAAGCACTGCAGGAAGACATATTAACAAACATAAATTACTCATTAGTTGCGTCGCCTGGCTTGCACGGTCTACCTAGAAAATGAAAGTTATGTCAAGTGACCATTGTTCAGCAATCACTCTTGAACAAAAAACTAAAAAAATCAGTAACATTTTGCGGCAGATTCCGGGAAAATAACCAAAAAGGGAATATTTTGTATCTCGTTCACAGGAAAACCCTCAAAGCAAAACTCAGAATTTTATTTGTTCATGTTTGAGAAAAAAATGCAACAGATCTCTTTTCTCAATGATTTTCTGCATGCTACAAATTTCAATAAAAGCATTGTTACGGAAAATTGATGAAGCACTGATAATTTGAATGGAGGAAAGCCCTCGAAAAATAAGAATTTTATCTCGAAATCTAAGTATTATAATTAGTAGTTTTCAGTTGAAATCTCCGCTAATTATTCTCGGGGGATTATTTTGCATAGCCAAACATAAATACGGGAAAATTACGAATACATCGATACCTGGTTCGATGTTCAGTTTACTGGCGTTCGGGAGAAGTAACTCGGACAGAGATAGATAGATTAATGCGTAGATAGATAGGTACATACGCTCAGTTTTTAATTATGTAAGATGAATTATGAAAGAATTTTTTTTCAAACCATATGCATCTTAATGATATAAATGAGCAAAGTTTCTGAAAGTTTCATGTTAGTCTGAAATGGTCTGGTTGTGTGCCTAGTTGATTAGTTGATTTAACATATGAGTGACCCAATACGAAATAGAACACTAACAAATGAAATAAACTTATTTTTTTTTCTCCTCCTGAAAGCAGCAGGCCATGTTTTATATGTGTACAAACTGGTTTTCCTATGTAAAAGTAGAATCAAGTTATGACACTTAAAATTATTACCCAATTAGACTAAAAATACTAACCAATTCAGGTTCCATATCAAACAACAAATAAACACGCAAAAATGATGCATAAATGCCGAAATAAAGAGTATCAATTTATTTTTAAAATAATGAAAATATGTTTTTTGCAGTATGAAATGGTGGGAAAAAAAGTACTATCATATAAAACGCATAGAACTTTCTTAGTGTTTTTTTTTTTTTTTTTTAGTGATTTGGACAAATTAAGGGTCTTTCTTGCTCGATATATAGCACATAAGTCACCAACATGGGTACTCGAGTTGGATTTTGAAATTTCTTTAAAAGCAGCATGGTTTTTCTGTGATTAAAACTAGAATCATATTTTATGTTTTTTTTTTACATACATCATTGCGTAATTTTTTTCATTAAAGAAAATCCCAAGTCAGATTGTCTCTTATGTTAAAAAAATGTATTGCTTCTCTATGACTACTTCTAAAAAATGATGAACACACTGGGCTCCCAAGGTATGATCAACGGTTGTATTATACCATTGGATTTGAACATTTCGGGTTACATTTTTTTCCTACTTATTTAGTTTAATTTGTATCATTCAAAAAATAAGAATGTTTACGTCAGGTGATTTTTGACTGTACTTCAAATTTTTCACGCACTTAATCTTATTATAAGCTGCAATTTTTGTCTTTTTATTTGTATTTTCATTTCAGGCAGCCAAGGTCATTAATGGGACAAAACGATCAACGCCTTTCTTTTTAATTCCTTTTTGGTTGCTCCTAAAATCAAAATATGTGTAAGAGTTTATCATGTAAAGTGAAGGGTATTTTGTGATTAAATTTTTTTAAACTTGTTTGCGTTACTTCATTGATTTTTTGTGTGACTTACGTTATTCATTTTGCAATTAACTAAAGAATATAAGAATATAATTCACATGAGTTTTTCTGAGGGCTAAGAAACATCTTGCATTTTAGAGAAAGAAAAAAAAGGGGGAGTAGAGGAAATTCAGGGTTTTAACCATAAAATTCTTTATACAATCAAAAAGTTAATGCCGTAAAATGGCTTTACTAGGGAAGTCCATAGAAAATTTGAGACCCTTTTCAAGTAGAATCATAAAATGATTCAACTAAAGTAATTTTTTTTTATCATCCAAACATTATTCATCACAGACCAACTAAAAAGAAGCTGGCACTTGAAAAAAAAAAAAATCCCTAGCAAATTTTTACATTTGTGATAGTTTTACTAATGTCGCTGTATTTTATTTTTAAAATTTATATCTCCATATATGTAGTAGACACATCTGAGCCATTATAGAGCATCATTTGAAAATTGTAAGAACTTTTAGGGGAGTCTAAATACTTTCAAAAATTCAAAATTTTTATTCCTATATATTTTGATACTCCATTTAAATACCTTTTTAATGATACAAACTTTTTGATTGTGCTCATATGAGAAGTAAGTTAAAATAAGCTTTAAAAAAATGTAAATATATTTTGATAAGGTATGATTTTCTTCTTTAAATTGCTATATCGAGAAATGGTATTTTTGAAACTAAATGTTTCTTTTCTTAGAACCTAGATTGTGTTAGGCTTTGAAATTTTTGCCACCAATTCCATGCATCTAATTAGAATATTTTAAAAAAGCTTTCTTTCTGAAAAATTTTACTTTAGTATAGAGAAAAAAGTCTACTTAAGGTACAGAAAAAATTCATAATTGTATCTTTAATAGATTTTCAGAAAAAGGTACATGAACATGTGGAAATTAACATTGACGGTATAGGGGGTACTAACTCCCCTTAAAATATGTATTTTATTTATTGAATTATTTTATTTTATTAACGTACAGGATTCGTCAAACCGGGCACAGCACGTAAAAAAAAAAAAAAAAAAAAAAAAAAAAAAAAAAAAAAAAAAAAAAAAAAAAAAAAAAAAAAAAAAAACTCGTGGGTTTGTTAACACGAGTCAATTGAAAAAAATAAACTATCTCAATAAAAACGATTTTTTTTTTTCAAAATTTGCCGCATATTGAAACATTTACTTCAGAAACAAACTACATATAAGATCTAAAATAAATAATACCGAGTACGAAAATTTGCATCTGTCTTTCTGAACAACTTCTTAAGTTTTAGGAATTAAAACTGCAAATAGATTTCACGATTAATTAAAAAATATTTCTTTGCTGGGAAGCCTAACTAAGCAATTTACTTAATTTATTTCAATCTCTTTTAAAGATTTTCTTTTCTGTTATTTTTTTTTTTTTTGTATTGTTCGAAAAAAATGATTTGATTAACTATATCAGGGAATCTCTTTTTTAATAGATGCTTAATGCAAGATTGCAAAGTGTAAAGGTAGATTACAATAATCATATAAAATTAACCAACTGTGTAATGACTATTCCAGATTCCATAAACTGTAATCATACCTGAAAATTTTCTCACATATTCCGAATTATTGTGTGCAAAATTATTTTGCGACTTTATAATTACTAATTTTATTATTTTTAAATACTGATCAAATTTTTATTTCAAACTTCTCGTGTGGAAGGATGTATAAAATACTTGATATGATTCATGGTTATGGTTCATGCGGCTCTTTTTAACGTAAACCTTAGTCAGAGGTTTTTTTAGAACAAACTGAAGAAAAAAAAATACTACTAAATGCCTTTTGGGACTAAAAGGAAAGCTTTTCTCAAAATGTGACATACTTGTTTCTGTACGGGTGAATCTGTTTTCTATTTATGGTGTGGTCATGTTTCAGAAAAATCAATTTTTATAATATTTCACCTAAATGCTAAATGTTTTCAGTAATTTTTGTCAGAAGTTAGCTTCCGTTGTATTTTACGTATTATATGTAAATGCTAAATGGTTTTCAAATTCTTTTTCTTTCTTCAATTTTGACGCTTTTTGTAATAAATTTGAGTAGAAATAAATTCAGGATTTAAAATTATTCATATCTCTATGAAAAGTAAAAGTAACAAAGTGGTATACTCGTAGTTTAAACAATGTTAAAATAGTGATCAAGCTTAATTTTTTTTTTCTTGTAAGAAAGTCCGCAATTTTCAACAATGAACAGGGTACTTGATAAAAAAAATCCAGGGTAGCTAAGGTTTTTTTAAATTACCCCGGTTTTTCATCAAACCCTGTTCATGTATTCATCTGAAATTACCTCTGAAGTTATGTTGTAATACACCTTGAATAAGCATAAGAGTCGAACCTCGAAATTGTGGTGTGGCTGCAAGACGCACTGCTATTAACTGCTCTAGGGAGTTGCATTTCAAGGACAGTAAAGCCTCTACAAGTGTTCATTTCATCAAAATCTGTAAATTAATCGGTATTTTTGTAAATTTTGTGTTATTATTTAAGTCTGCAGAACAGAAAAAATGAAACCCAAATTTACAAAAACTGTACACATTTAACAGATATTGTAAACAAAAGGTTAAAAAAAACCGACGTGTAGGAAAAAGTGCACTGAGTATTATAATTCAAGGTAGTAATTACGGGAGGAGTCGAAGGATCCTGACCCCTCTCAATGTGCCAAATTTTGTAAAACGTTAAATTTATATTTTCCAAATTTGGCAAAGCTTTGATATTACCTGGATTTTTGTATAAGATATTTTTGCATTTTACTACACTGTAACAAATTTCGGAAACGTTTCTGGATATATCGGAAACGTTTCCGAAATACTAGGAATCCTTCATCCAATAGCGAACTCCTCAATATTCAGAAAGCTTTTTGTTATTTCAAGATATCTAGAAGCGGAAGCGATGACGCAACGCTTCGAAACCTATTTCATCCTTCCAACCAGGCGCCAATGAGTCGGAAATAACGATAACTTCTTTTTTTCTTATGTATGGTTGCTGCAGTCAGCAACTGTTTTGCATTGGATTGCTTGTTATTTCATGTCTAGAGAGTAGTAAAATGTGTCGAAACTAATTTTACGCCTTTGCATTTTGAACTGCCCTTGATTTTTTAGACGATGTACGCAGCTATTAAGTTAGTTAATAACCATTTGCTTCTTTACAATTTCCAATGCGACCATAATTAGATATATATTGTGTGTTCAAGCGTGAATAGTTTCAACACCCGTGTTTATACTTAATGAAACGAAACCCTTTGGATTACTTATTCAGTTGTAATGGAGGTACTTAGATTTTCTTCCGCTCATGTTCACTTGTAAGTATTAATGAATATTTTAAAACATGTTGTTATATACATTTATATTTTTGTTGATTTGCATTTGATGAGGATCCAATTGTAACTGTTTTTGGGTTTATCGAATTAATTTAAAGTTATCCTACATATACCTATGTGCGCGGTGTACTATTTGTTGTAACCAACTGAAACTGATTAATTACGCAAAAGAAGTAAGATTTATATTTGAGAAGCAATCACAGAAAAGTTATTTCGAAATACTTGGATGTACATACATTTTGGTTCAAAAAGAAAAAAAAATCAATTGTTTAATTCATTAGAAATATGGTAATGCAAATATTTTCTAGTATTGTAATATGCTTCACAAAAAATGTGCCGGTATAATTTATCTTTTTTTATTATAATTTATTCATTCATTTAAAAATATTTATACCATTAGAAAATGACCATGTTATCTATTAGTAAGAACATAGTTATGAAATTAATTCATCTGCTTATTCATTTTGTTAAATGTTGTTAACAATAAAAAAATTCCTTGACATTAGTTCCGAAAATAACATTTCCTTCGTGGATATACTAATTTAATGTAGGACAGTCAGGAAGAATGAGTCAGTGGCAAAAATGGAACAGCTGCATTTACATGCTGAAATAAAAAGTAATATTTTTTTATGTCATCGTTTTAAAAGTGATCAGTTTTTAAATACTATGTTATTAATATGCAATGCACATATGGTGAGAGACTGTGCCATTGACATTTTCAAGGGGTTGCTTTTTTTAAGGTGGGGGACGCTTTATATCATTTTTATGGGTGCACCATCACTCTTATGGTGTGGGGGGGGGGGGGGACTCTCGTATATATGAAATGGAATAATCATGTAATAGAGTTCAATGTTTTAATAAATAAAATATATAATGCATTTTGCGCACACTCTAAGAATAAAATCAGTAACCTATTTTGATTAAGCATCTATATTTGTGATAAACTGGAAAAGGGCAAGAACAGAAGAATAAACCGGAATGGTTCCAGCAGGGGGACTTTGGTGTCATATTTAAATTCATCAATTTCTCTGTTGGTACTTTTCGGTACACTTTGTTCGTCAAAGAAGTTGACTTGACGTGAACGAATTTCGGAACGCAAAGTGAAGGTAAGTTCTGTCAAATTTTATCCGAAAATAAAAGCTATCAAGTTTGATACAAGATATGTTTTTAAGTTCTGCATTAAAAATACAATATGTTGATAATTTTGTCTTGAAAGTATTGAGAGAAAAACTGAAGTTTAATATTGTTTAACAAACAATCCCACTTTTGAGAAAGTACTCCCCTTCCCTCCCCCGACGATTTTGTGATTATGAATGAAACTACTATATTATTTCATAAATTTTCAAAAATTTATAACTGTGCATATGTTATGCTGTTAACCATGCTATTTGTCATTAGAAATTCAGAAAAAAAAAATCCACGAATGATTCTAAAATTGCTTGTTTCATTGCTCTTAGATATGAAAGAATTGAAACTGATATGGCATGCAATACTATAGTAAAGAATTATTTTTTAGAAAAAATCACGGAAAAAGGATTCCGAAATTCTCAGAAACGTTTTTGAAAATTGTTTGGAGAATTCCGAAATACTCGGAAACGTTTTCGAAACTTTCATGAACCACAGCTGCACAGAATACTCAGAAACATTTCTGGAAATTACGGAAAGAGGATTCCGAAATACTCAGAAACGTTTCTGAAAATTACAGAAAGAGGATTCCAAAATACTCAGAAACATTTCTGGAAATTATAGCAAGAGGATTCCGAAATACTCAGACACGTTTCTGGACATTACAGAAAGAGGATTCCGAAATACTCAGACACGTTTCCGGACATTACAGAAAGAGAATTCCGAAATACTCAGAAACGTTTTTGAAAATTTCATGAACCGCAGCTGCACGATATACTCAGACACGTTTCCGAATTTTTTTTACAGTGTAGAGGGGCGAAAACTCCTCTACTTGAGTTTTTGAGCATCAGAACACTTCTGTACTAAATTTGGAAAAGATTCGTCGTAAACTAGAATTGTCAGAGGAAAAACCCTTTATGAAGGGAGGCCAAACTCCCCCCCCCCCTCTTGTAAATTTTTGCGCATCAAAGGAACTATGTGCCAAATTTGGCAAATATAAACTCGATTTGTAAAAAGGAAAACGCTCTATGGGCTTTTTCCTCCCTCAGGGTGGGAAGAAAACTCCCCTATGTGAATTCCTGAACATCAAAGGACCTCTTAAACGATCCAACATAAATTGAATTTTTCATAAGGGCAAATCTTCTTTGGGGGAATTTCCACCTCCATAGGGAGGCGAAAACTCCCCTATGTGGATTTTTCAGCATCAAAGAAATGTGCAAAATCTGTCAAAGGTCCAGTGTAAACTAGATTTTTGTAAGAAGGAAAACCCTCTATGTGAATTATTGAGCATCAAAAGACCTATGAACCAAATTTAACAAAGATCCGACGCAAACTGAATGTGTACAAGGAAAAACCCTCTATATATTGTTCCCCATCAGCAGGGGCGAAAACCAAAAGGGAGTTCTTGAGCATCAAAGTATCTACGGGTCAGATTTGGTAAACTCGATTTGTAAAAGGAAAAGTCCTGCATGTGGGCATCTGCACACCATAGAAATGGGGCGAACACTCCCCTATGAGACTTCTTGATCATCAAATGACTTGACAAAGTTGAGTGTGCCAAATTTGTCAAACATCCGACATAAACTGGATTTTTTTGTAAACAAAAATCCTCTGTGGTGTTCTTAAAGGGTGGGGGGTGGGGGGGGGTCTTTCTATGAGGAATTTTCGATCATCAAAAGATTTCAGTACGAAATTCAGCAGAGATCTGACGAAAACTGAATTTGTAAGTGGAAAACCCCCTTATGGGGTACACCCTTCATTTTTTCGAATTTTTTTACCTGTGAAAGCAAAATGTTTAGTATTGTTTTGTTAACACCAAAATGAAACGTCATCCTACCACTTTAATATAACGTAATATTCCCCGTTCAAAATTGGTGCAAAAGCGGTGGTACAACACCAGATTTCGACGTGCTATACGACATCGATCGACGAGACACATAGACGCTTTTTAGACCGTTCCGAGAGAACGTAATTTGAACGTGTCGGATGGTGTGCTCAGAACGTGTTATAGAACGAGCTTTGAACGCCTCTGTGCTGCTTGGGCTGTGAAAACGATTCAGAATCATTTCTGGTAAATAATAGGCAGCTGATGTGCCTAATTTCTACCAGTAATATAACTCGCAAAAACCAGGAATGTTTCCAGCTAAAATTCAGTAACCTTCCAAAAAAATCCTAAAATCTTCCCGTTTAAAGCCAGTCGTGTCTCTGGAATTTAAGTAATCTTAGGTAGGGATAATATAACAGCTTGGCACATTCCTAATTTATCAAGACATTTCCAAAAGCAGTATTGGAAGCATGGCCAAAGCTAAGCCAGAATTGCAAGTAAGTGTCAAGCATCTCACTTGATTGCAATTCTTGCAAAGATACGTGGTCCATTCTTATTCGCTCCCTTTGGAAGTTTAATGAGCATGGATGAGCTGTAGTTGAACTGAAGCCGATACACACTTATAAATACTCTCAGTTAATCTTTAAACTAAGAGCTAAAAATATTTTTTACAACAGAGAAGTATCTGCATTCGGTCAACTTATAGCAATTCAGGAAACATTTTGACAATGATACTTGATATTTCCAAGAAGTGGATAAAAACCATTGAAATCTGGAAATGTTACATGGAAATACTCAATAACGTTTCGGATTTTTTACAGTGTACGAAAGGCAGCAGAACATCTCCTCTGTTTTAGGGCAAAAGATGGTACAGTTACTCTGATGAGTGCTGCAATACAGCATGATAAAATCAATGAAAGTCTACCTGGGATCGAAACTTCAAACGCGTTATAATCGAAACGTTAAATAATCCACTTACATCCCTTTGCTTTTCACTGCCTCAATGAGGTAGAAAAAAAAAAAGACCTGTGACTCCCAATTCCCCCAATCAACTCTATTTTGAATTCTCAAACTTTGAATTCAAATTATGTTTTTCGCAATTGCGAGTTGCTACACGACCCTACTCATTGGAGTTATTGTTTCTAGAAACGGCTCTCCTCCTCAAGCTTATCCTTCCTCCTGGTTGGTTACGTGTGTAAAGTTGAGTGTGTGTGTGTGTGTGTGTGTGTGTAGGCTTACGTGTGTGCATGTAGGTGTGTGTATATGTGTGTAAAGGCCCGCGCGTGTGTGAGTGTGAATGCGTATGAGCATGCGTGTGTAGGACATGGACGCCACCGTCCAGCAGAAGTGGATTCTGGGGGACAGTGCTCAGAACCAGAGGAGACGCGCCGGTGGGCGGTGGTGCTGCAAAAGACCCTGGTCCAAGCTGAAAAAGGAACCACAACACCAAGGATGGTCAAGTGAGAACAATAAGCAATCATGGTTGCTCAAAAAAAAAAAACACTTTCAAATGACGTATAATGTTAAGGGGCGTGGGAAATTTGTCACTCCTTCAATATTCAACTTAAGTAAAATTTTAGCTTAAAAAATTAATTTAAAAAAATGAATTCGAAATTAAAAAAAAAACTGTATGTGCTAGAAAGGATCCTGGACCCAGGCTTGCCTCCAACATCCTTTCGCAATTTTTTTGACGTTACTTTTTTTAATGTATAGGAATAATATCTTTGTAAAACCTTTCAATTTTCCTAACATAAGGTACGTGAGACTTAAAAAAAATGCGATATCTTTTAAGTAAATCTCAATATTTACCAATTTATTCAAGTGCACAACTTCACTTTCTCTTTCTCAAAACGATATCGATGAATAATGATTCACATTACGTGCTTCTGAAGTCATTAATATCCTCCCGTTTAAAATAAAAGTCAATTAAAGTAACTTTTATAATGGCTTCGTGACAAAAATGTAGCTAGAAGTTAATCGAATAATCGAAGGTAAAAACATTTTAAACATGTGGAATGACTTCTTTCATTTGATTATCTTATCATGATGTTGCCATTCAAGTGAGTTATTTAGAATTGTGAAAAAGAAATTAAAATCCAAAAAAGAATTTAAGAGCTTTGCAGTCATTGAAATTTTCCAATTGGCTGGACGTTTAAAAGCTAAACTGTCACGTATTCTTTTGCAGACGATATATTGAATACAACTTTACCGTTAAACGAAAAGAAACGTGATTTTTGATATTTATTACGCTGAAAGAAAAGATCGTTTTACAAAGAATTATTAAAAGTACACTTCAAATAACCAATTTTAACAGATGAATGGATATGTATCGTGAAATAATTACGTAAAAATATTTTGGACAAAAAATGAAGAAAAAAGTGATTTCTAATTTAATATCCCTGCACCAGTGAACAAGAACACATGCCTTCTTTTAAATAGTTCCAGCATTTGGCTATTATACTACGCGAATGGTAGGTAAAAAAAGAGAGAATTCCAGCAATGTAGCGTGATGGTTAGAATACATGCTCTTGAATAAGCTATGTAGCCAAACGCTCGTCTCCTCAATACTTTTAATTTTATTTGCATAGACGGTGTTACATTCATTTAACGAGGCAGAAGAAAGTGAAGCACTCATTTGCAATTCGTGCTTGTTAATTGTTTGAAGGAAAATTCTATATGGAATGAGTAAATGAACAAGAAGAAAAAAAAATCGATGAAAAGGAGGAATTAGAATTTGAAAGGGTGAGCAGGCGAGTATTCATTTTATTAATGAATACTTTTATTTAAAGAGAATTCTAAAAGAATGGGGTGGAAATGAAATCATAAATATAAAAATTGTAATTAATGTGAAGTAAAAGATCTTTCCACAAGAAGAGTTTTGCACGAAACGTTTTATTTGGTGATTTTTTTCCTTCAACATTGTATTTTATTATTTTTTTAGATCTATTTTGGAAGCTCAAAAACCACAAACACATGGAGAGTTGTCAGCAGTTAAAACAGCCAAACTTCCATTAGAAAAGAATAAGAGGACTAGTATGCCGTGAGAATGTAAAGCGTAGTATCTGCAGAAATGAGCTTTGAGACATCTGAAGAAATGTGTTTTGTGTTCCATACAAACAATAGGAAAAATATGAAATTTGACACGTTTCGTGATTTATTTTCAGCGTAGGCCAACAAGCTAGTTTATGTAATAAAGCTAAAGGTACAATGGGATGCAAAATAAAAAAAAAAAGACCTGCGACCTCCACTTCCCCCAATCAACTCTAATTTGAATTCTGGAACTTTGAATTCAAATTATGTTTTACGCAATCACGAGTTGCGATAAGATCCTACTCATTGGAGTCATTGTTTCTAGAAACGGCCCCCTCCCCGCCAAGCATGCTCTCCTCCTGGTTGGTTATGTGTGTAAAGTTGAGTGTGTGTGTGGGTGTAGGCTTAAGTGTGTACACGTAGGTGTGTGTGGGTGTATGTGCGTAAAGGCCCGCGCGTGAGTGAGTGTGAACATGTATGAGCGTGCGTGTGTAGGGCATGGTCCAGCAGAAGTGGATTCCGGGGGACATTTCTCAGGACCAGAGGAACCGCGCCGGTGGGCGATGGTGCTGCAGAGGCCCCTGGTCCAGGCTGAAAAAGGAACCACAACATCAAGGACGGTCAAGTGAGAACAATAAGTAATCGTGATTGCTGAAAAAAATTAAAATCATTGTCAAAAAAAATCACCAAATAAAACGTTTCGTGCAATTGCAGATACAGCACTTTACTTTCCCACAACAGTAATGAACTGAATATTGTTCTTTCTATACTTTCTGAAAATAATTGAATATACAGCTAGCGTAACGATCACTAGTTTTTAGCAGTGTGTTCTAACTTATGTTAAAAATATGTATACATAAATCCTAGTTAAAAAAATAATGGAAATTTCACAGCTATAAAAGTGCACTTTCTAAGTTATAACACAGTGAGAATTAGTTTACGCATTGAACTAGAACTGCAACGTCACAGTTCAACAGCAATCCAAATTAGGAAAAAAAAACTATTAACCTTGCCTAAGTCCTTTCCCCATATTATAAAAACCATTCAAACGAATTACTAACCTGGTTCAAAGCAGACCTGCCATTTTGAGTAACTTTGAACCACACGAGGAATGTGATGTACCGTCTGACCATCGATTACATGGAAAGGCTAATATCCGGTTTATAGACGGAAATGGACGTAGGGATGTTAGTTGGTTTGTTTCAGATGTGCACTTTCGCCTCTATTATTTAGCCTTAGTTTTGTAAAAATGAAAATTTGCTCACAGCAACACTTTTTAAATCTAAAGTATATTCTGTCTATATTCTCACGGCAAAAATTGATTCATTAATTCACAACAAAGTTTTTTGAGCTTACCATTTTGCTTTTACGTTCCTGAACGAAATGAAAGTATTTTCTTTTCTTTTTGTTGTTTCCACAAAACAACTATTGGGAACTATTTTTGTTTCCCCCTATTTTACTTTTGAGAATGCAATAAATTAATAAGGCACTAGTAACATTATAAAACGCGTGTATTAAAATCCCATCGTTATTTTACCTTCTACCCTGCTATATTCATTCAGATGGAATCGTTTTTATTTGGCAGATTGCCAAATTACATACAATCCATGGTCAAACAGTAAAGTAAATTAGGGTTATTTAGGGAAAGTGGAACCAATTTTGAGAACAGTTCGTTTTTAAAACCTTATACAAAAGTTAAAAAAAAATAAATAAATAAATAAATAAATAAACTTATTGTCTTATTTTATCTTCTACATTATTAATGAAGTTCATCATTATTTTCTGAAATAAGGCTTTAAATACTCTTAACAATTGTATATAAAAAAAAAACAGATGGGTGTCTCACTTACCTCATAATAATGTGTAAGTGGGTCACCCGTCTTATACTTAGACTTAAGATAAGATTTTATTTAGATATCTAAAAAAGAGGTACGGAGATTTTACTTGATAAAATATGTAAATATTTTGTAAGAATTATTTTTTTTGTAAACGCATCTATTTACTGTCTTTTAGATCAGTATGACAGAAAATTTTTAAACAAAAAACAAAACAATTATATCTGAGAAATTTATTGAAAGCCTATAGATACATACTTTACTTTTAACATATAAAGGTGAATGAAAAATTATCATATACGTTTGTGCTACACTATGATTAAGGTGAAAAACCAACGTAAATAAAGCACAAATTTTGAAGAAAAAATTTTTTCTTCAAAATTTGTGTTTTATTTACGTTGGTTTTTCACTTTAATCATATAAAGGTGTGTTCAATAAACGTAATACAGTTGATTACGGTCGATTTTGGTAACTTAACCCAAACTATAAGCTTCAAAAGAAATTGTAAACACTAAATGGCTTTGTCTGTTTAAAGTGTACCAAGGAAGAACTATCATCATATTGGACTTCATCCTCAATAATAATTCCAACATCATCTTCTGCACCAGGCCAATAAAAACTCGCCATTTCTATTTGCTCTTGCAACAGTATTTTTTGTTTTTTAATTTGTACCATCAACTTCCAACATTAGATCTGCATAACACTTTATGGTTTACTTTGATGTAAGCTTAACAAATACATAATCACCAGGTTTAGCAGTTTTTGTAGCCAAAATATCAATTGAACTATCAATTCCTACTAGGGGTCCTCATAGTTGTCTTGTATTTCACTGATACAAATATTTAATCAGAGTTGCTTTTGATTTTGAAATCCCCATTATTATAATGGGACCCACTTACCTCATAGTGAGGGGACCCACTTACCCTTTATAGTAAAAATTTACGGGGTAAGTGGGACCCCTCCTCTTAAACACTTATTAAAAATATTGCCACAAAGTCAAGTGCCACAAAGTCCTCCACAAATTCAATTCCTCTCCCAGCCGTTGTGGCGTGATCGGGTAGGCTTCGGACTACCACCTCGACGACCTAAGTTCGAAACCGGCCGCGGGTCGGTGATTTGAAAAGAGAAATAATTAATCGTACATTCTTGTAATTACCTTTATTTGTTTTATTTCCTGTTCTAGTAGTTTCTAGAATATTACAAAACATGTAGATTTAAAATATGCAAATCTTGTATTCTGGAATATTCGATCACTGTATATAAGTGACTTGTTTCTCGGTCTGAGGTAATTCTCAGCCAAGTGTAGCTGTGGTACTCTGTTAATAAACTACGTCTCTTGCTTTACCTGGAGTGTTCACTTGGTCACCTTGCACTATCTACGTGACAATATTTCATACAAAAATTCTTGTCGCTATATGAACTTTAAGTTAAACAATACGTAAAAAGTTAATTAGCATAAAAAATAATAATAACCAACCTGGAAACATTTTTTTGAAAAATGTTTCTTGAACTCACAATTTTTTTTTTCGGAATTTGTTTTGATTAAGAGCTATGAGACCTAGAAAAAAATTCTACGAAACCCAAATATATGCAAAACCAATTACTGTGATGAAGTTTAACATGATCAGTGCAAAAGAGTTTGAAATCTTTATCCATATTTCAATTTTAGGGGGGTGACTCCACTTCCCCCAAACCAACCCTAGTAGTTAATAAAAAGTAGTGCAACTCTGAACCAAAATAGTTTCTAAATGTTTAAAAACTTCCCCTTTTTTTCATAAATGGCCGAACATTTCTATAACTTAACATATTTCATAGAATATCACAATGCAGAGGAAGAATTAATTAGGCATTTTCGAATCAACATTCAAAAGTACCGTAGGATCTTGTTTATCCGGCCCCCGTTTATGCGGATCGACGGTTTATCCAGATCAAACGTTAAAACGGCTGAAAAACGTTTCAAAACGTTAAAATGTGAGAGCACGAATAAATCAAACGCAAAATTACACACACACACAGATCGTAAGTCATAGCAGCCACTGCCGTGCAACCAGACCACCAGCAGTGAAATATTTCTAAACGAGCTGATGTGTGTGCATCACATGACTCCATATTACTCCAATTTAAAGATAATAGTTCCTCGGAGTGAGCAAAGAAACACTTTAAATATTTTCACCCCAAGTTTGTTGCGAACCGAAGCAAAGAAAACTTTTTATACAGATAAATTTTCGCAATATTAGCAGCTTTAATTAGATTCAATGGTTAACTCTCTAAATCTGGCCAAATTAAAACCAGATTTGAAAAAAAAAAAAAAAAAAACTCCGCCGAATTCGTCGCCAAGTTGGCAAAAAACTTGGCGACCAAAATCTTTGCGATATATTGTTAAGTGTTTGCCAAATTATAGCACCGCTTGAGTTTACATTGAAATTAACAATGATTTTACCCCAAAAAGGTGTAAAAGATCCTCTTTAGAACATCCGAATGCAACCAAAAGAGAAGGTGCACAATTACACCCCACTTGGAGTCTATGTACCAGTTTTCAACTTTCTAGGACTTACCGTTCTAGAGTTATGCGAGATACATACGCACATACACACATACGCACATACATATACGTACATCCGCACATCACGAGAAAACTCGTTGTAATTAATTCGAGGATCGTCAAAAGGGATTCTTCAGGTGTCTATACGTTCTTAGGCATGTATCCACGCGTGGTCGGGTTGAAAAAAAAATCAATATTCATTCGGGGACGAGGAAAATGGAAATTAAGGCCGATTTTTGAGTGAAATTTTTTTCGCAAATACAATACTTCCTTTTTTGTAAAAGGAAGTAGAAATAAATAATAAATCAAATTTTGCTCCATAAAATACAATAATTCCTTACTTGTCTTAAAAAAGTATAAATATCGCATTTATGCTCGGAAACATTTCAGAAAGTTTCTACTTTCGTCTAGCGATATTCAAGTTTTGCCGATCAATTTGTTCTCAAATGCCGTCAAACCAACAGGAACAAACGACAAGTAATTTGGTTGCCAGACCCATTGTGTCGGCTGTTTTTTGAAAAGAAAATGAGCTTCGCAAAACTCTAGACTTACTTTTATGCCGATTACAGGTTTTACACATTGATTGGGCACATTAATAAAGGCTAATTTACTTACCTTATTTACATTCAAGTAATGAAGTCTGTAAAACGTCTTTCACTGCCAATGCACTATCATTGCAGGAAAATGTACGAACTCTCTGTATTAACTACTGCAGAAATGTGTCGTTCATTAAACGAACGAGTCAGAAGGACCGACTCCTTAAAATGAACGGTGTATTAAGATCTCCTAAGAAAATGAACGGCAGTTCCTTTGAACGATGATATTTGTTTTATATAGTTCTCTCTATCTCATTTATTACATTAATTCATTTTTTGTCGTAAGTTTTGATATTACTTTCATCTTGCGTATACAAAATATTTTTGCTTTATTTTTCCCCTCAAAATCTTTTGCGTGACGGTATTCGGCTATTTATTATAACTTTTCAAAGATCAATTTTACAAATATTTTGCCGTCATGTCAATTTTATTTATTGATTTGCTCATTTTGAATAAAATGTAACTTTTTAATTTGATATCATGCAGGAATCGAACCTGGGACCTTTGGACATGTTTTACTACTGATTTACCGAGAAATAGCTTACAAAATGAACTATAATTGCTTTATACATCTAAAACTACATAAAATATCTCTTGATTAAATTTTTATTCATATATTTTTTAAGTGCTTTAGTCGCAGTTTAGTCGATTTTCCTTAAAATAATATTACGAAACTAATAAAACATCACAGTAAGTCTCGCAGAGATAAGTTGCTACTTTTTTTAAATTAATGAAGTCACTCAAAAGAACGATTCAGTGTGCAGGTTAAAAACATAGATGATCCTCTGATGGATGGATCATTAAAAAGAACAACATTGCCCATCTCTACTTAACTCGCTACAGAATGGGTTCCAAAAGCGAGTGTCGTGACAGCCTAGGGTGCCACAGAGAGAGACAAAGGGCGCCACGAAGTGTCCACGGTAATGCATATTAAATCGAGCTGATGTGTGCATCACATGATTTCCTTTTACTCCAAGTTAATGTAATTTTCTCATTATTGGCAGTTTTAATGTGATTCAATAGTGTATTCTCTTAATATCACCAACAGTGGTCAAATTAAAATCAGATTGAAAAAATAAAAAAACAAAAATTGTCAAATTTGTCGCCAAGTTGGCGACAAAACTTGACGACCGAAAGACCGGCGGTATATCGCCAAGTGTCTGTCATATTATAACACCACTTGAGTTTGCATTGAAATTAACAATGATTTTCCCCTAAAAAGGGGCAAAAGACCCCTTTTGGAGCATCTGAATGCAACCAAAAAGGGAGGTGAACAATTAGACTCCACTAGGAGTCTAAGTACCAAATTTCAACTTTCTAGGACATTCCGTTCTTGAGTTATACGACATACCTACACACATACACACATACGCACATACATACGTACATACAGACGTCACGAGAAAACTCATTTTAATTAATTCGGGGATCGTCAAAATGGATATTTCGGGTGTCTATACGTTCTTAGGCATGTATCCACGTGTAGTTGAGTTGAAAAATAAACTCAACATTCATTCGGGGGTGAGCAAATCGGAAATTAAAGCCGATTTTTGAATGAAAATTTTTTCGCGAATACAGTACTTCCTTTTTTGTAAAAAAAAGTAAAAACTAAAACCCGACTACGGGAAAAAACACTAAAATATGAGAAACAAGGTGGGTGCTGTTTGATATCATCGTTTTATAGAGTAAAACAAGTCATTTGATATGTTAGATATTCCTATTTAGTTAGTCTATTGAAATCCTATGTCTTTTCCACGTTAATAATAGTATAATTCAATTCAAATGCCATAGTGGTGCGTTGGAAAGTACACATTTTGTTTTCCTGACAGCAGTTTACAGCATACGACTACGGCATTTGAATTGAGCAGTAAGACGCCATGTTTTTTATTAGATTTATATAATTTTTTGCATGAGTTGTGTACATAATCAAAATAAAGGGCGAATATTTGGCATATTTATAGTTCGATCTTGTGATCATAATTTAGCACTATTGTTTAAGTGCATATACAGTGGCTCCCAAAAGTGTTCGTACACCTACGACTTTCAATGAAATAGGCCATTATCCATTGGTTAGAATTAATATTTCGGAATAGGTATTTTATTATAAAATCTATGATCTATTTTTAACAAAACTACACGAAAATGTTTAATAAAACATTAAAACATAATTTTTAAAAAATCAAAAACCAAAAATTGCCGGAAATTTTATGTCACAAAAGTCTTCGTACACTTTGAAAAAATGTCAAAAAATCAGTAAATAATCTAACTTTTTACAAAGTTATTATTTAGTAGAATATCATGCAGTATCAACAACAGCTTTTAAACGTCTGGGAATAGATTTCATTATTTTTTCTTTCTTTTTTTGTGCAATTTCTGAGCAAGTATTAGGCCGCATTTCAAGTCTTACTATTTCTAGTTCGTTTTTCGATTCAATGGTGTATTTTCGTAATCTAGCTACCAGATATCTCCAAATATGTTCCATTAAGTTTAAATCTGGCGATTGAGGAGATATTTCTAAACTTAAGGACAATTTTTGAGGCACCAAACGCAAATGTGTGCTTCTTATTATTATCTTGATAAAAAACAAAGTTGTTTCCGATTACCAAATTTTGCGTTAATAGTTTAAAATTGTTTTTTAAAATATTTAAAGGAACAGCATAATTCATTATTTCATCAAAAAATTCCAAATTTCCAAGTCCTAATGCTGTAATGCACCCTCACACTAGAACACCATCACCGTCCTGATTAACTGATCCAACTAAGTTCTTAAGATTAAATTCCTCATTTTTTCTTCTATTTACAATTACACAACAATTTAACCCAAAATGTTGAATATATTTTCATCTATAAGTAAGACGTTGTTCCAAAACGTTTTGAGCTTATTTATCATGGATATTACGACGGAAAGCGTAAGCTAACTGTTTTTCGCACGAACAAGAAAATTTCTGCGGGAAGAGGTCCAGTTTAATCCAGCTAATCAGAGAACTTGGCGAACAATTTTAGGTGAAAATTAAACGTAAAATGTTTCATTCAATTCTGCAGAAACTTTTTCAGCACTCAAATGTGTATTTTTCATAATTTTTTTAACTGTAAACCTCCGATCACCCATTGTTAACTTTGCCAGTTGACCTTTTCTTACCTTGTTTCCGATCCGATTCTTGTCTTTAAAGCATTTTGTCAAGCACTTCACTATAGAATTGTATAAATTACTTAATTTAAAGACATTTTAAACAAATTTATGGCTACTGTGAGGCAAAAAAATCAAATTTCGAATCGTGTTTGTTGTTTTTTACGAATACCAGCCATTTAAAAATAATAAGTAGTATATTAGGGAATAAATAAACATAAAATTAATGCTAAGTGACTTTACAGTGTCAACACAGTACAAAAATAATAAAAAAACGACATGTGATAATTTTAATCATGAATTTATTCGAAAATATTTCAGTGTACGATGACTTTTGTGGCGTATCTTTTCTCTTTCTCTTCGTTTTTTTGACAAATTTCAAAAATAAAATCTGGAAATATTTTGAAAAAAACTACTGCGTTTTATTCTGAATGGCATAGGAATGGTGTGAAAAAAAATTGGACTTCATATTCGAATTCAGTTTTGCGTTATTTTGGTTTTACTAAAAAATTTCAAGGTGTACGAACACTTTTGGGAGCCACTGTATCTATTTTTTAAACTCTACAAATTTGATTCGGATAAATAGGAGAGCCAGATAAACGGTGATCGAATAAACGAGGCTTTACTGTATTACAAAAAAACATTACAATGTAAGAAGACAGCTTTCAACAACTTCAAAACTAGATTCCAAACAGTCTCTTCAGAATTGTTAAATAATACAATGGGGTTGTTTCCTTCAGTCAAAAGTAGTACTTTTAGTCACTGAAATTGATAGAATAAGCAAAAAAATAACATGGGCCCAGAAAATTCTTTCATTTTCCCAACAGATATTTTTTAATTAATTTTTTAAAATGTCCGATTTTTCAAACAAGGCGTGGTCTAGATGACGTCACAAATGATGCTTTTTTTTCGCATCTTTGTACCGCGTTTCCACGTTATGATAATCAGGAAGCCAATTAAAATTGCGCTCTATGCTTGCTATCAACCATATCGTTGCCAATACACGTGAGTAAAGATGCGAATGAAATATTTTGCACTGTGAATGGTAACACAGAATGGCGTTTCATCATTTGTGATGTCATCGGCAAGATGTGTAAACAATGAAAGATCACCGATTTAAGTAATTTTTTTTAAATATTAGACTTAAACAAATTGTTCAAAAAATATAGAGATCCTATGTTTTTTAAGCATGTTCTTTCAGAAAAAAAATGCTTTTAAAATATTGGAAACTACCCCATTAGCTGTGCACAGCATTGTCAACTTTTTCTTCTTTTTAATTTTTGGAAAATGAAGAGAAGAAAACTTCTTTCGTAAACTTACCGGGAGAGTGCAGTAATGGATCTCCTAGGGTTTATTTATTTATTTATTTTTTTTAAGTCAAATGCACTGAAAAATTTGAAAAGGCTCAAAGTTGATCGTAACGGTTCAAAGTTACTCTAAATGACTGTACATATTTTAAACTGCGACCGGCCTCGCAAGTAATCTCCTCAGTTCTCTAAAATTACGTCTGTTTAGGATTAATGTGTCCTTCCTGTTTTATGAACAAAGCCATTCGCATCTAACAGGTTCGGGGGAAACTGTTTTGACAGGTTGCACCAAAACCGCTATTTGTGAAAGAGCCCCCAACAAAAAGCTGAAAACTATGCATACATATTAGCAATTCCTTTCTCCCCTCTGCGTTTGATCCCCGATTTTAGTCTTCTTTATTCAATTCCACTGCCATTTCAAATGAAATGAATGGAAGTTTCCTCCCGTTGCTATGGCTACGAATCGGGACGCAACCATTTCCCCCCAAGAAGCATTGGGAGAAAGTTGCCATTTCAATGTAATATAAAAGTTACAAATTTTCCATCTTGGAAATGGATTTCAAAGATAAAACGACGTAATGGAGCTCTTTCTGTCGTTTTGTACCACTATTAACTTTAGAATGCGTTTTATCATGTCTTCTAAATGGTAGGTAACGAAAGAATATATGTCATAAATTATGCTTTCCTCCATTCAGCTTTTTCCCTTTATTTTGAAATACATTTTTCATCGTCATAATGACTCCAGAAATATGCTGTATAAAAGTGCAGTTGAAAATAAAGTTTTATTCTGTTTTTTATGCTGCTTTAGGTTGCATTTTTGCAATTTCAAATAATAAAGCAGATGGCGAAAATAAGAAGCAAAAACAAACCTATTTATTAAAAATTAGCGGTACCCGCACGGCCTTGCCCGTAGTAGAAAATTAAAAGGGCATTTGGTTCACCTGTATATTTACAAATAATGGATGAGGAATTTCTCGCCAGTTTGCTATGTTTATTTTTTCGTCCACGTTATGATAATTTGCTCGTCCACGCTATGGTAATTTGCTCGTCCACGCTATGGCAAAATGCTCGTCCACGCTATGGCAAAATGCTCGTCCACGCTATGGTAATATGCTCGTCCACGCTATGGTAATTTGCTCGTCCACGCTATGGTAATTTGCTCGGTAAAATGTTCTCAAAATTGGAATAGAAAAGGAACAAAATCGAATTTTCAAAAAATCGCTTCGAGGTGCACACCCTCATGCTACAAACTAATTTCGTACCAAATTTCATGAAAATTCGCAGAAAGTTTTAGGCGCTATGCACGTTACAAAGATCCAGGCAAACTTTGAGCTTTATTATTAATAAAGAAAGTTTTACCAATCGTTATGGGAAAATTTTCAATGTTTCCGATTAATTTTCGTATAAGTCATTCATTTTTGAAAGGGATAATCATTAAGAACGTAGGAAGCAATGAGCGATGGAAGAAATGTAATTTCAATGCCGTGGTACTTGATATTTTTTTCGAAAATAGAAGAGTGTTGACATCATTTCAAAATTACCGACGATGTTTCAGAGTTTCATATCACTTTTGTTAGATTGATACTTTGATTCTTTTAAAAAATCCTCATTTTAATCGCCCCTAAATTAGGTAATGAACTAGTTTTTTTTTTGCTACGCCTAGGCGTACATATTATAACGTAGAGAGGAAGGGGGGATGACAGCAGAAATATATATATTGCCCATCTCCGAGTTTATCATAAAATATTTTTCAGCGGTTCTGTCTGTACGCTATGCTATAATTTTTGCGTGTGTAGGTATCTGCATCTCGCCCAACTAAAAAGTAATAAGCTGTAATAGAAGGTTGAAATCAAGAGACGCGGGAGCGTACCGGCCGCCAAGAAAACCAAACGTCAGCAGCCAACAAAAGCAAATCCGCCGCCAAGAAAGACGAAAAAAAATAACGTGACTGAGTATTGTTTACAACACGGCAGAAATAAATTAAACATAAACAAATATTAAACATAACAAAAAATTATAATATTAACAAAATTATAATATTAACAAAATTATAATATTAAACATAAACAAATTATTTAAAACATGGTCAGATCCTATGTTTTTTTAAGCATGCTCTTTCAGAAAAAAATACTTTTAAAATTTTAGAAACGACCACATTGGAATTTATTACATAACTCCAATCAAGAAAAAGCCGTCTTGCAAATAATTTCCAAAAAATCATGTAAGAAATGATTTGGTCTTATAAATGAAACCGTTTCTTAATAAATTTGCAATGAATTTTCTCTTGGAAAATCTGTTTTGCATTGAAAAAAGGGGTCATTGAAACCTTGAAATACGTGTCTGCAATCTGTTGCTTATTTGAGGCAGTGAGAAGCAAACGGATTTAAATATCGAAATTAAAAATTTGGATAACCAGTACAAATGGCTTTAGCAAAAGTTTTCAATGAAAGCCTACCCAGGACTGGAACTTTAATTTCCGTTTACTCAAAACTTGGAAGTGCCCATTTACATCCCTTTGCTTTTCACTGCCTCAATGGGGTTGTTTCCTTCATTCAAAAGTACTATTTTAGTGAAATTGATAGAATAAACAAAGAAAATATATTAATAATAATAATATGGAGGTAGAAAAACTTTTGTTTTCCCAATAGTTATTTTCTGTTTAACATTTTTATCATGTCAGATTTTGAAAACAAGGCGTGATCTTTATGACGTCACCAGTGACGTACTTTGACGCGCTACTCTATTGGCGCTGAATATTTACGCATTGTTAAAAACAAAAGTTGCCTTTGAACAGTAATATTAATAGCAATCTTAATGATTATTTTGAATGAAGGCTTATCTGAAGCAGACGTGAAATTCATTAGTGTAATTGCGCTGTAATATTTTTATCTTCACCTAATGCCAAAATATTGCGTTCTGTGCTGATGGCATCAGTGATGTAAATATATTGTTTTAAATATACTAAACCGTGTCAAATTATTTTAAAAATGGTGAAAACCAATGTTTTTAAGCATGCTCTATCCGAAAAGAAATACTTTTCAAATTTCGGAAACAAACCAATTGTGCTTTCCATTTTACAGTAGTAAACAACAAACATTGTTGCTTACCACTGTTACTGTTTTAGGAGGTAATGGGGTTATTTTCTTCAGTCAAAAGTACTACTTTTAATACTTTTAAAATTTTGGAAACGACCCCATGAAGGAAAAATTCCAGGAGAAACCGACTTAAATTTATCTTTCATAAAAAGAAAATATTTCTCCAGCAGATGTGATGACGCAAAATGTGCTTTCAAATTAAACTAAAAATTACCTAGATTTCACCCATTAAAGAGCTTGACATAACTTCCCCATCAATCATTTTCATTTCAATTTTAATGCATTAATTAATCGCATTACACGTAGCATCATTATTACCTCAGAAGTTTTAAACAGATTCATTACGATTTTCCTTTTCCAGAAACTGTTTTCAAAGCATACGCCAGTTTTCAAATTCTCAACAAAATATCTTTTCTTAAAATACCTAAAGCTATTTAAACGGACGTGACTGGATGAAATTAACATTCCACTATTTCGAAATAGGCCATTAATTTGCATCCATAATAGTAAATCATTTATATTCCAACGTTGAACAGATTTTATGGCCGTTTCGCTAAATTTGTGATAAAGGAGAAGTTTAAAACAAGTTTAATAAAATGTTTATAATTCAGCCACTGACATTATAGTTATTAGCCAATTCCAGGATTCTTATAATTCTTTTATGGTGCGTTAAGATGAGATATGCTTTCATGCTTTAAATTTTTCATCTTGTTATTACCATTCAACTTTCTTAAATACGGCTGATGTTAATAAATTTACTTTAAAAAATGTTGTTTCAGCGCGTTTAAAGAAATGGGTCATTCTTTCGAAAAACAGTATAAATCATATCCAACACTTTTAAGTTTTGCTTATTAATTTTATTAATTACCACAAATTAATTAATTTTTTACAAATTGATTTACCATTTATTTGTGTATTATAAAATATCAATGATTTGAACATTAGGGCCGTGGAGGCCTGATCAATAAGGCCTCGGACTTATGACTGGAGGTTCAAAGGTTCGATCCTAGCCAGTCGAAGATCCATGGTCTTCATTATAGTGACTGGGGGACGTTAAATATGCTCGTGGTTACAAAGTCTTTCAACTGAATTGATACCTCTAAAGGGGTGCTAAACCAGGAGTTGCTCGGCTTCTAGTTCGGTTTTAAATTTTTGAAATGTTTACAGTTGGTGCTGCCACCTATCGTGTGCTGTCAGCGCCAAGTGGAACTTCCTCCAAATTGGTGCTTCATAAACGGAAACCGTATCGCTCTGCCTTAAATCGAGTAGCATCGCTACTCGGGTTCGGGTACCGAGTGGTATAAGTAACAACAACAACACATAAGTAATTTATGAAAGATGTAAAAAAATTTTGACCACCTTGTTTCATACGGAGTGTAACAGCGAAAATACATTTGCACTAAAAAAAATTCTCATTACACAGGAATTTTACAATGACGAAACAAACATTCATCCTAAGGTACTTTTATATTTTCTTGTATTTTTGATTCCGAGTCACAACTGAATACAATTGTATTTATGTCGAAGACTGCATACTAAGTGCCTTGCCTCCATTATTTTTTTACCGATAGATGGCAGCACCATCACCGGATCAAACAGTTAATGAGAATTTAGAACTAGACCAGGAGCTAATAGCTACCTGGTGCTAGCACCCCCAGAGATATCGTTTCACTTGGAGGACATTGAGACCACGAGCATATTTAACGTCGCCCAGTCTCCTTTAATGACGACGGTGGATCTTCGACCATCGAGGTTCGAATTCAGGACCCTCCGGCCCCGAATCCGACACTCTACCGATCGGGCTACCACGACCCTTTCTTGTATTTGCGATGAACTGTTTTCGGCTGATATCGCCAACACCGTCAGAAAAAATAGACTTTCCTGGTCGAAAACCGTCTTTTGCCCGGCAACGAATCACAGCTTCCCCCTGAAATTGCTGTAAAATTAACAGCAAAGACTACTAGTATAGTCAAAATAGTTCTTCACAAATGCTGTAAAAAGTTTCCCAAAAAGTGAGCTACAAAATGTTCTAAAAGAAGTGACCAATGAATGCCCCACTTGCCAAATCAATTAACTTCATAAAACAAAATGTAGGGAAAAGTGATGAAGAAGATGGTGTTATCCATAGGAGTGAATAGGCCTTCGTGCTACATTTTCTGTCCTCACATGGTCAGAAATGTACTGAACCAAAACTTTAATATAAATTCACATGCTAAGCATTGATAAAGCACTGTTAAAGCAGAAATGAGGATTTTTTTTTTGTTAAAGTGGAGTTAATCGATTTGGCAATAGAGGCATCCATATGTCAGAGTTTAAAAAATGTTCTGAAATGGGCTTTCAGAAGTGTTAAAACTTCTGCTAAACCAAAGAAGCGTTCTAAAAAATGTTCTCAGAAATATTTTGAAAACTTTTCCAAAAAACGTGTGTTCACATTGCTTTGCAGTCAAACAATGTTTAGTACAACTCAAGAGCGGATCCAGAAAATTTTGTAAGGGGTTCAAGTTTCAATTGCCAGTGTTTTCCTCCTACTTAAAAAAGTATTAGTAAAACAGGTGTGACCACCCCCCAAGGAGGTCGGCGCATCCCCCGCGTAGAGTCGTCGAGTGTAGAAGCGCCCTTATAGCCTCCCCTAAATTTTTCAATGGCACAGCCTGTACCTCCCCTCATTCCCTGAAATGTTCATCAAAACTCATATTTCTTCAGGCAAACAGCCTGGTTACGTTTGCCGTAAACTTTGACTATAAGAGATTATAACTATAAAATAGATGAAAAAAGCAAAAACGACATGTGGTTTGAGGTGGAAGCAGAGAACTCTGAAAAAACGTTAAATTCAGTTAAGAAGATTGTTCTTTTGAAAATGAACAAAAAACTCAAAATAGCAATAGCTCAGCAAACCAACTAAGTCAATCTTTTGAATTATGACGCACTGAGACGAAATACTCTGCATAACCAAGCAAAGTAAGGTTAACATTGACTCCATGTACAATTTTCCGGTTCTAAGAAAAATTGAAGTTTAATAAGAATAATAGTAAAATTTTTGTCACAGGGGTCAGCTGACCACTTGATCCTCCCTTGAATCCGCCCCTGGTACAACTGCAAAGAACTGAAATGCGATTGACTCAAAAAATCACACTGCTTTATAAATTGTGTTTTCTGCAGCAGAAGGCTGAACATTTTGTAAATTGAAAGGTTATATTGGTTTTCCTTGAAGAAGATAGATTTAGCCTGTGCACGTTTAAATTTATTTCTAATTTAAGAACCAAGCAATGACTGTGAAGATAACTGGGAATAATTATTTCTCCCTCATGCTTCATGGAATGTCCTGAAGCACCAGCAATGCAAACCAGTGCCACCTATCGTTAATTTATAAGTTAGATTTAAATCACAGGAAGGGATCCTCCCTTTATTAAAGTTCATTAGGAATTTACTAAGTTGGAGTATTGATAGATAGATGCATTCAGAACTGATGAATTATTTATTATTCGTGCTTATTGATGAGATCTGGGTAATAGTGATTCAAATCTGGAAATACTTTGCACTGTAAATAGTTTAAAGTGCTACGACATTAAATTTTGGATACCAAATTTCTTTTCACGGTGTATTGGCTACTTAAAAATGCTTTGTCAATTCAACTTTTGTAGTTCCCGTCCATGTAAACTTTTAAAAGTCCAAATGGTTTAAGTCTATTTAACATTGCTTTGAGAAATGAAGGCTCATGTATGTTTCCACATGTAAAGTTATTGCCTATAAATCTTGAGTTAATCTTGAGCGTGGTGGCTTGGGGTTGCAGTTGGTAATATCGCTTTAAATGTACTGATGCCGGTTAACTGCATTCACTCAGACTTTTGGAGAGAAAAAATAATAATACATTACATGTGGGTACATAAAAATGGTTTTAAAAAAATTAAACGTGGAGTATAATATTTTTAATGCAACATATTTAAATAAGCATTTTAACGCAGATACTTTTTGAAACCAAAAAAAGAAAAATAAATAAGAAAAATTAATTTAAATTCTGACATTTTGAATTTAAGTTATGTTTTCCGCAATCACGAGCTGCGACAGGACCCTACTCATTGGAGTTATTGTTTCTAGAAACGGCTCCTGTCCCCCCAGCCTGCCCCTCTTCTTGGGCAGTTTCGTGTGCATAGTTGTGTATGTGTAGGCTTGTGTGTAAGCGTAGACCTGTGTGTATGACCGTTGGCGAGTGTGTATGTGTGTAAAGGCGCGTGTGTGTGTGTAAGAACATGCGTGTGTGTAGGATACCGACCAGGAGAAGCGGATTCCGGGGACATTGCTCAGGACCGGAGGAGCCGCGCCTGCAGAGGATGGTGGGGTTGAAAAAGTAACCGGACGCCAAGGAGGCTTCAAATGAAAACAATTAGCAATCGTGATTGCTCAAAAACGCACTTGCTTTCTTTTTAAATGTATTTTGAATTCGCCGATTTTCATTTGAAAACATTGCATTTAATAAAAATTTAAGCAAATATTAAGATTTTAAGGGTGCCGAACACATTCAGAAATATTTTCTTTGGTTGTTTGAGCGACCTCGGTATCCCCACTCCGGACAATCTTGCAGCTGCACATGCAAGCAGGGCGGATTCAGATTACCCTGGGGTAGACTTAGGGCGTGGGGGGTCGTGCTGAAGAACGACCCCGCTCCTCCCTTACGAACGAACCTACGGTTTTGGGCGTGAAATAGTTCTGAAACTGTTTGGGTGTCAATAAAAAGCCCGAAATCGGCCAGGAATAATGAACCTAATAGGGGAAAATGTTACTAATTAATTTCTCAAGTAATAAAAAAGTAGTTGTTCAAATGTTTACTTTTAAAATTGTTTAATAAATTAAAAAGATTACTACAATTGTTTACATTTTATTCAAAAATTATTTTAACACAATATGGATGCATAACAGCTTCAACAGTTTAAATAGGCCCCTGTATACAAGACATTGCAAGCATAAAACTTAGAGGTATTTTGCTATTTCTTTTTTTTTTTTACTCTTTTGAAATTCGAATTCCCACAGTATTCGCTGTTAAAAACACGCAGGCTTTATGTTTCAAAGAAAACACATTGCTCAGTTACAAACAGTGAAGGGGATACTGATGAAAAAAATCCACTTTTAACACTTGTTTCATTGTAAGGTGTTTAAAGGGTTCTTTTAGGACTATGAGTAGCCTACTGGAAAGGCGCTGGGCTTGAAATCGGAGGGTTCCGGGTTCGGATCCCGACGGCACCGAATACTTATTGAGCACACACTTCTTTCGTGCTTGTTTAATCCGCGAATTCGAAAATTCTACGATCTGTCTTAACAGTAACCATGAGCGCAGAGCTTCTAGACACCTACCGACTTACTCCCCTTCAGATCTATGCCCGAATTGCGGAGGTTTTTCTGTCATCTAGCAATGCCAGGTCGAACTGCTCCCCCCCCCCCCCCAGTGGAGAGCCTCACAATCTGAGGAGCAGCTTTGCTTTAATTCCTTCTTCGCCAATCGGAAGGAACTTGGCTATTCAAAGTAGCCTTAGCAACAACAGCAATAAAAGCGTTTTTTGCGCATTGTGTTACAGGTGCTCTAATCAAAGAGGTGTCACCCCCACTTAGTTACGCTACTAAATCTGGGTAAATTGCTTCAAGTGCCAATTTACGCGTTTTAGTTATCAATATTTCCAAGTAATACGTATTGCTAAAGATGCACCTACAGTGTTACATTTTAAAAACCTTCATTTTATATGAAAGTTTAATTTTACGTTACTTTTAAATTGAAAGACGAAGAAACGGGTTAAATAACTCCTAGATTGAAAAGCAATAGCTTTGTGCAAGGTAAATTAGATAAAAATGGAACAAAGTTTAAAAGCACAAAAAGGATAAAAAGTTTTTAAAAACGCAGACATGTTTCGGAGGCAATAGCCTCTTCCTCAGTGCGAAATGAACAAATGGATGAATCAAGGTCAAGGGAGGGTTTAAATGCAGAACCGGAAAAACATTGACCAATCAGCTATCAACGAGTGCTGAGGCAAAATATGACGTATTCTAATATGTAAGATTGAATAAGATTGGAGAAAAATGCGGAACAGCAAAAGACTCATTGCAAAGATTATTTAAGTTTTTATGAAGGTAAAAGGATTCCAGAAAATCTAATTCACCTACTGTTGTAGCAAATGATCTTGGGTTCCGAAAAGAGAAAATTGTGCCTTGTGTCCCAACAATGTTTAGCAATTGAAGATTTGTTCAGTTCCTGTTTTTTAACGTGGTTTTCATGTTCTTTCAAACGAAATTTAAGTGAACGTCTTGTCTGTCCCACGTAATCGATATTACATTGACAAGGAATGTGATATATGACCCACTGATCAAGTGGTTGGATTGGGTCCTTCAGTTTGGAAAAAAGAAAGTTTATTTATGGGTCTGTAAATTACGCGAAAGTCAAATTTACTGAGAATTCTAGAAATACGAAAAGAAATGCGTGGATAAAACGGTAAAACCACAAAATTTGTAGAAGAAAAACTACGTATGTTGGAAGTTTTATTCCGGGTTGAAAGTTTGCAAAAAGCCCTGTCGATGACCGGAAGAGGATAACCCCTGTCCAGAGTCACGGCTTTCAAAAAATTAAATTCATTATTGAGAAGGGTCTGATCAGAACATATGGAGATGGCTCGGTTGACAAAAGTATGAAAAGCAGACATTTTTTGCTTCTTCGGGTGGCATGAACGAGAGTGTGAGGGAAGATAAACAGCAAATGGTTTTCGGTAAACGGTAGTAGAAAACTTATTATTGTTCTTCGAGATTAAAACGTCCAAAAAGGGCAAAGAATTATTGTTTTCAATCTCAGCAGTAAACTGAATATAAAAATCGACGGAGTTAATTAGATCAATGATAGACGGAACAAAATCAACAGTGCAATCTAAGAGGATAAAAGTGTCATCAACATATCTAAGCCAGAATGGAAAGTCAAATAACTGAAACAATTTCTGTTGAAAAAAGTCCATGTAGATTTCACAGAGGATGGGACTCAAAGGGTTGCCCATAGCAAGACCGTCAGTTTGTTGGTAAAAAGTACTCTCAAAAATAAAGGTTGAATGTTTAAGCCAAATTTCAGTCAAATTTACAAGTTCGGAAATTTCGTGTTGGGTGTGATGGAGGTCCCGGAGTCTTGTTTCAAGACACCGTAAAGCTCCAATAACAGGTACCCAATAACAGGTTTTATCTAATTTTATCTAATCCAAATAACTCCTACTTATCCTATACACATCATACCGCTTCCATATAACAGCATCTCTTGCTCGGGCCTGAAGAATTTTTCCGATATCTCAATCATTTCGGTATGAATTAATGATCACTTTGAGAGCAAATTTTTCTTGAATACTTTCTCACATTCAAGCAGTGGAAGAGGAATAAACAATATTTAAAACTATGCTGCTTCATAAAACATGAATGACACAGATAAATAATATACGACCATCGGAGTGTCAAGGAGTCGGCGATTCCAACTTGACAGGAGAAACAACGAATAAGAAACAAAATATTCTTATTATCCACAAGTAATTCGCCAGCATTAAACGTGCCTTGCGATTCTATTATTAATAGCACGCACGGCTCATTTACTCGGCGCTCTGAGCTCCCTCAAGGATCAACCAAGTCACATCACTTGGTTCAGTAAACGTAGATTAGAATTATTCGGGAATGCCAGTGTTTGCTATGATTTATGGCTCTGTTTCTAAATTAATAAGCCATTTTCATTCTCGGGAATTCACTGACGATTACAGATTGCACTATGTTGCGTTTTAACGGCTCCTTCCAATTTAAAGCGCCGTTCTTCAAGATGGACGTTTATGCGGCATTTGCATGGAAATTGCATATGGATGCTTCAGCTCTGTCTGATGGAGTTCAGGAGGGCCATGACGGGAGGTCACCGTGACCTTTCAAAAATCTGGAGTTCCATTCGGTAAAGTTATCATCATTTGGCAAATCTTGGAATTCCATTTGGCAAAATTATCATCATTTCGCAAAATTTGGAGGTCCATTCGGCAAAATTGTCATCATTTGGTAAAACTTGGAGGTCCATTCGGCAAAACTATTATTAATTGGCAAAATTTGGGATTCGATTCGACAAAATTGTCATCATTTGATAAAACTTGGAGTTCCATTCGGCAAAATTGTCATCATTTGGCAAAACTTGGAGGACCATTCGGCAAAACTATCATTATTGGTAAAATTTGGAATTCCATTCGAGAAAATTATCATTATTTGGTACATCTTGGAGTTCCATTTGGCAAAAATATCATCATTTGGCAAAATGTACAGTTCCATTCGAAAAAATTGAGAATTTTCTCCCTCCCAAAAACTTGAGTTCAGGGCACCCCTGATAGAGTTATCAATCTTTGAAGATAATAGGAATAGGAGATCCAAAAAAGACGATTTAGAAGTAAGTTCAATGTTTTAACTTACGTTAGTTTAACGGTAAGTTTAGTTCAATGGTAAGAAAAAACGGATGTTCAAAAATCTAATATTTAGTTTAAATAAAATGATTGTATTTGGCTCGGCGTGGCGGTGGGTTCTGATTTGCTGGCAGAGTTATGGAGTGATTAGGCGATGACCACTTACACCCACACGCGCGGTTTCAAATTGGTTCCCTGTCGACGTATTTTGAAAAGGCAGAAAGCTGTTAGAGTTCATGTTGTATGACTATACGGTATGTTGAAGGTTCCTTGAGCTTGAATACTAACGGCTAAATTGAATCCCGAGAGCGATCACACGAAACTGGGAGGCAACATTCTCAAAAAGTAATAGCTATCCGCCGATAGACTTGCCACATAAAACGGGAAGGAATAGATACACAACCCTATTAGTAACAAATATCCAGCACATAAGTTGGGGCGTGAACAGCCCACACGGCTGTATATGACTATTTTCGTACCTAAATACTGTAGTCGAAATAAACTATGAAAAAAAGTTCCTAAAACTTTCATTCAAATTAATTGATTCCAATCTGTTCCTTAAGCTTTGGAGCTATATTTTGTTAAAAAATATAATTTTTTGTGTGAATTTTATTAATTATTCATGTTTTCTCTTAATGACAGTTATTACCCCACATTTTCCCCCAAACTGATTTATTCTCAAATATTAAAAGATAAACAAAGCATTCATGATGTTAAATTTACAGATTGGTTTTTGTAGGGAGGTAATTTTCTCCTAGTTCATACAATAAAACAAGGATCTACGATATTTGGAGTATTATAGGGATTTTGTGCATTATGATACGCCTGATACCTCAGAATAGCCCGTTACTATTGTACGTCATTGGATTAGGTTGTTTTACAGCAATAGTTTCAAAACAAATGTATTTCATTGAAAATACTGTTTTGTTCCAACAGTTTCATTCATGTGTTATATCAAATTTTTCACGTCCATTAATTTGAAAATGTATTTCTTTAGATATATCTGTTACACCACCAATTCTTTCTATTGTTGCATTTTGTTCAATAATTTTTTCTTGCAACCAACAACTGCAACTAATAATGTATTTCAGTGGATATGTTGTTTTATGGCAATAATTCCAATAAGTGTTGCCCTTATTGGATTTATTGCTTTACTATAGCAATCAGTTTCAGATAGTTTATGCCTACCAACTTTCATGTAGGTAGATGCTTTTCTAATACCTAATTTAAAGTCACCAAGCGATAAATATTTAATGCTTAGTTTCATTTGTGTTATAAACTAAATAGTAAATCCATTGTTATATGATGCAGTATTCAAATTTCTACCATAAACCTTTTGGAAAAATTTTATTTTCTTTGGAAATATATTCTGTGATACTAGACATTTATGACATTCCATTTTAAGATTTCCCTACCATTGTATTTCCGTGGCATCTACAAGGAATCCGAGAAAGAAATGGCTTTTTTCGCCTCTTTTGTGTTTCTTTGGACGCATGTGTCAGAATTGTTATTCAGAAATGTCTTTATTTAAAGGAAACATATTCCATTTTGACATTCAAAATGTAACTTTTGTTCGCGGACAATGGACGCATGCGTTCATAGAATATCTGCTGTAGCTACTACTTTTGAGGCTTTTTGACGAACGAATTAGGATGAGATCTTGCATTCATGGAACTAAAGCATTTTGTATATCCAAACCTAAAAGCTTCATTCTTTAATTAGTTTGCTTTATTAGTTTGATCTTCAGTAAGATAGTTCTTATTGTCTTCTAAATCAAAATAAAAGGTTGTTCATAATTGATATGTCAAACTTTTTTCAACATACTTTATCCGTCCCCCAAGGACGGATACAAGGGAGGGGCGATGGGGGCACTCGCCCCTCTTTGAACCTAAATGCAGGGACTCTCTCTCGGCACATTTTCCGCACTGAAGTTCCAAAAAAGCAATTTTAAACGATTTTCAATAATGTTACGAAAAAGAGGGCTCTCTCTCGCATTTTTTCAGAATTGTAGCGCAATTCTAGAACATCTCTTAACTCTTTAGTGATAAGGATCAAAACTTTGTACAAGTTGTTTTCCTAAGCTCCACTAACTGAATTTTACGCAATCTTATATGATATTAGATGGGGTTCGGAGGCTTTCTGCTAGAAAGTTTTTGAACTGAAGTCCCAAAAAAGCAACTGTAGAACACCTTTGATGACGCTAAGGTAAGAGATGGAGTTTAATACACTCATCCGGAATGTTTTAGAAATGGAAGTTCCATACGAATAAATAAATAAATAAATAAATAAAAACGTAATTTGAGACGATCTTTCATGATGCTACTGTGATGAGGTTAGGAAATTTAAAAAAAAAAGTATCTGAAATCCATCGCCCATTCATTGAATACTTTCTGGATCCGTCCTTGCCCTCCCTCTCCCAATTTGTCACAAAATACCACACTTCAATTTGCCCCCTTCCTCTTGTTAAATGTCACGCTGTATTACATGAAAATCTTGCCTTAAAAATGTTTTTATTTGAATCCAAAATGTGTGACGTCACACTTTCCATTACCCCTCTCTCCCTCTTGTCTCAAACTGTGACAATGGCATAAATCCTCCTGCTCCACAAAAGTCGGATCATTTGCGGACACCCTTTAGCTAGTTTGCCAATACATTTTAAAATCATAATTTTATCAAAAGGAAAAAAAGTCTTAAAAGTATAAAACCTCGCTAGAATTAATTTTATGTTTGTAACTGCTTGCCTTTAATAAGAATTAAACACGGATCTTCCCAAGTTTCAGAAAAGCATAGAAAAAATAAAATTTTAAAAACTTCTCACCCGTAGTTTTAAAAAATGAAGGGCAAACATCTTGCAAGAATACATCTCAAAAAAAAAAAAATTAAAACATGTTTACAGTATATGTTTTTTAAAAATATCTATAAACATTTCAAAGTAATCTAAGTATAGAAATCCACTGTAGGAAGAGACGAGGAAATATATCCCCCGTCCCCCACGTTAAGTTCAAGTAGAAACCTTTCATACAAAATGTTTGAACGACACATTCCACTCATTTTGAATCACATTGACTCAAAACTATATTTTTAATGCAGCGGCTGACGAAAAAACTGTGCCAAAGTAACACGTTATATAACAGAAGTGCTAACCACATAAAAATGAGTGTTATTTTCGATCTTGTTTCCAAAACTTCTAGGTTAAGGGGCCATTCATTAATTACGTAAGGGTCCCGAGTGCGAGGGGGTTAGAAAAATCTCGATATTTCATATTAGAAATCGCTCGGTCAACTGGTTTGGTAATGTAAAATAAGAGGGTAAAATATAATAAAAGGATCGCACTGTGTATGGAATGTCTTATTTTCAATTAGTATCGCATCATATAACAAAACATATTTGTCGGAAAAGCATTCAGTCTAGATTCCTTTTAGTAAATATTTCTTTTTCACAAAATTTTTTTTAATTTTTTCAAAAATAGTGTAATAATAACGATTTTAATAACGATTCCATGGTTGTAAGATTCGTTATTTTATTATTTTGAAAAACCAAATGTAATCTTACGTAAGATAGGGGGAGGGGGGTCTGAAAAATCTTACTTACTCTTACATGGGGGAGGGAGGTCAAAAATTATGAAAATCATCCTTGCGAAATTAATAAATGACCCCTAATAAAACACATGCTTAAGACATCGCTCTCAGGTTAACTCAACTTTCTGAGCCATTTAACGTATTTAGACTTTTCAAACCATTTTTCTCTCATGCAACAACACCTCATCTAACGTTTAACTGCTTCTGGATCCTCTGAATAAGTTAATTCAATTTTTATTTGCTTAATATCGAAAAAAGAACAGACCCCCCCAGTACCAGATCCAACACCAAAAATTCTTACAACACCCAGCAACAGATGGCTGAGGAAAGGATGAGTAATGAACAGAATTCCCCTATTATCTTCAAAATGTGCATTTTTTTTATTTTTAGAACTAAAACCTTATTAAATTCAAATGAACATGAGACACCGGCCGACCTCGTGGTATCTGTTCATAACCTTCCACCACTGCCTTGTAAATACCAACTGGCTCACAAAATTCACTCAGAGAACCCTAGATGGTTGTACCGTATTCATGAGTCGCAGAAACATCGGTTTTACCCGCCTGAAATTCTTTTTTATTTTTGAATCCAAACTTACGTCTGACTGTTATTGGACCCTTGCCTGTTACTGCTGCTGTTAGCCTAAATGATACTTTTGAAACTAATAAATACTCTATATCCTCTGCTAATATTCTTTGTAATGCATAAACTGCAAATGAATCCTTTCATCATAATTCAAAATGTAATCCAATGAAAACAAGATTTAAATTTAGGAAATACATAAGCTGGTTTGATTTCCATCTATTATCAATTTCTAAACGCAGCCTTTCAAATATTTACGTATCTCACAACTATTACTTTCCTAATACCTCGCTTTAATTTTTTGAATAACTCGCTTGTTTTAAAGTAACCATTCTTTTCAGTTTACACTCGGTACATTTCATCACTCTTATTGAATCATAAATACATAAACTTCACCTGGAAGTCCACCATTCCATTCAAAGGTTTCACCTTTAATTTCATATCAAAAGCTAACCTGGAATGCGAATTTCCATCCTAACAGTTTCCACAAGGCGCAAAAGTCTACCGAACTCCTATTCAAAGGATTGGTATAAATTCACCAGTTTCGGAATTAATCTGTAAGAGATAATTTTCCATGATTTACGACTGCTTTTAAATTAATTAGCATCGAACAGAATGTACTCATTATGAGTCATTTCGAGCGACTATCTTCGCATAATGTATGAAAGGAAGAGTTCAATTTGTAAATGGATCTAATGCAGGTTTATGGGCCCAATTGTGATAATACTGACTGAAGGTTCGGCGGGGAGCAATTAAAACTGGCATCCCGAGGTAAAGAAGGTATTAATAACAAAGAATTATCCTCTCTGCGTTGCAAATATTATTCCGTCGAATAAAGGAAGCTATGACAGTACACTTGAGCATAGAATAGGGTAAGAATGTAGGAATATTAAAGTACATGATTTCACTTAAATCCTTTTAGAGTGTGCATAGCAAAACAGTGCTTTGTGATTTGAGTTTGAAAGCCACTTCATAAATATCTAACATTCTGTTGCGAAGGAATACCACCGACAACAGTAGTGGCACATGTAGAAAATTTAAAAAACGTATTAGTTTCTACTTTACAATCAAAATTTAATGTTTTTGTCACACACATTGTTAGCACAAAGTTACTTCATATAACTGGTGCGCCGAGGCGTTTAAACGATAAAATCAATAGTAACGTATCCACATAATTTGCATTTCATAATTTAGCGAAAAAAAATGTCAAAATTTGAGTGAACAGAAGAGTGTAAGAATTTAAGACTAAAAACGTCAACCAGAAAACATAACGTCAAAAAATTGTGTTGTTCGTATTGTAAAGGGGGGGGGGGAGCTATACCTCCACGCTCTAAATTCTATTTCTTTTCCATGGGCAAACCTTACCTGGTAGCATTGTGAGAGCTCCGCAGAACCTAATCGTAGCATCGCGACGCAGCCAGGTAAGGTTTTTCGCAACTTTAGCACATCCGTGCATGATATTAAAGAAGTAACTTAACTCTACCTGTATGCGTAATCTTTTTCAGATTGATTGATTCGGACCACGGATCAGAAGCTAAAAGAAAGGGTTGTCATTGAATTTCTAGGGAAAGATGGGTATGCACTAAAGAAATGCATAATTGCTTGAAGAATGTTTATGGAGATACTGTAATGGACTTCAGCAATGCGAGGCGTCACGGGAAGAAGTTCGAAAACAGAAAACAGAAATTTTAGATAAACCGAGAAGCGGCCAGTCAATATCATTCACAGATGCAAATCGAAAATATACTGATACATTTATGCAAAAAGACACACACTTTACAAAGCAGAAAGCTGCTGATGCGCTGAACGTCTCTTATGGCTCTGCTCGAGAAATAATTGCTGTCTTGGATATCACAACGTTAGTGCTAGATGGGTTTCCAAACAATTGACTATTGGGTAATTGGAGGAGGCGAGTGGAAGTTTTTTCAATAGTTCCTTGACGCTTTTGAAAGGAAGCAACAGGACTTCCTTAAAAATATGGTCACTGGAGACTTAGCCCTTTCTGATTTTTTCCTGTTTGGACTTATGATTGACAACGTACGTGGTCACAGATTCAACGAGTTGAACAACTATAGAGTTTTGAAATCATGGCTCAACAAACAAATTCTTGATTTTTTCAAGAACTGTTTTGATAACAGGATTCAACGTTGGCGCAAATGTATGAAAGTTCATTCTGATTGCTGACTGTTACGTACAGGAAAGTTTATGCTGTGATCTGTACCACCGTGGGAATGTAAAGGGCAGTATCCGCAAATCTTTTTCTTTTCTTTGCTTTTTTGTTATCTATTGTTTTTTAGCTTTGTTGTACAGGCTTGATTATTTGTTTTCCGCTGAGAACAAGCACGAAAAACGCGTCAAACTACAACATTTCACTGTTGTTGGCATATAATTCAAAGCGCGTTTCTTCAAATATTTAAAAAATCATTTCTGAACATACGGCCCTTTACTTTCTCACGGCAATGCAATAACTTCTGCTTATAAGTTCATTCATAACCCCTTGTAAGCAATATTCGCTGTTCTTATGTGATACAGGGAGTATTGCTTTTTTCCCCCTCTCGTATTTAACTATAAACCAGTTATAAGAACGTAAAAACTTTTTTGTTTTTGGTGAGATGTGCTACTATTTTTGCCGAAGAGCGATACGATTCTCAGCAGCATAACTAACTATAGTGTTATCTGTCGTAGTTTTGTTATTCACTTTGGTGATTCCTCGAAAAATACATTTTTACATTTGCCTCATTAATTCCGGATTCAAGTTAGCCTTAACATTGCTCTTTATCTATCAGTAGAGGTTGTCGTTTGACAAGGATTCGGAATAACAGTCCTTCAAAGAATTCGACTCTCAGTAAATCCATCGTAAACGTGAAATGACACTTTTGTAAGTCATTTGAAGATATTTTAAAACAAGTTACAAATATCTTGTGATAAAAATTGATTCATAATAATAATAAAAAAGTACGCATCCCTAAATACAAATCCTGCTCTTTGGAGTTAAAATTAATGCAACCTTGAGTTTTCTGCAGATGTTTGAATTAAACATTCGTTTGCTCTGTAATATGTTAGGATAACTTTTTGTCTGTCCACGATTGCTGTGGAATTGGCAGGCATCCAGCAAAGACAGAGTACAGAAATTAATTAAACAGAGAAGTCACGTCTATGGTAAAAAGGAGATGAAGTTGAAGCCGGAATGATGGGATACATCCTTGCAAAACAGGCGGGGTTATGATAACGTGGTCAATTATGGAGATTGGTTATCACAGATCTCGCAAAGCGAAATATTGAAAGAACTGACGGATTGGTTTTCAGTTTATTGTAATTTCATAAACGAGCTTCATAAAACTACCAATTGAGATTCAATAATGCAATGTTTTGAATCAAAACGTATTCCAACATCTTTAGCAAGGAGCTAAGAATCTTGGGATACATCGGCGCAACTTTCGGCTTAAATGTTTTAGTATAGCGTGACCTTTCTATTTCACTCTATGAGCTAAGACGCGTCAATCTGAGAAAGGGAGAAATAAAAAATGTGTGATGCACGTGTTTCGCTCATTGTTACTCTGCTTAATAAAGGTTAACAACACCCATCCGCCAAAGCTGTCACTCCTGAAAACTAATGGATGCGTCCATTTCCAACTGTAAACCAGATGTTAGACTTTCCATTTCATCGGTGGTCAGACCGTACACCTCTCTCATTCCATCCACGGCATGAAACAGCAACATGTGTCAACAATACTTATTGCTGCTTCTACCATTTTAATGTTGTCTATTTGATATACTTGCTGCTGAATACAATAAAATTGATCGTATAAATGTGTATCTGATTCACATAGTCCTGCTTGAATCAAAGGAGGAAGTAAAATAATTTATGAGACAGTGAGAAGCAAAGGGATGTAAGTGGATATTTTCAAATTTTGAGTAAAACGCGTTTGAAGTTCGGTTCCTAGGTAGGCTTTCATTGACAAGTTTTTCTAAATCATGCTGTATTGCAGCACCTATCAAGGCTACTAGTACCAAAGACAGTACTATCTCTTGCCCCAAAACAGAGGAGTGGTTCGCCTGCCATTCGTACTGATTATTTACAAATTATTTGAATTTTGGTTCTTACATCCCTTTGCTTCTCACTACCTCATATGAACTACTGCTCAATTTGCGTGTGAGAGCTCTTAGAAAATTGTACGCTAGCCGAACTCAAGCACTAATTTTCAATTTTATGTAAAATTTAACATTTTAGACGATATTCAGCCTAATGACATGTAAAAACAGGATCAGAAGAGTGTAAAGCTCCTGTACTTCTTTTGCCAGAAATTAAGCCCTGACATAAGCAAAATGGAAAATAATAGTAAAAACAGAACACAGCACGAACATGCTGTATACTGACAGTCCAGTTACCACAACCAGAGACCGCAGTATTAGTCTGAAATAGTAAATCACCGAGCTGGAGTCAACTGGCATGTCATTGAAGCTGAGAGTGCCAACAAACTGGTTGATAAAGTAAATTTATCTCGCCAGCGAGAGTCCGCAGCCAGCAGGTGCGGTTCAACTCTCAAATTGAAGGCAAAGGAGAGTGCCAACTAACTGGCAGATAAAGTAAATTTATCCTATCACAAGGATGAAACTGCAGTCTCTGGATGCGATAACCGGGCTTCGGTACATTGCATGTAGTTCTGCTTTGACCCTGGTTCGGGGCGGTAACTTACTGCGGTATACACAGTGCGCAGTAAAATGCAACATAGCAAAACACACGGTTGTTGTCGTATGCTAGCTAGGCTGGCAATTTGGTTTGCGCTGCTTCACTTTTCCAACTGTACCGTAATTTGATGTGAAGTCCGACTTCCACGGTACATAAGGACCCTTTTATAGGGTAGGCAACCATTCACAGCACAACAACACATTCACACGAAAGACAGGAGAGGGAAAGTACACCCATGCCCTATCCGGGATTCGAACCTGGAACCTCCTTATTGCATTTAGACTCTTCTGAGCACTAGACAAGGCGGGTCGCCAAACACACGATATTATAACAAAAACATAGTATACGAATTTGT
This sequence comes from Uloborus diversus, assembly GCF_026930045.1. Taxonomy (NCBI): domain Eukaryota; kingdom Metazoa; phylum Arthropoda; class Arachnida; order Araneae; family Uloboridae; genus Uloborus; species Uloborus diversus. The sequence continues at coordinate 128,445,218 of NC_072739.1, read as the reverse complement.
ACTTCACTGTCAAAAGCTCTTAACAACGTCAATTCAAAACAAAATAGATTTGCTTCATAACCCCATTTGCAAAAGATAATAGAAATTAGACTTTTGCAAGTAACCATTAAATGTTCCTCTGATGAGCTTCCAAAATCTTACCTGATGGAATACCTCGCTCTCTTCCATTGTGACCGAAATAATGGTGGAGATTAAGAATCCACTTCTATTCCACAATTAATTACGCAAATGTCCAGTTTCTCCATTTTGATTAATGAACAGAAGGATCAGCTAAGATATACAATTCAGCAAACGTTGAATCATTTGCGGATGTCAGAATATTCCCTGACGTGTAATTACACGGCCATATTAATTACTTATTTATACGTTTAGATTGTTGCTTCAGAAATTTCTGATAACTTCGGGAGTTGAAATTCAGGTGCTTTTAGAAACCATGATAAGTGATTTGAGAAATTATTTTCGAGATTTTGCTTTGCTGCACTAAAATTGTTTAATGGCACAAAACATTTTAAAACAAAATACAATATGTTTAGTGATAAAATACTATCCACACTTATTGTAGCCGATAGCGAATTATTATTTATTAGAAAATTGCCCGTCAAGGTATGATGGGTAAAAATTGATATTACATTTGAAAGAAGCCATTGCCTCTTTGGTGATATTTTGATAGTTGAAATTTTAAACCTAACTGCAGTAGATTCACCCTAAACTCCAATAGATAGCGTTTATTGTTGACCACTTTTTCGTTTCTTCATTGTCCTAAAATGAGTCTTACCAATAACACAGTTAAGTTACCGGATCCAGTTCAGCCCTGACAAAATAAAGCATTTCCTTGCATGTCAAACATTACGAATATATATATATATATATATGATGATGCTGTTTGAGTCATAAAAAAAATTAATGGTTACAATATTATCTACGGTCATTTACGTAAAAGTTAGGAAATCTTAATTTTTATTAAATTCGCTGGTCAAGAAAAGTATATTGTTTTGTATCAGTGTTCGTGTCAGCTACATCAACTGCTTTGTGATTTTCCCCCTTGACTATCCATTGCTAGGTCTTCTAATTCCATTTCAGTTTTCTTGTTTTTTAAAAGTTTTTAAAGCCAACAGAATTTCGACAAGCTTGCACCCTTTGGAACCTTCTTAATGTTAGACAAGGAAGCTGTTCAAAGCCAAAGAGGAGAGAAACGTTTAGAGTGTCAGCAAATAAAATATTACGAAAAGTAAGGTACATTTGTAGATTCACTTCAAGTTGCATTGTTGTTGTTGTCGCGTGCCAGCTTGGCTGGCAATTTGGGGTACACTGCTTCACTTTTCTAACTGTACCGTAATTTGGTGTGAAGTCCGACTTCTGGTATTTGGGGTACACTGCTTCACTTTTCTAACTGTACCGTAATTTGGTGTGTAGTCCGACTTCTGGTATTTGGGGTACACTGCTTCACTTTTCTAACTGTATCGTAATTTGGTGTGAAGTCCGACTTCTGGTATTTGGGGTACACTGCTTCACTTTTCTAACTGTACCGTAATTTGGTGTGTAGTCCGACTTCTGGTATTTGGGGTACACTGCTTCACTTTTCTAACTGTACCGTAATTTGGTGTGAAAAGTCCGACTTCTATAGTACACACACATGCCATAAGGACCCGTTTATAGGGTAGGCAATCATTCACAGCATAACAACATATTCACACAAAGGAAGGATAAGGACAGGAGAAAGAAAGTACTTCTATTCTTTGGTACTTCCATGCCCGAGCCAGGATTCGAAACCGAACCTTCCTGTCACAGTCAGACTTCACTGACCACTAGACAAGGCAGGCGGCTCAAGTTGCATTACTTCGCAGATTAAGTCGTACTAAAAACAACTGAAAGAAGTCCAGAAACACTTCAACCGGGCTCGAAAAGCGGATTCTTTAATTAAATCTTGGTATAAGGGATGTATATTTGATTGAAAAAATTAACTGAGTAAAACCTAAAATAGTTTACGTCCTAACTGGTTCTAATGTGTTTATTTCTGAGTTCCAACCTACAATATACGATGAAGCATATGAATGCAAAATCACCATCATACGAGTGGTTGTTAAAGCATCTCTACTAATAATAAAGTTCAAAATCTATCTGACTGGATGTCTGGATGTCCGGAGGATGTCTGGATGCCTGGATCTCTGTGACGCGCATAGCGCCTAGACCGTTCGGCCGATTTTCATGAAATTTGGCACAAAGTTAGTTTGTAGCATGGGGGTGTGCACCTCGAAGCGATTTTTCTAAAATTCGATGTGATTCTTTTTCTATTCCAATTTTAAGAACAATTATCATAAGATGGACGAGTAAATTACGAAATTATCATAACCTGGAACCGTAACATGTGCACAAGCCAATTGGCGAGATACGAAATTATCATAACGTGGAACCGTAACAGGGTACAAGCCAACTGGCGAGAAAATTCACCATACATTATTTGTAAATATACAGGCGAACCAAAAGAGCTTTTAATTTTTCTATTACGGGCAAAGCCGTGCGGGTACCACTACTTGGGAATAAAGAAATGGTCTCGAAATCGGAGGGACTCCCGATGTCGCCAAGACCCATCAAGTGCATTACATGATTATGAAATCGTGGACCCTAATGTCCTATAATCAGTCAGATATTAAGAGTGCAGAGTTTCTGGTAACTTTCCCTCTCCATCAGAGCTATGCCGAAAGAGTGGAGGTGGAGCTGCCATCTATGAAGGTCAAAGTTGGACTGCTCCCAATTTGGCGACCTTACTTTTTCAGGAGCCGCTCTGACTTAAATCCACAGCATGCACGGGTCTCCCAAACGGCATTTATAAAAACAACATCACATCCCCTAAAAAAAACTTTGCGAACTTCTCTTTATTGACAGGTTTTTTGCCAGCACGGCTCTGATAACAAGATGCTTGGACTTGGAAGAGCTCATTTACGTTCGGGTTGAAGGAGGAAGAATTCTTATTATGGAGAACAACCGTTATTGGCAAAGCGAATCGGTTTTAATCATCTCTATGTCAGTAAACGGAATCGATTAATCTTTCGCACATCGGGAGTTATTTTGTCAAAGTCAGACATCAAACTGGCGTCAGATGGCCATACAAGAAAGAAATGCCTTTGGTTGGCCAAGCTGGGGGAGTGCCAGGGAGGCGGCATTAAACCGATTGGGATGGAATGCCACGCTAGCGTCCTCATTCGCCACTAGGCGCTAAGATAATCAAGTCAAGTCAGACATCAAACACGAGTTGAGGCAAACCTAACCCAAGGGTTGGGGCAGAACTGTGAAGGTTACGCAGATCATAATCGTAGTATACGACGCTGCCAAGTTAAGCGTGTCCCAACTAAAGTCCGCAAACTTTTTATTAGTACGAGGTGATCGTTCGAAATTAATTTTTACTTTCTTAAGCTTATCGTCTGTTTTAAAACAAAAGAGAAATCTCAAACTAAAGAATTAAATTGAAGCATAAATGTAATGAGGTTGTTTCCTTCAGTCAAAAGTAATATTACTTTTAGTCACTGAAATCGATAAAATAAAAAAAAAAATAACATGGAGTGAGAAAAACTTTTATTTTCCCAACGCTTAGTTTTTAATTAATTTTTTTTAAAATGTCCTATTTTAAAAATAAGGCGTGGTCTTTATGACGTCACAAATGATGAACTTTGGCGCTCTACCGCGTTTCCACGTTACGATAATCAAGAAGCGAATTAAATATTGCACTCTACGCTTGCTATCAACCATATCGTTGCCATTACATTTGACACCTGAGTAAAGATGCGAATTAAATATTGCGCTCTGCGAATGGCAACAGTGAATGGCATTTCATCATTTGTGATGTCATCGGTAGAAGCGTAAACAATGAAAGCGCACCGACTAAAATAATTCTGTAAAAATATTAAACGCAGTCAAATTATTTGAAAAAGATCCTAGGTTTTTCAACATGCTCTTTCAGAAAAAAAAAAAAAAAAAAAACTCTTAAAATTTCGGAAACGACCCCATTGTAACAAGATTATATTCGACACTTTGTAAACAATTTCTGGAATGTATCTGTTTTCACTGGATTTTAGAAGGCAAGTGGACTTGTCTCAGTGTTCCTCTGCCATCCGCGGAGAGTCAGTTCTCGCGAACATGTTAATCAATTCATCTTTTCCATGCAAATGTAGTGATATTGTCTTGTAATCTTCCGCGGCTTTACCAGAGAGATCAACAAAGCAGGGGATTGGGATCTCATTACCTACGCCCCTCAAGGGGATGCTCATTAGGAGGGCGAAAGAAAAGGCAGTAATGCGGCAAGGAAATAGAAGAGGGATTTCCAGAACACACAAAGAGAGGAGATGGTTTTAAGGGAGAGAGGTCATATTTGATGCAAGGGTGAGGAGGTTTTCATTTAGAGATGTGTGTCATAAATGAACGAGGTTGTCAGTTTGGAGCTGTCGCGGCGTAAATGGAATTTCAGTTTGATGTAAGCACGACATAAATGAAAAAAATCAGTTTGTGCCAAAGCACTCAGGTTTACGGATCAAAATTTCTTCTTTCAAAATGAGCTTGAAATAGTTTTTATTAAAATAAAGTACAAAATAAATAAATAAGGTATTATCTTTTCTCTTTATTTTTGCTAATAATAAGGCTGAAAGTCTCTCCGTCCGGATCTCGCTCTGTCTGTCAGGATCTCTGTGACGCGGATAGCGCCTAGACCGTTCGGCCGATTTTCATGAAATTTGGCACAAAGTTAGTTTATAGCATAGGGGTGTGCACCTCGAAGCGATTTTTGAAAATTCGATGTGGTTCTTTAACAGCATTTTCCCGAGCAAAATTATCATACGATGGACGAGTAAATTACAAAATTATTACAACGTGTAACCGTAACATGGACACAAGCCAACTGGCCAGAAAATTCACCATACATTATTTGTAAATATACAGACGAACCGCAAGACCTTTTAATTTTCTATTACGGGCAAAGCTGTGCGGGTAGTACTAGTAGTAAATAAAAGTAAGGTTTCAAAGAAATTCTGGCAGGAAGTCTGTGGCGGACGTGCGTCCAGGAGACCCCCATAGCACCTACAGCCTTGACATTTTGTGCAAAACTACTTCGAGCCCCAGGAGTGTGCACCTGGGGTTTTATTTTTTTTAATTCAAATTAATTTCTTTTTAATTCATTTTTTAAGCTCAAATTTCGCGTAAATTGCCTATTATTATCAAAGGGATGAAAAATTACTTGCACATATTAATATTATATTTCGTTGGAAAGGGTCAAATTTTTTGCGTTCTACAACAATTTGTTTCAATGCTCTAACTTTAATACGGCGGGAGTTATTTGCGTTTTTAGCTCGAACTTTTTTAGGCTTAGGTAAAATTTAGGCATTAATTTCTTCATTAAATCTATGAGTAAAATGCGAAGGAATTGTCATGCAGTTTTCTTTTTGACACCACTGGGAAGAGCGGCTTTTTTTACTTCAGACCTAACTCGACCTTTTGTAGAAAAACTAAGCTTCTGTCTCCAAAGGAAAAAAAAGTTACAAGCCGTAAAAAAATTAAGGTCAAATAATTTCCTCCCTTTTAAAATTATTGATGCTTTATTTGGCGTTGCCATAGTTACGTCTTTTCGATTCGCATTTTTCTTCTTACTTATTCAAACTTCAAGGGTTTCGATTTTAACGGAAAATCTTAGGCTCAACTCAATTCAAGCCCCGAGCTAAAGAACAAAATATATTACTAGAGACCACAAATATGAAAGCGACTTTTCAAACGTACAAAACTGCAATTTTGCAATGCTCAGGAGCCCCTTAGCCCTTACGGCTCTGCAAGTTGGTATAAGTCAGCGGTTCCCAACCTTTTTCTCTTTGCGAACCCCTTGGAACAGGCAAAAAAGTTCGCGAACCCCCTGATGTTGAAATTAGTAACATGTAAGAAACAATAAAAAACCAGCATGTTTGCTTTCCATTTTTTGCAGCATTTGATTGCAATAAACAAAAATATAATTGTAAAATATCATTAAGTGCAAACATTAATAAAAAGTTAAAACTACATCTACAAGAAAAATTATAAACAAGAAGTTTAATAAACCAACTATTTATTTTAAGCATACTTTAAATTGGGGAAAAAATCCTTAATGCGATATTTGTGGCTGTTTGACGGAACAAAGAAACTGAAAGTTTGGTTCAATGTCTGACAGTTTAAGTCTTAAATCAGGCTCTGCATTCAATCTGTTTCGGTATTTATCTTTGAGATAAGTATAGGAGGAAAATACTTTCTCGCACAGATACACAAAACACAGATGTACAAAATGGTAATAAAATTCGAATTGCTTTTTTGGACAAAACGGTATAGTCATTTCTTACACTGAGCCAGAAGTCAATTAACGAGAGCTCTTTAAAGGTAGTTTTCAATTGAATTATCACAGGATAACTCGATGAGCATTTCCTTTTCAGGTAATGTCAGGGTGTTCTCTAAGCATGGATTTCCTTCAAAAGGATTGCGTATCCAGTTGTTTGAGAGAGGGACGTTACGCCTATTAGGAAAATACTCGTCAAAAGTTATTTCAAGATGTTGCAGATGTTCACATACATTTCTTTTAACGCTTTCATCAAGTTTCATTGAGTTTTCTGATAAAAAACTACTAAGAGAAGTGAAACAAGAAAACTCACCCATTTCCAGGCATTGGATCCAGAAATTCAATTTTTTTACCATAGCTTCAATTTTATCATATACAACGAAAATATTAACAATTGCACCTTGCAAGGATAGATTTAATTCATTTAATTTTGAAAAGATGTCAGCTAAATATGCAAGCCTTTGCATCCAAAGAGGATCGAATATGCAAGTGGACAAGTGAAATGGATGATCAACAAAAAATGCTTGGACTTCTGACTTCAATTCAAATAAGCGTGTCAAAATTTTGCCACGGGAAAGCCATCTAACTTCTGTGTGAAGAAGTAAAGTAACATGAAGGCTTCTCAATTCCTCACAAAGCGCGTGAAATAGACGGAAGTTTGTGGCACGTGATTTTACGAAATTTACAATTTTTACCGCATCATTCAAAGTAGCGGATAATTCTGCGGGAATACGCTTACATGCTAATGCTTGTCTATGAATACAGCAATGAGTCCATTCAATTTTCTCGTTAATCTTCTTTACTCGTACCACAAAGCCAACAAATTTTCCTGTCATTGATTTTGCACCATCCGTGCACACACCCACACACAAAGACCAATCTATTCCATTTTCTTCAAAGTAACTGTTGACCAGTTCGAAAATTGCTTCTCCAGTTGTGTTGGTTTTCAAAGGTTTTGCAAATAGTACATCTTCTTTAATTGTATCGTTAAAAATATACCTAACATAGACAAGTAATATTGCAGCGTTTGCTACATCAGTCGACTCATCAAGCTGGATCGCAAAAATTATTCTCTTTTATTCTATTCGCAAGTTCTTTCTCCACATTACTTGCCAAATCAGTAATTCTGCGTGATACTGTGTTGTTTGATAGCGGAACCAGGTCAATTTTTTTTTGCTGACTTTTCTCCCAGCCAGTGGCGTAGCTAGACCCGACTTTCGGGGGGGGGGGGTTACTTCTTATATATATATATATATATATATATATATATATATATATATATATATATATATATATATATATATATATATAATATATATGTATATATATAATATATATGTATATATATATAATATATATGTATATGTATAATCGCTTGGAATTTTTTCCTTTTCTTCTTTTTTTTTCTTTCTCTTCTCTCTTCTTTTTCTCTTTTTTTTCAGACTAACTTTTCGGGGGGGGGGGTTTGTCCCCAACCCCCCCCCCTTAGCTACGCCCCTGCTCCCAGCATACACTTAGCAATATCTTTAGCACACGGTCCAATTAAATTTTCTGCAATTGTATGTGGCTGTCCAGATCTTGCAATTCTATAACTGACTCGATATGAAGCTTCAAGGGCCATTTTACTATCTTCGTTGGATTCTAACAGTTACGTAGAGACGCTACACTTTTTATTATATTCCAATTTTCTTTTAAAATATTCGATAGGTTTGTCCTTGTGTGTCGGATGCTTTGTTTCGAGGTGTCTTCTCAGAAGTGACGGTTTCAGACTGCTGTTCGCTAGAACTTCGTTACAGAGAAGACAAAGCGGTCTAGGTTCAAACTCTTCTCCAGTAAAATAAAAGCCCATTTGTAAATAGTCACTGTCATATTTTCGCTTTTTTCCTTTTTTCTCCCCTAGTTCACTTTTCTGTTTAGTCGGGGGAGGCGGCAGTTCATTACAGCTATCTATTTCAATATAATGTGTTGATTCGAAAGTTACTGCTGATGTTGAGGGTTGATCGATTGACTGCTTGTCCATTTGTCCCTCAACCAAACTACCAGTTTTCAACCATCGATCCATAACAGCAGAAAGTTATTAAATCATAAAAATTACCAACACGATTATAACTTCACAGAGTAGCAAGTTCACGTAGCAAAACCAATTGCAAACAAAATTACTTGTTTTCAAGCATCTCTAAAGTATCTCTAAATACGTCTGTTAACAACTATTTCCCCAGAACTATGAGCATGCTGATGTTATATATTTTTGAAAACGAACAGATGGGTAAAATCCAGTAATAAATTTTAAGTTTGGAGCCTTTTGCTGTCATGTCTGCTATTCGATGACTGAATTCGACAGAAATTCCCGAGTTATATTTCAACCAGACTAGAAATAATACCCCTATATGATGCATTGTTTGAGAATTCTTTATTTTTTTCGACATATGTATATTATGTATATTGTTTGATTGACTCCACGCGATGGCGCCTTTTTAAGGTCATCGTGATCCCCGCCACAGCTTAATACAACGTTTCTGCATGGCGCCTCGCAATAAAGAAGGAAGGATATCTCTTTTTGTTGTCTATCGAAAAAAAAATGAGAAAATTTCTTTTTAACCAAGATTATAAAACCGCTGAAAGATTTTTTTTTTTTTTGAGCTTAATACAAGAGTCTGGCGCGTTTTCAAATCAAGAAAAAAAATTAGTAACTATGTGTGCAAATTGAATATTTTATAATTTTTTACCAAACTAGGAAAAATCCGCCATTGCACCGAAATTTTCGCGAACCCCTTTCCTGCACCTCGCGAACCACCGGTTGGGAACCTCTGGTATAAGTTATTTTGAAACCCGGGGAAGGGTCTCTTTTTGATCCAAAGGGAGCTCATAATGCGTTTTAAATCTGTTTCTTTCTAATTGACGATTTAAATCTTTGCGAATCAAATAAGATTGCGAAGCTATCTTCGGGGATTGGTGAGCGTTAACGAGCAGGGGGCAGAGCCCCCTAGTATATTAAAAAAATATATATAAGTTTATACCAAAACAAATAAGTTTATGAATCAAATTTTTTTCTATCGAAATAAGCTCGAATTAGTTGTTTTAAGCTTATTTTTCTTAAAATAAAGTATCAAATAAATAAATAAAGCTTGTCTTAAAAAGTTTTGTACAGCTTTACAAAACAGTCTTGAACTGCGTATCTCTTGAATCCTATAGTTGGAACAACTTATAGAGTAAAGAAATTTACATAGAGCGGCCCCGTCTATGGTAAAGAGGAAATGAAATCGAAGCCGGAATTATGGGATACGGCGGTGCAATGATTGGCGGAGTTATGATAATTTCGCGAGAATAATTTTCGGCAATCTCGCAGAGAGAACGAATAAAGTAGCTGGCGGATTGGTTTGCGTTTTAATTCATGTTGTTATGCAATTTCAAAAACGTGCTTCATACACTCGCAACAATATCTAAGTTTAAATTAACAACCAATTGATATTCAGTAATGGAATGTTTTAAATCAAAACGTATCTCAAGATATTTAACAAGAAGCTAAGGATCTTGGGATACAGTTGTGCAACTTCCGGCTTCAATTTCTTAGTACAGCGGGGCCTCTCTTATGCAATTTCTTTACTCTATGGAACAAAACTAACCTGCTGCAACCAGTGGCGTAGCTAGGGAGGGGCGGAGGGGGCGGTCCGCCCCGGGCGGCACTTTTTGGGGGGCGGCAAATTCACACCTTTGATGCGGAAAAATTTAACTCGTTTTCCGAATAAGGAAATCATGCTTTGGATCTATTACTGAAGGCAAAAGAGAAAAAAAAAAGTCTTCGAATTATAAGGTTTTAAGTACGACTACGATAATAAAATTACTTTAATAAAAAACATGTGTTTTTATTGTGAACATCTCAGCACTTGTTTGTTGAGCAATCACGATTGCTTATTGCTTTCATTTGATTGTTTTTGGCGTCCTATTATTTTATTTTCCCAGCGCCACCCTCCGCACCATCACCGTCGACCGGTTCCTCACGATGCTGCTCCTCTAGCGAAAGCCGTCTCCAGGTTGCATCCATATCCTACACACACGCGCACACACAAACACATACACACACTCATACATACAGACACCTACACATACACACACAAAAACATACATACACACAACTACCCACACATTCATGCCTGCACACAGACACAAACATATACGCCTACACATACACACAACTACCCACACATTCATGCCTGCACACAGACACACATGCCTACACACACATACACATACCCCCTACACACATCAACATACCCCCTGCACACAAACACACATACCCCCACACACAAACACACACGCCTACATACACACACTCGTGATTGCGAAAGACAATTTGAATTCAAGATGTCAAAATTCAAATTAATTTTTCTTTTGTTTTTTTTTCTCTTCTGTCGTCTGAAGCTACAGACTGAGGGAGGTGGTAGTGTAAAGTCAAGGAACCGTGTTTTTTCTTTTCTTTTTGCTGTTAAGGTTAACTATTAAGGAGGGAACAATAAATTTCAAATTTTTTCGTTCTATGATGAAGCAACCGCTTGATTTTAAGTAAGTTCCTAAAGGAAACCACCGTATTTAAAAAAGAAAAAGAAAACACTTTTTTTAAAGGAAAGTGACAACAAGAGTAAAAGGAGAGAGGTTTCAAATGGTGGGCGATTTCTTGCCCATTTTTAGGATTGCATTATCTGTTTCAACAATTGGTTTGATTAGTCAATGACTACAAAATTTTCACTAAGACAGAATGAATTTTATGTTAATTTTATTTAAAAAAATTATTCAGAACTCGAATAAAAATTGCTTTTACTACTGTATTATATCAACTAATTCCTTTATACATGAATTTCACATTTTGTCATGTATTTTAAAGAAAGGTTTTTAATTAGTAAAATGATCTCTAGGCAAAGCTTTAGAACATTTCGACTTCCATTAGTGGAAAAGAGAATCCCACCAAAAACATTCTGTAAAAAACTAGCCAATTCTCGATGGAGCTGTTTGTTTGTCTCTAAAAAGTAATGAAATCTAAACAAAGTCATGACAAGTCGAAGGTTCCTTACTGCGATTTCTTTATTGTTATAGTTAATGTTGTGTGACTTGGCCGTTAAACATTCTTTATACGTTAGTGGGTACAAGTCAATTTTGTTTACACGTTTTCCAAGTGGCAATTTTCCATCGTCAATGGGTAGCGGTTCTGGCGACAGATTGGTGCAATCGTGTCATGGAGCACCTGTTTTTGTACCCTCTTTAACGGCTAAGTCACACAACATTAACTATAACAATAAAGAAATCGCAGTAAGGAACCTTCGACTTGTCATGACTTTGTTTAGATTTCATTACGTTTTAGAGATAAACAAACAGCTCCATCGAGACTTGGCTAGTTTTTTACAGAATGTTTTTGGTGGGATTTCACTTCTTTTTGTAGAAACATTTAATTTGTGTGATGTTCGAGTTGACTAAAGTTAGGCTAGATTAAATTAGAAGATGTGTCCCACTACGCTGGACTTTCGCAATGACAGTCGATTTTTTGATGTACCAAGAGTAGAAGGGGGCATTACCATATCTAATACAGCTGAGACCAGCTGAGGGTTCTTCATTAGATACTTCAGACTTTCGATTTTTGACATCAAATGAAGCGGCCCACCAAGTTGAATATTTTTTGTAAAGGCGGTTAGCCTAGTTTTTATAGTTTTCATTTTATGTAGTCATCAAACCCTAACTCTGTACCAAATTTCACCTCTCTGAGTGTATGGGAAGTACTAGTTCTATTTTGATGATCATGAGTGAGTGAGTGTCATAAATGCGAAACTTTGCTTTCGCTTAACTTCGGAACTAAATGATCTACAGACTTGAAATTTCGGATTTCCAGTGTGTGATTATAGCTTACTGGATGACGAAAATTTCTGCGTTCTGGTCTCATCAGAAGGTTCTCAAATAGGGGCCTGAAAATGCGACGAAATGGTTCCAGTAAAGATGGTACGGCAGTGTTTGCTTCGCGCTCGACTTGGCTGGGGCACTGCCGTGCCCCTCGATCATCCAAATTTGGTAATAATCCAAATTTGCTACCAGATTTAAGGGGAGGGGATGAGTCTTGCTCGTACCCTGGATGGCAACTTCTGAATTTGTCAACACTAGGAGAAGCGCTCAAGCACGGATCCAAAAGGGAGTTATAACTAACTCCCTTTGAGAAACAAATTGATCCTAAATTTGCGTTCCTAAAACTTTAAATTAGGAAAATTACCCTCATTTCTTCCTACTGTGGCAAAGTTAAAAATGCATTTTCAGAACTTTAGTTTTGAAAAATTTCCGGAGGAGAGCCACTTACCATCCCTTCCTCCCTTAATTTGTCCAAATATAGCCTTAAACAGCTTTGGGGGACAACATTTTCACTAACCCCCTTTTCGTTCTAAAGTGTGCTAAAGATAGCTTTAAAATGTGTTTTGAGGCCGGAGAATTTCGGTCAACCGGAGACAGCTTAAAATTGCGTTGTTAAACTCTCAATAAATGTCACATTTTTCGGAAAAAGCAACCGAAATTCCTATCCTTGAACGTCAACAAGCAGCCCCATCCCTTTACATCTCATCTTTTAGCCTAATATTTATTATTGAGTTTTTATAACTTCAATACCAACAAATTCATGAGGGTGGTCAAGCCCTGACCCTTCCTGTATAATGATAAAAGATAGTCTTAAGTGTGAACTTAAGACATCAACTTCGAACTTTAAAATCCCAATGTCTCCCAAAATAGCTTAAAGTAGGGTTTTTGATACTTAAACTTCAGAAACATTCTAAGGTAGGGACCCCAGATGTGCACGAAATCACCAAACGTCATCACAGATGGCTCCAAATTTCGTTTTTAGATATTTCTGAGGGAAGACCGCACCCCCCTTTTTTTTCTCAGTTGTGAACAGCTTAAAATGAGCAACACTTTCGAAAAAGATTTCGGGTGGGAAACCTCTTCTGAACTCTCTCTCATAACGTTGTCCGTCAAACAATGGGTGAAGTCGCGTTTTTAGGAAGTCATTCTCAAAAAGTTTCAAGGGGAGACAGAAAAACCATTTGACTTCCCAACATTTTTGGAAACATTTGGAAACTTATGGCGTCAAAGATAGCCTACAATTTGCGTTTTTAAAACTTCGTCGTCGAAACATTTTCAGAAAGCTTCTGAACGCTCCCTTTTCTCTTTAACGTCATCAAAGATGGACTAAAATTGATCTCTAGTATGAAAATATTTCTGCAGGAAAATCCAGTCTTTATTGGAGTTAGGGGAGACCTTTACACCACTAGATACAGCCTGCATTTACGTGTTTTTCAGTTTTGTTGAAAAGCTTTCCGGACAGCGCATCCGAACCATCCCCAATATCTTCAGGTATTCAAAGATAACCTAAAATTGCTTTTTTAGCACTTAAGTTTCGGAGATTTTCCTTGAAAAGTCCTGACCTCCTAACGTCATCAAAGAATGCATAAAACTATGTTTAATTTAAAAAAAATCTGGAGGGAGCTAAAAACATCTTTTCTACAAAGGTTACTAAAACTTGCTTAAAATTCCGAATTTTGACTTAACTTTTGGAATGCTTCGGTGGGACTCTGAATTCCTTATTTTTCTTTTGGAAGAAAAATACGAAGGAAAAAAAATAAGTTTCTTTTTTTGTTTATTAAAATCTTATTAAAAACCTTTTAACTCTTTAATGTGTGAACTATTTCCCATCATCAAAGGGCTGAGGAACCGCCCCGGGCGGCAGAAAGTGTAGCTACGCCACTGGCTGCAACATAATAGAGCTATTAGGATCTGGGTAGCCTTGTTTTTGAGTTTTTATGCTTAGAATCGCTTAATTAACTGTGGAGACACCCTCGAGTATTTCTTCCTCGTCTTCCTCGAAGAAATTCATGATGTGATAAGACGATACGTGAGTCACAACTCCTGAAAAATTTTCAAGAAAAGTGTTAGCAGCTCTAGTCCTCAATTGTCACGAAGGAAGATTGGAAGACCAGAGGAAACGCTTCAACAGCTTTAGACAGAACGAAAAAATTGCCAGAGCGGCGTTAAACAGCTACAAAACAAATTTTTCTTTAAAAAATGAATATCTAACAAAAAAAATTAATGATTTTTTTTAAATATCTGATTTTTCAAACAAGGCGTGGTCTTTATGACGTCACAAATGATGCACTTTGCCGCATCTTTCTACAACGTTTCCACGTTATGATAATCAAGCAGCGAATTAAAATTGCGCCCTACGCTTGCTACCAACCATATCGTAGCCAATACACGTGAGTAAAGATGCGAATTAAATATTATGGATCGTGAATGGCAACACTGAGTGGCATTTCATCATTTGTGATGTCATCGGCAGAAGCGTTAAACGATGAAAAAGCACCGATTTAAGTACTTTTTTTTTAAATATTAAACGTAAAGAAATTATTTCAAAAATGGTCAGATTCTATGTTTTTAAGCATACTCTTTCCGATAAAAATACTTTTAAAATTTTGGAAACGACTCCATTGCTTCGTTCAAATGTAAAAACATATTTCACCCGTCATACCATGACGGGCGATTTTCTAGTACGGAATAAATAAGACATCAAACGTTGTACACAGAAATAAATAATTAGTCCTTTATCAAGCAATCGTCATTTGCTGTTACTATTAGTTAATTTTAAGACTTTTTTTTTTACTAGGTTACAAAATTTATGGATATTATTCCCTTATTTTGGCACACCCATTAAAGAGAAAACTTCAAAGAAAATGTTCTTCAAGTATTTCTCATAAAATTTGTTTTAAATTTGTGTTTGTCTCCTCTGTCCCGCCATTTTAATTTCTTTTACTTATTTAGTTGTACCGCGGCAATGCTCAAAACTCGTAACAATCAAGAATACTAAATAGTTTCGCTTTACTTCATTTCAGTTCTTCAAACATCGCAGCATTATCTCTGCAAATAAAATTAAATACTTGGAGGCATGGAAGCATGTTCGAAATAAATTTCGTTGAATAAGATCAGAGATTATTTCAGCAGTCACGAAGTCTTTGGTTTATGGTGGTAATTTGTTTTGTGCTTATTACCGCTCTGATTTATTGGCTTTGGAATAAAAGGCAACTTTCCTTGGAGAAGAAGAAACATTTTTCGAGATCAAATTTTGTAGACTTGTCGTTTTAAAAGAATTTATCTAAATTTTTTTTCGTATCTAAAAATCGCATTTAGAGCAAGTTAGACTAAATTCCATAAAGAACTGGCTAAAAGGTTTAATGTGGAACTTTTAGATGGTTTCTGTGTGTGTTATGAAGCAAAATGAATTTTCTTTTTCGTTTAAAGTATGCTCAAAGTCATAAGAACTTTCATTCAATGCAAGATGGCTCTATCTATTTGCACAAATGTGACATTTTCATGCATATATTTGCACTTTATTCTAGAAATTTTAAACTTCGGCTTTGGTTTTACATATTCGAATAAGAGAAACAGTTATGTATCATAAAATGGAGTTATTAACTGTCTAGAAGTTTTCTTGTACAGTAAAACCTCGTTTATCCGGTCTCAGTTTATAAGGATTTTCGGTTTATTCAGGTCAAATTTGTAGTTATAAAAAAAGTTTCATGTACACACAAATGATAATTTTAAATTATGATCGGATGACTTTCACCTAAAAGCTCACACTTCTTTGCATTGAAAAAGTATTCCTTGTAACACCGAAACACGTGTCTGCAGTAATTTGGAATTTTTGTGCATCAAAACGTTGGTAATTCATTCGTTTAATTTTCAAGCACAAATTTATTTAATCGTTATTTGTTTTTTATTTGGATTAAATGTACAACTCCTGCATAGATTGTGCAATAAATTGTAGTAAAATCTGGTTTTTTTGACACCATTGGAAAAAGCGACATTTTTAACTCCAGATTTATTTTGACACATGGTCGAAAAGCTAAGCTTCTATCTCCAAAGGAAAAGAAGTTACAAGCCGTTTTAAATCAAGTTTGAAAAATCTCATCTCCATTCAGGTTATTAACCATTTAATTTCGCGTTTCCACGGTTACACTTTTTGTATCCATTGTTTCTTTCCTTTTTTCTCATTTTAATTTCTTAAAATTATTTATTTTGTGCTTCCATGGTTACGCTTTTTAAATCCATCTTTCTTAATTTAATTTCTTCTAAGTATTTTAATATAGGACGTCATTTTTTGGTAGGGGAATTTTGCATGATGTTTTTTTTTCTTTTATTTAAGCTTGAATGTTGAATATACATCACTTGACGCATTTGTTTTTTCAAGATAGACCGGGCAAAGTCGGGCAACGCAGCTAGTGTAATATAAATGATAAAGTGCGAAACAATCCCTGCAATTTTCACACAAAGCATTGTTTTTTGCTACAGTAAAAGTACGTCAATCAAAGGTACTCGTTTCAAATACAGAGGTTCTTCTGAATTTGAAAATAATGATTTGTAGAGGTTGTGGGCGTGACCGTATGATCTCGCCCACAACACGTACAAATCTTTATTTTTCAAGTACAAAAATTTTTTTTTTGACAGTTAATACTTCCTAATGATACTATTTGGTTCCATACATTCGAAAATGCCCCGATTTAAAGCCAAGTTTAAAATTTCACAGATAAAGTGCAAATACATTACGTTACAATATCTTATCTGGGTAAAATGATTGAGCAAGATAAAATAGGACAATGATAGTTAATTTCTTTTGGTTGAAATCAAACTAAATAATAACATGATCGACCACAATAAATATTTTATAGCTGTTTTTTTTTTAAACATTTTAAAAGTATGTCAATTAAGGAAAAATAAAAACCGTTGTGCTGAGACTTAAATGGAAATCAACAACATTTTGATGCACAAAATTAGCATGCTAATTTTGTGCCTTAAAACGTTGTTGATTTCCATTTAGTACGCCAAATATACAGATCGAATGCAAAAATAAATACAATTATTAATATTACTAACCTTTATTGAATCAATGAAAGAATTTGCTAATACGAGCGTAATTGTTTCTAGCAATTAACGAAACTCCAACAGCATGTAAAATATCTGAATATTATTGCTGTTGATTTAAAAAATAAATACATAAACTTCATACGAGCTTTAAAAAAAGTTTAAAAATTACTTGCACTTCATTTGCAGAGCAGACCTGTCATTTAAAGGGGGGGTCAAGATTGCCCTTCTCCCGCTTGGCTTTGAAAACTTAATGTTTTTCCATACAAGTAGTGTTTGTTTCTGTGGTTTTCCTATAAAAAGATACGCTGAGTATCAGAGATGCTCATCCTCCCCCCCTCCACCCCCCACCTCGACAAGAGCAAAAGTGAACCCTCGTCAAATACATACTACAAAACCCCTTTGAGAGTGAGAGTTCTCCAAAAAAAGGATGGGGGGAGGGGGGAATATCTATTAAATTTTTAATGCCACGGTCCGTGCCATTACCTCAAAGTTGAGCACCCCTGCAGATTATATAGCTTCCCTTCTGCCCCCCCCCCCTCTGGAGAAATTCTAAATGATGAACCTGATGTAGAGTCATCGCATTTAATCACTCCAATCTGATCAACTTCCATCGACAACACACAAAACATTGACAGAATCAGAACAAAATGGATAAGACGAATAAGAAACAACGCTGTTGACATATTCTTCATTTCATTATCATCATTATTTTACATTTTACTTGTTAAAAAGAAGAAAAAAACCTTACTTGATACATCCTTTCAAAATATTGACTGTTTGCTTCCAGATGAATTAGGTTATAATAGATCCTTCTCATTATTATCTTTACTTCTTTTCGCACACAATAGGAAGGGAAAAATCATAGAACGTAAGAAAGAGATAATATCATGTCATCATAAACCAGTCCCTTCATCAAAGAGCGCCTTCCCTCTGCAAATTTGCTTTCATAATTAGGATAATTATTTTTATGTGTTCATTCGTTAAAGCAATCATTAAAGGAAGATTTCCAATAAAAACATTCATTATGGAGCTGGAGTCTCATGAGAATGTAAATCTTTTCAAAATTTTGTATTATTTTTTTCCCCTTCTTCTTCTCGGATCTCTTTATGCATTCAACGTGCGATCTCCCCTACTCTTCGCCCCCCCCCCCCGAAGGAGAATTTTAAAACAGATCCTTTTGTCTTGTCAAATGAATGCAGCCGGGGCGGAATTGAATATTTTAGAAGCAAACTTGAACGAAACTTTAATTATATCAGCCATTAGGATGAAAGCAGAGTGAATTTCAGTGATATTGGGCGATCTTACCTTAATTCCCGTGACTGTTGGTTCGAGGTTTGATTTAAACTCAGCGACAGACCTCCTTGTGCACCAGTACTGGGTGTGAATCTAAAAAATAGGGGCCCAAACTTTAAAAGATGATAGAGTACACCTAGACTAGTCGGTATCACATAGCATTGCAGGGTCGGAAGAGGTTTCATCATGAGGTAGAGGACGCTCTCCAGAAGTTTGGGTGAACAAAAGTTCTCCCTTTAGAAACTGAATGCATAAAAAAATTATTAAATAAAAACAAAAAACCCGACTGCGTAAAGACCGAAAAAACTAAAAAAAATGCATAAGCCCAGTAGTTTAGAATGTTATTAAGTATTATTGAATAACTACACCATTGAAATAGTTTTATAATCGTACACAGATAGGACAAATCATAAATTTAAAAGCAGAATAGAAGGATCAACAATAGGGGCCCATTCCTTTCTGAATCAAGGAACCTCGTAGATTTGAATGGGCCCCGACTGTTAATGCTTCTATTCTGCTTTTGAATTTATGATTTGTCTTATCTGTGTACGATTATAAAACTATTTCAATGGTATAGTTATTCAATAATACTTAACAACATTCTAAACTACTGGGTTTATAAATTTTTCTTTTTAGTTTTTTTGATCTTGACGCAGTCGGGTTTTTTGTTTTTATTTAATAATTTTTCATTTTACGCTTTTTAGTTAATTTTTATTGACTTAGTTACTGTGATTATAAGACGATACATTTCGCAATCTTTTCACTTCATTGAGAGAGTTTGTATCGTGAGGTTTATTAAGTAATTTGCAGTGGTCTAAACTACTGATAATTAGTCCCTCTAGGGATCTAACTCGGCTTAAAGGTACATAGGCTTGACCTTCAGCAAAAATGTGCGAACTTAAGTCAAACAGGACCCAGCTATATAAACAGTCTGTATAACTCATGATGACGCGAGGAAGGAAACCGTCAGTCAAATCTTTCTCGCAAAAATAAAACAGCCTGTCAAGAAAGTACACGTCACGAAACTCAGTCCCCTGAATCACGACAAAAACAAATGCAACATGTTAGTGTTGAAAATCGAATTAGTAGACTTTCTTTCTTTTGGTGCTTATTGCACGGGTTTATTTTGATGAGGACTACAATCTGAGTGTCTTGCCTCCCTTACGCATGATATATTTTTTATAACACCACAGAATACATGTAAACAACACATGAAATAATTTGCATCAGAAAGGGGGGAAGGTACATGTGGAGTGGGGGTGGGAGTCGAACACACCGCCTCAAGTGTGAGAAGCAATCGCTTAGAACACTCGGCCACTGAGGCCCCAATTAGTATAGACTTGGTAATCAAAAAATTCAGGCAGTGAAAGCTACTTAGATGATAAGAAATGCTAGCGAAGCATTTCTTAGGGGGTCGCGACGTTATCCCTAAATTAAAAAATGAAAATACGTGGGGGGAAAATATCATCATTTTGGAGTAGCATCAATATTTGAGCGCAGGGACGAATCCAGGAGAGGAACTGTGAGGCTGCAGCACCCCTTCCCTTATGCTAGAGTAGCTGATCGCCAACCTCCTCTATATCTTAAATTTTGCTTTAGAGACAACACATTTACGCGAAAAAGTACCGAATTTTTCTCCCTCTAACATCATCTAAAATCGTCTAAACTTTTGTTTTAGGAACTTCAATTCCGAATATTTTCTTTGGGAGATTTTCTTTGCCCCAACCCTTATCCTGAAAAATGTCCTATAATTGTGTTTTGGAACTTTATTTTGGAAATATTCCGGAGAAGAGCCTCGAACCCCATTCCTTTCCGTAATAGCCAAGAAATGGGTTTTTAGAATTTTGATTTTGAAAATAATTAAAGGGAAGTGCCTACTGTCCCTCTTCACATCATTAAACATTGTAAATTTTCGCTTTTAGGCCTTAAATTAAAAAAAAAATTCCAGGTGACGGTCTCTGAACATTTCTTTTTGTTATCAACGACGACCAATTATTCTGTTTCTTGGACTTATATTTCAAAAAATTTCCAAAAAGAGTACCCCCTATCCTTTCTTCCTCCATACCATTAAAATTCTTCTAATATTTCGTTTTAGGATCTTCAATTTCAAAAAAACTGCGGAAGAGAGGCTCCAAACCTTCTTCCTAATGTTTGCAATGAAGGCTTGTAAATGCATTTTTTGACCTGAAATTCAAAAAATTTCCAGGAAAGGTAGCCCAAATGCCTTTCCATAGGAGAGTTTACCTAAAATGGTAGGATAATGGCAGTTGTGTAGGAACGCAAATGAATGTAGGGTTTTGAGTACCAATGTAAGGGTAAAAATGTAGGTTCCTGGGAAATAATTACTGAAATTGCTCGGGTGTCTATAAAAAGCAACAAATCGACCAGGAGGAAGGCACGAAATAGGGCATAAATGCCACTAATGAATTTAATGAACAATGAAAAGAAAGTGTTTTTTTAAATACTTCATTTGAAAAAACAATGAACTGATAGTGTTTCTGCAATCGTATACATTTTATTCATGAAGTATTTTAACACAGTGTGGACGAATAATATTGTCGACATTTCAGGTGGGGGGGGGTGACCATGAATCCCTGTACATGCCCATGGCCTCCTGAAAAATTACCCATAATGGAGTTAGCTGGTTTACACACTAAACTAAGCAATCAGAATATATAAACTATCTTGGAGAAAATTCAGAATTTAAACAACTTCAAAATTAGATAATTCCTTAAGGTACTCTATAAAGATAAGTGAAAATTATTACGGCATTTTAAGAAGTCTAGAGCTGTTTAATAAATTTAAAACTGTGCTGTATACTACAGAAAAGTTTAAATGACGATTTCAGAAAGAATATACTGTAAAATAAAATACTTTATTTTGCATCTCAATGTTCTACTAACCCTTTGCAACCAAAAATGTCCCTTTGATACATTAGGAAGTAACATTTATTGAAGTTAAAAGGTAAACTATCCATACCAAACGAGTTCAGTGAAAATTGAACACACTTGGTAAATTTACCAACATCCTAATAAAGAGTAGGTAGCTCTGAAACTAAGTTTCTTTTCATTTAAAATATTTTTCCGCTTTTCATTAAGTATATTTTTTTTCTTTTTATTACAAATATTTTTTCTCCTTTCATTACAAATATCTTTCCTCTTTTCATTAAGAATATCTTTTCTCTTTTCATTAAGAATATTTTTTCTCTTTTTATTACAAATATTTTTTCTCCTTTCATTACTAATATCTTTCCTCTTTTCATTAAGAATATCTTTTCTCTTTTCATTGAAAATATTTTTTTTCTTCAATCACAAATAATTTTTCTCTTTTCATTAAAAATATTTTTTCTCTTTTCATTGCAAATATTTTTTCTCTTTTGATTAAAAATGTTTTTTCAATAGCGTTCCAAGAACAAAATCATGTGCTCATGTATGTGGGGAATCTGAAATTGATTGAATAGAAATGCAAATTGTAGAACCAAGAAAAGTCGAAGGGTTAGAATATTGGACCCATGATCGGAGCACTTGGGTTCGATTCCGGGCACATAAAGATTCGTCGAGTATCCCCGTAATACGAGTTGGAAAAATCTGTAAGACCTAAAGTCCTGCGTGTCGTTTGTTTAGCAATTACTTCGGGGATGGAGACTGGAGAAAATTCCCTCCCCCTTAAGCCTTATGTCTAAGTTGTAGAAGTGGAGACAACTGGTGGCGCGATCTATCGATACCCAATTATCGTCGTTCTATTATAAGTCCTAACTTTCGAGGCAATGGCAGAACCTCGTTCCGTGGATACTGCGATCTATATGCACAACAATACTAGTAGCCCCTTTTAGTTAAAAGTTCGTTCAATATTAGAAAGAATAACAGAATGTGTATATAGTTTGTGATTTTAATACGTCATGCTTCTATCACGTTAATTTTTAATTCTTACAAAATAAGTTTACATATAAAGTGTTTTTACTGGACTTCCAACAATATTTATAAATAAACTTTAAATGGAAAATACATGCCAGTACGCCACTAAACCTTTTCTTACACAAAAAATAGTTTTTCAGTAGCACTGTATTTCTAAAATCATGTTTAAGGTGTATGGCAACAGGGTATGAAGTAAATATTTGAAATAACATGTTCGTATAAAATTTCAATTCTTGAGCTTCACTCTTATATCATTTTATTCTTCGTAGATTGTGCGCAGATTTTTATATTTTCCTTTAACTCCCCTTTTCAGCCAAAGCTTAGAACTTTAATTTTCTTTGAGAACGAGTTAAGCAGCCATGAAATAACTTCTAACTATTGTTAAAGAAAGTTTTCCCGGAAGACCTAACGATAAAGCGGAGTTTTCTTTCCTCGAATTTTATTCAGAAAGTTAATAAGAATATTCGCTTCTGTTTTGTGTACAATAATGTGTAAAACCTGGTGTGAAATAAAGGTTTGACGGGTATAGTAACATTGTGAGTAAAAGTAATTTTGTAATAGTAACTTAGGTTTTCATCTATTGCTTGAAATCCAATACTACTATTTATTAAACTTGGGTCAAACGACGGTTTCGACACCAGTTCTACGACAAAGATCTTGGGGATTTTTTCAATCACTTTTAGTGAAGACTTTTCCTTCATTGCCATTTTTCAAATGTACTATTAATTACATTTTCAAAATCTACTTCAATTTATTCTGCTGCGGGGAGGTAAAGAGCAATAACTGAAAATTGTTAATTTTTGTCATCAATTGTACAATTCTGACTTATTGTATAAGCTTGCATATTTGGCTTTCGCTGAAAAAAAAGCGCGAAAAAATGGCTCGTTCCAACCTTTCTCTATTGTTAGTATTGAATTCAAAACGCATTTCTTGAAATGTAATTCAAAAACTCATTTCTGCAAATACTGCCGTTTATAGTGCAGCTCTGGTTAGCTGAGCTGTGACCTTGAATATGTTTACCTGATTTAAGGGAGTTTAGTGAAAAATAGATGTGTTATTGGCTCGGATTTTAGTTGGAATATTTTTGAGAAACTACTCAGAAAGTTTCTCAACTCAACTTAGCGCCAATTACCCCTCCCTACTTTCCGAAACAGAGGTAAACATTGTCAGAGGCGGAGCTCAACTTCTCAGAGCCTCACAATACCTACCTACGGCAACATCATTTATTTATTTACTTTTTTTTTCAATTATTCTTCCAAGAAAAAAGTCAATTACCGAGGTAAAGCTAGAAGAGTTTGGAATCAATTCAACACACGAGTCTAAAACAATTTAGCTATCAATGTTTCGCCAAAATATTCATGTATAATTAAAACTTTATTTTTTGTTGGTTATGCATTTCATAGCTATT
Source organism: Uloborus diversus (assembly GCF_026930045.1). NCBI lineage: Eukaryota > Metazoa > Arthropoda > Arachnida > Araneae > Uloboridae > Uloborus > Uloborus diversus. Next base: position 128,421,331 of record NC_072739.1, on the reverse strand, counting down.
TTGCTGTTACGCTTTAATGTAATGCAACAGTTTTAACACAACCAAGAGAGCGTTTTTGCGCAATCTGTCCTTATAGGATCGGAGAAATTGTGCGCATGGGTAGGAGAGATTGCTCATAATAATAATAACTATACGATTGTTGACAACAATAATTAAACTTGAAATGAGATTTTTGTAAGATTTTTGTACTCAACCAGTATTATAACGGGAGTCAATATGTTAACCTAATCATTAATGGATCAGAAAATGCAATTTTTAGGAAGGACATTAAAGTTCAAATTTAAGAAAAAACAAGAACCTAAACAAGAAACGTCAGAAAAGCTCAAAATTATATTGAGATACTTAATAGGTAGTTCAACTTAAACTTCTTTGTAACTAGTGCCCATTTTCGTTTTTCCATATCAAAGTAACCAATAAACCGCGTAATGTCTCCTTTCATGTAAACGAATGGGAACAGTGTGCCATCTCTCCTAAGTAGTAGACGCGCGAACACTCCTACTTCGGTAGGAGAGATTGCGGGGTCTTTTAGTTAAGCAATGCCGTTGCTAGAAAGAACTACTGGCGTTAACATGTTCATCTGGACAAGTAGGTTCCCGAGAAGTTTTTATCAAATACATTTATTATTTACAAGCGGTACCCGCACGGCTTTGCCTGTAGTATAAAATTAAAAGGTCATTTGGTTCGCCAGTATATTTACAAATAATGGATGATGAATTTCTCGCCAATATGCTATGTTAATTTGCTCGTTCATGTCATGGTAATTTGCGCGTCCGTGTTATGGTAATTGACTCGTCCATGTTATGGTAATTCGCTCGGTGCTGAGGAATTAAATCCAACAATGGTGATTAAAAAAACTAGAAAAAGAACAAAATTGATTTTTCGAAAAATCGCTTCGAGGTGCACACCCCTATGCTACAAACTAATTTCGTGCCAAATTTCTTGAAAATAGGCCGAACGGTCTAGGCGTTGTGCGCGTCACAGAGATCCAGACAACCAGAGAGACTTTCAGCTTTATTATTAGTAAAGATAAAGATAACGATTCTCTCTTTTTTCAGCGGTTATAACGATAATCATTCTAAATTTTGATTCCTACTACAGATATTAAGAAGAACGAGTCTTCTTTAAGAACTAATATGTCATACTATATCTATATGCTGGTGATGCGAGTGCTCCATTTCTGAAGCTGATTATTGCACGTTTTAGAATATCACGTGAAGTGATATTCTAAGTGATGAACAGTTATACATATTAAAAGAAAACATAATTCTTGAATTGATAACAATATTTAAAAAGTTCTTTACTGTTCCAATGTGACTAATAAACCAAAAATAATTATTTATCGAGAGCTTCTCCATTTGCAAAGTTAAAAAAAGCATATTTCTTTTATGTCCAATATTTGCTTGCGGCGTTTAGTTTTTTAAACTGAAATACAGAAATCTAAAAGCAATTCGTTCTTCTTGAATAAATATTTGACTGCTTCAGAAATTATAAAAGATGCGTAAAGTAAAAAGTATGGAAATATTTACAGGATTAATGTATAAAACAGTTTTATTTTATTCAATGTTTTTGGTGAAGAGAAAATAGAATGAAATCAAATATTATTTTAATCGGGAAAGGAGCAAAAAATATCACAAGAGTTCTAACGTATCTACGAGTCGTAGTTCTAACCAAACGAAACACGATTAAATTTTTATTTTTTGTAGCTGATGTTTCGTGGAAATGAACAAGAAATGTTAAATTTATAAGATTAATGAAGCAAATATTTTATTACATTGTGTTACTTTGTGTGAGAAATTTACGTATTCCGTTTCAATAAAGGAAATTTTTTTTAAACTATTGTAACGGATCCGGTGACTCTTCCAACTTCCTTGAAAGGACGACACAGTTCTTGATTAAAAACACAGAAAATTTATTTACACTATGTACAGGAAAGATAGTCAACAACTGCTAAATTAATCATCAGCAATTAAGCAAATATCACACAACACCGTAAAATCAACGGTTACACACGTATTTACTTCCAAATACGCAAAAATACAGATCAAAAGGCTTCACAAAACAGAGCAATAAATGCTCTCCAGCGTTCCGCTACAACGATTCACAAGCAAAACTAACTCGAAACTGAACATTTTATCATGCGTAACGGCTTTTTATACACACCGAAAAGAGAGCTCTCAAATATTCCACAAGATTCCAAATGCTTTTCGAAAATCGTAGACCGTTATTTTATTTCTTTCATTCACAAACCTTATCAATGAAAAATAGGGGCTCGTATACTTCAGCCGAATGTATAGGGACTGTATATTCATTACAGGAATCTATTTACAGGTTACGTTACTACAATAATTTTAGATGAAAGATAATTTAGTAAACGCCTAATTTAGCTAGATTACGACAAATTAATCACAAAAATAATTACTATTTACAGAATTTGTAACACTATTTTTCCTAGGAAAGGTAAAGTTTTTGCAGCGTATGACATTCATTTTTCTATTTTTAGAAGTTGTGAATTCAGAACTTTGAAAAGAAACAAACGTTTACAATATACTAAAGCTATAACTAATTTTCAGTAAGTTACCAGCCCTCATTGTTTTTAAACAGGCATGCGGTTGAAATAAAAATCATTTTTTTAGTGTCAGTAAGGCTTTTAAGACTTCTATTAAAAGCTCGCAATGGTATAGGGGAGGCTGCTGTACCCACGAAAATAAAATTACTTTTTAATTTTTATTGGTCAATGAAAGGGGAACTAATCGGGAAAGTTTTGTGTCAGAAACTACAGTTTTGTCAGAAACTACAATTCATGGTCTAATTTGGCAATTTTTATCGGTGGAAAATTTAAAAGCTTTCAATATTAAAAAAATCGTTTTTTAAAACACCTTTTTTGTTCGTGTGTACAGCACCCCTTGGACAAGACCCTTTGTACACAAGGACATTAAAAAAATACATACACATCTGGGGAACTTTATTTATAGTTTCGTACAATTATACGTTTTGATAAGCTATATATATATATATATATATATATATATATATATATATATATATATATATATATATATATATATATATATATATATATATATATACAGTGGCTCCCAAAAGTCTTCGTACACCTACGACTTTCAACGAAATAGGCCCCAATCCATTGGTTAGAATTAATATTTCGGAATAGGTATTTAATTATAAGATCTATGATTAATTTTTAACAAAACTACATAAAAAGTTTAAAAAAATAATTAAAACTTAATTTTTGAAAAAATCAAAAACCAAAAAGTGCCGGAAATTCTAAGTCACAAAAGTCTTCGTACACTTCATAAAATGTCTATATATTATTGAATAATCTAACTTTTTATTAAGTTATTAATTAGTGGAATATCATACAGTATTCATAACACCTTTTAAACGTCTGGGAATAGATTTCACTCTTTTTCTTTCTTTTTTTTTTTGCGTAATTTCTGAGTAAGTGTTCAACCATACTTCGAGTCTTACTGTTTCTAGCTCTATTTTCGTTTCAAAGCCGTATTTTCGTAACCAAGCCTCCAGATATCTCTAAATACGTTACATTAAGTTCAAATCTGGAGATTGAGGGGGTATTTTCTAAATTTTAGGACGATTTTTGAGGCACTATAGACGCAAACGTTGAAGCCGTGTGCTTCATATCTTATCTCGATAAAAAACAAAGTTGTTTCCGATAACCAAATTTTTTGGTTAAGAGTTCAAAATTGGTTTTTAAAATATTTAAAGGAACAGCATGATTCATTATTTCTTTAAAAAATTCCGAACTACCAAGTCCTGATGCTGATATGCACCCTCACACTAGAACACCTCCACCGTCGTGATTAACTGATCCAACTAAGTTCTTAAGATTAAGTTCCTAATTTGTTCTTCTACTTACAATTATGCAACAATTTAACCAAAAATGTTAAAGTCATTTTTATCTGTAAGTAAGACGTAATTCTAAAACGTTTTGAGCTTATTTATCCTTGATTTTGCGACGAAAAGCGTGAGCTTTGTGTTTTTCGTGCGACCAAGAAAATTTCTGCGGGAAGAAGCCCCATTTAATCCAGCTAATCAGAGAACTTGGCGAAAAATTTTAGGTGAAACTTAAACGTAACATTTTTCTTTTAACTCTGTAGAAACTTTTACAGCACTCAAATGTGTATTTTTTGTAATTTTTTCAACTTTAAATATCCGATCACGTTTTGTCAACTTTGCCGGTTGACCTTTTCTTACCTTGTTTTCGGTCCGAATCCTTTGTTTAAAGCATTTTATCAAGCACTCTACTATACAAACAAATAACTTAACTAATTTTGAGTCATTTCAAACCAATTTACCGCTACTGTGGGAAAAAAATTCGAATTTTGAATGGTGTTTGCGGTTTTTTACGAATACCAGCGATTTTATAGCAATAAGCACAATATTAAGAAATAAACAAACAAAAAATTAAAACCAAATGACTTATAAGGGTCAACACAATGCAAAAATATTAATAAATCGGCATATGATAATTTTAATCATGAATTTATTCGAAAATATTTGAGTGTACGATGACTTTTGTGGCGTGTTATTTCTCTGTCTCTTCGTTTTCTGACCCATTTCAAAAAGAAGATCCGTCAATATTTTGAGAAAACCAATGGGTTGTGTTGAGAATGACATAGGAATGATTTGAAAAAATATTGGACTCCATATTCGAATTCAGTTTCGAGTTATTTTGGTTTTACTAAAAAATTTCGAAGTGTACGAACACTTTTGGGAGCCACTGTATATATATATATATATATATATATATATATATATAGATATATATATTATTGAAGAAATCCAAAGTCATTTAAAATACCAGTAAACAAAAAATTCAACACAAATTAAAATTCAAAAATATTTTTTTTTCTCAACATTTGTTAGTTAATCTTATTGTTTGATTTTCGTAAACTCTTGTGAAAGAAAATATTACTTATAATAGCGCCTAATACGTTTCAAGCAAAAATTAAAAAGATACATGACTGGTATGGCTCTCTATGTAAATAATGACTTAAATTTCTATTAAACTTGAAACCTTTAACAAAATTAACTCATTGCAAAAAAAAAAAAAAACTTATCCCCAGACTCAGATCAGATAAACTTAACAAATAATTTTATTAGGACTCATGGACGAAATCTGCACAGAATAGAGAAATGTGGCTCTCTTAGGTGAATGAGGTTGCGAATTTCTTAGTTCGAAAGGCTTCCAAATAACAATAACTGATTATACCTAATATTTGGTGAATTTGGTTCTAAAATTGAACAAACAATGTGATAAATACATGATTACAATCAAACAAAAATTGCAGCAGTTGTACACAAGAACACTAAAAATTAGCCTTCTGGGGTACGTATGGCTATGTGTCCTTGGGCACAAAGGTACGCTTTTTTTTTTTTTTTTTTGCAAGCGTGCCACATCGACAAGACCGCAGTTTCACGACATGAAAAATCAGAAACAGCAGCTACAAAACGTAAGGAAACCCGATACCTACAACTATAGAAAAAAAACGCATTATAAAACCCACAATATTTAGGAGAAAAAATCTTGTATATCTTTTTTTTTTTTTTTACTTTGGCCTAAAAAAATTTAAAAATTGGGATAAAATCTTACCCGTTCACTTGATAGCGTGTAAACTTCGTGAGATATTATTGAGGGCGAAGGCGCACGGCACCAAACATTCTATACATTAATTTTTTTTTTTTTAAGAGACAACAGCAGTAAAAGTATTTTACCAATCAAGACCCAAAAATTCATCAATTGAACTACAAGAGATTTTAGAAAATGCAAAAGTTGTTTTATTCATAACCCTAATGGATAATGATAATACGTTTCTTGTTGTAGAATGCGCAATTAAAAATTATATTATCTTCTACGTGATTGTTAATAGTATTTTTACTGTTTGTAAACCCTAATGGATAATGATAATACGTTTCTTGTTGTAGAATGCGCAATTGAAAATTATAGTATCCCCAACGTGATTGTTAATAATATTTTTACCTTTATATTGTACAGAACTGAAAAAAAGTATACTGAATCATTTTATTTTACACTCACTATACCAGACAGCTTGATGGTTATCACATCCTGAGACTGCAGTTTCATTCTTATTAGAACCCATCCGTCTGGATTAGTGAATAACTGAGCTGGAGGGAGTTGCAGCCGAGAGTGCCAACAAACTTGTAGAAAAAGTGAATTCATCTTACCAGCGAGTGTCCGCAGCATTTTGCGGTTCGGCTCGTGAATTGAAGGCAAAGCTTGGGTATTTAGCAATAAGTTACCGCCCCTAAGACAGGACTAATTTACAAGACATTAGGTCAGTTATTTAGGTTTAAAAAACAGGACCATTATCTCTTTTTTGTCGAGACTAAAATACAAATTTGAACCCCTAATGAATATTAATTATGTTTCAATGATTTAATCGAAACCGCAGATGATGAAACGTAGTTTATTTCCCTTTGAGTTCGATTTAAATTGAAAATAATTCTTCTAAGACAGAGTAAAAGTGCATAAAAATAATTATGTTGCGAAGCTGATATAAAGTAACAGAAAATCGTTAAAAATCTCATTACGATGAAAATCTTTTCGTTCTCCTCGTTGTTGAAGAGACAGTTGTTTAATGAAATAAGTAGAACTAATGGAGGGAAAGTAATGCATCAGGAACATGGCTGCAGCTATTTTTCCTTGAAGAGCTCGGTTTTAACTGCAACCGTCACTAGATATAGGGACACTAATGTATTATAAAACGAATCTGCAATGGAAGTGGGGAACAAATTTTCCCTGTAATCTTACAGATAGAAATACCAAAGAATAATAGCCTTGGAAATACTGTCCTTAAATTTATGTGAATAACTAGTGGTACCCGCACGGCTTTGCCCGTAATAGAAAAATTAAAAGGTCTTTTGGTTCGCCTGTATATTTACAAATAATGTATGGTGAATTTTATCGCCGATTGGCTTGTACCCATGTTACGGTTCCACGTTATGATAATTTCGTATCTCGCCAATTGGCTTGTGCCGATGTTACGGTTCCACGTTATGATAATTTTGTAATTTACTCGTCCATCTTATGATATTTTTTGTTCTTAAAATGGAATAGAAAGAGAACCGCATCGAATTTTCAAAAAATCGCTTCGAGGTGCACCCCCCATGCTACAAACTAACTTTGTGTCAAATTTCATGAAAATCGGCCGAACGGTTTAGGCACTATGCGCGTCACAGACATCCTTCGGACAGACTTTCAGCTTTATTATTAGCAAAGAAGATTCAAAATTTAAGAAAACGCCAGGATTGATCTCCATTACACATTTCACCTTGATGTCACATGTCCGCATGCTCCAAATATTCTTGCAATAGGTGGAGCAAGAGCATGTGAAGTCATGGCGGCTGTTTTGCTGACAGTGATCATGTCAGCAAAACAGCTTTAAAAAAGCACAAAATGAAACTTGTTACGTAATTTAGATATTTTTTTTTTAATTTCCCAGAAAAAACGTAAAATGCGGGAAATTTATGAATAAAAAATTTTCATCCGAGTTTCATTACCATTATTAGCACACCCAAACCTGTTTTTATGCGGCGAATAGGGACCACATAAAAAAAGTGTTCGAAACTTCACGAGTAGCTATAAAAAGTTGTTTTCGCAACACAGTTAATTTTTTTTTTAATTTTTTTTATGCGGTGGATAGGAACTGCATAAAAAAAGGTTCACGTAGAAAATGACCCGAAGAGGTATCTTTAAACGAACTCAAACAAAACCAAGTGATGCTAATTTTGCTGAATAGTCGGACCAAATTTCTCGAATAAGGAACTTTTTAGGAGGTCACAGTGACTTGTTATCGGGATGCCCCTGTCGTCACTTGAAGATACTACCTCGCACTCGTTTTATAAGTAATTTCGTCAATTGAGTCCAATCTGATTAAAGTTTTCATATGCCGCACAAAAAAAAAAAAAAAAAAAAAAATCGCACAAAAACAGATTTGAATGTATACGGAAAATTTGGGACCTGATGAAAAAAACGCAAAATGCGGGGAAAATGTAGATTCGGGGGAAATCGAAGTTTCACTGTATTCCCTCTTTGAAACAAAATATAGGTCTGTTATGCTCAGGACGAAATTTCTGCTTTTTCACGGAATAGCTCATACGCAACATCATATGATTCTCAACTTAGCCGTTAGGAAAATCTGAGCTTTTATACAAGTCAATGCGCATAACACTAAAATTAAATTTTCGTTGACCTTTTCCTCTTGCCGATTGATTTTTGTATTCATTCTGCAAAAGGCAGTCAGCTCCAGCAAACAAACTAGGGAAATAAATCACAAAGAATAAACACTACCAACTCTTTATTCTAGCAGTAACTGAAAATCGTTAGAAAACTCATTAAGGTTTAAAACTGAGTTTATGAATAAATTCATTAATAAAGTGAATAACATAAATTTTCGCAGTGGGTTATTAAAAAGAAGTTGGGTGCAAATCGCTGTTTTCGGCGAAGATATAAACAAATTCTTGCACGCAGAAGTTTAAATAAAAAGTAAGCGCTAAATTATTGCGGAGAACTTTATTTCGTTTATCAAACATACTCGTAAAAATGAATTCCGGCAGAAATCAGAACGCAAGTAATTACGAAAATTGTTTAATGATAAAAATACGACGCATTATTTTTAATCTAGCTCTTTCGCTCTGCAAAAATTAGTTTTTTCTGGGGGGGGGGGGTAGTAAAAAGCTTTTGCAAATGCCTATAATATACTGATCTTAAATGCATCAAAGAATTAAATATATTCCATTGGAACATAATAAAATAGTATGGATTCATTTGGAAATAATAATATTATGGAAATATCAATGCTAAAGAATTATAGATTAAGTTTTTTTTTTAAATTTTGAAACTTTTTTTAAAATACGACTGAAACAGAATAAAACTCAAGTCCGTTAAAAGTAAATAATATTTAATTTATAAACTTGCACAAAAGTATTTTTTCTGAAATGTGTTAACAATGTCCCTATCTTTATACCACCTTCTACGATGTTTAGCATGCATATATATATATATATATATATATATATATATATATATATATAAAGTCCACTCACACACATACAAACAATTTTTTTTTCGATTAAAATTTTGTTTCGATGTAAATGATTTTAAACTGTACTTAAAGAAACATCTGGTCATTTTTCGAAGAGTTCAAAAAAAAAAAAAAAACTGCAACTGTGTATAGTACATGGTCTGAGAAAACTAGGGTAATTTAATTAACAAAACACTACTTTAGTTTAACAAAAATGATTTTCTATTAACCTTCCATGTACACGATTTCTCGTATCAAGCATTACAGAAACCGTTTGGCTCAACACTTCCAACTCAACAGTAAGTAAAGATCGCCAATTCCGTTTTTTTACTTCCGTTTCCAAACTAGTATGTTGTGGCTATCACAAAACTTTCTTCTATATTTTTCTTTTTTTTTTTCTGATCCCTCCCCATGCTTGACGAGGAAGCAATATTCCCAACAAAAACAAAATTACACATGCAAAAACTTGACGACCATCCCAATGTCTGAATTATTGTAAAAGCAAAGCAAAGAGCGAAAATTGAAAGTTATTTTAAAAGCCTTGCTTGAATTAATTACAAATATTTTATTTGTTAACAAACATAAGATGACAACAGTTAAAAATTTTAAATCATTGAGATAATATTTCCGATCATTTCCATACAATTAAAATCACGAGAAATACGCAGACGACAATCTATTACGATTTATCTTTCTTATTGTTGCACTAATAAAGCTATTTTTATTCAAAAGAAAAAAAAAATCGACACCTCTTGGAGCGATTGGCGGCAAAATTGAACCAAAGCCTGTTTACATATGGATTCACATATATTCCAAATTTCAATCAGAACGTAGCATTACTTCTTGAGATAGGGCACTCACAATGGGAAAAAAGAACGGGCGATGGCGCTACTCCCTTTCTAGCTGTTGACACCAAAATAAAATCAGCTCTTATACCCACTAAGGGCTACTTGCCGATAAATTTTTCTTTCATTCCGTTTATTATTTCTTGAGATACAGCAGTCACAATTGACGACAAAAAACGTTCTATAGCTCAACCTCCGTTTAAGTTATTGACACCAAAATTGAATCAGCACCTGTTCTTGTTGATGGCAACATATGGACCAAATTTTGTTTGATTCCGCCAGTTACTTCCTGAGGAATAGCAAGCACACGTAACTCAAAAAACGTCCCATTGCTCCACCCCCCTTGGAGGAATTCGCGCCAAAAACCAATGGGCACAAGTTCACATAGGGGCACATAAGTGTACCAAATTTCGTTCGATTTCATTGGGTAGTTTTTGCTGTAGAGCGGCCACAAAAAACTGGTCACACAAAGAAGTGACACACATACATACATACACACACACACACACACACATACACACAGACAGACAGACATTTTCCAAAAATAGTCGAAATGGACTCAGCACACCTCAAAACGTTCGAATCCGTCAAAATTCGAAATTCGAAAATTTGCACGAATCCAATACTTTCTTCTATATATTAGATATAGAAGAAAGTAAAAAGGAAGTATTGTATTCGCGAAAACATTTTGACTCAAAAATCGACCTTAATTTCCATTTTGCTCACCCCCGAATGAATGTTGAGTTTTTTTTTTTTTTTTTTTTTTTTTTTTTTTTTTTTTTTTTTGACTCGACTACACGTGGATAAGTGCCTAAGAACGTATAGACACGTGAAATATCCATTTTGACGAATCCCGAGTTAGTTACAACGAGTATTCTAGTGATGTCTGTATGTGCGTATGTGCGAATGTGCGTATGTATGTCGCATAACTCAAGGACGGTATGTCCTAGAAAGTTGAAATTCGGTACGTAGACTCCTAGTGGGGTCTAGTTTCGCACCTCCCCTTTTGGTTGCATTCGGATGTTTCTAAGGGGGTCTTTTACCCCTTTTTGAGGGGAAATCATTGTAAATGTCGATGTAAACTCAAGTGGTGTTACAATTTGGCGGACACTGGGCGATATATCGCCAGTCCTTTGGTCGCCAAGTTTTGTCGCGAACTTAGCGACAAATTTGGCGTTTTTTTCTTTTAAATCTGGTTTCAATTTGGCCACTGTTGGTGATACTTAGAGAGTAAACTATTGAATCACATTAAAATTACCAATAATGGGAAAATGACATTAAATTGAAGTAAAAGGAAGTCATGTGAGGTACACATCAGCTCCTTTTTTTTTTTTTTTTTTTTTGGCTCCCGTACTTTCTGCAAACCATCTTTACGAAATATTTACTATAGGAACATCTTATTTACAAATTGAATTACGAGTTATTCTTCAATTTGAGAGAGTTGAACTGACGCAGTATAGTGTAGTAACTCTCCGACACGATGATTTAACTTGTAAGCGAAAAAAAAAAAAAAAAACACAGCTTCATTTATACTTCAAAATAAAATAGTACCTGAACTTTGTCGTTAGAATAAAGTCGGTAGTTCTTAAATAATGTTAAAAACCCTAAACATATTCATCATAATATCTAAGCATATTTTAAATAATTTCATTAAAATACGGATAGTCTTATCAAATAATATCTATTACAAGGATGAAAACAGAAAATATCCAGGAAGAGGAATTATATCAACAACATATGAGGCAGTGAGAAGCAAAAGGGATGTAAGTGGCAAAATTAAAAATTTTAGGATAACCATTACAAATACAGTAAAACCTGTAAAGTTGACCACCTTTGTAAGTTGACCACCTGTCTATGTTGACCGCTTTTGTCAGGAACGGAATTAGTTCTATCTTGTATAATGAAGGAAAACCTCTGTAACTTGACCACCTCTCTATCTTGACCACCTGTCTATCTTGACCACTGATGTACACCAAATTTGGTTTGGAGTATTGTAAAAAACCCTTTGTAAATTGACCACTTAGTTGATTTTTTAAAACTTAATGTAGCAAATTATTTTATTTTATATTATTATTTATTTTATAGCTTTCCAAGAATATTTTCGATGCCAGACCAGCATTTTACCAACTAAATAAAACAGCAGCATAACTAAACCTCCTTGTGAGTTTAACAACATGGAAAACTACTAAGAACCCTTTTATTCTCCAAACTTGTTTTTCTTTTCTTCTATTTGAGATTGCCTTTTGTACTCTGCTCAATGAAAACATGTGTCAGTAGAAAAGTACAAAGTATTTTTTTCCAGTTGCAATATTTTGTGGCAACACTACAATTGTGCTAAAGAGTAAAGTTAACTTGCATTGCAGTATTTCTGGTGCAAGGGATTAAGAGATAGGACATTTTCATTTTCAACTGCCTTTTTGAACTATGAAAGTTCATCCTTGTTGTTCTTTGTGTTATAGTTTTACATGAAATGTCTTCAAAAAGAAGTTAGTTGAACTTGAGATTGATAAAAAGTATGAAATATTAAAATTAATTGAAATGGGAGAAATCCAAAGGAAATTATCTGACACATATGGAAATTCTGAAACTAGGGTCTAATAAATGCGCCAAACTTCAATAAGGAATTATTTTGTTGAACAATAGATCATCGTGGTTAAAATTTATATGATAAAAAAAAATAAAGCGAAAAATTTGTTATTTTTGAATAGCCATGAGCTTTTAGGAACTATTAATATCAAACAAGTAACTTTTCATAAACAATAAGATATAGGTTTTTTTTGATTAATTTACTAAAATTTTAAAATTGCATGACACATTATACGTCATTCTGGAAAAATTATCTCTAAAAATATCTGAATGACATTTTACATTTTTGTTTCAAAGTAATGGTAAACAATGAAAGTGAGTTGAACAGAAAGAGTAAGTGTCAATTAGTCAAAAAATGAAAACATGATGCAAGAAATGACAAAAAAAATAAAAAAATTACCATCTTTATAAGTTGACCACCTGTCTAAGTTGACCACTAAAGCACTGCACCGCAAGTGGTCAACTTACACAGGTTTCACTGTAGTAGGGGAACCTCTCCTCTGTCTTGGGGCAAGATATAGTACTAGGTAGGTGCTGCTGTTCAGCATGATTTAGGAAATAAAAACTCAATGAAAGCCTACATACCTGACCGTATCTTTAAACGAGTTTTACTCCAAACTTAAAAATGTCCTTTTACATTCCTTTGCTTCTCACTGCCTCATATAGCAAGTAGTGGAAATGGTTGCGAAAGAAAATAAAAGTATGCATGACGTGTCAGCATCCATGAAGATTTCAAACTTAGTTCTAACGAAGAATATAATTGTTTTTTATTTTTTTTTAATTGTTAGAGTGATGAATATAGACATATATGGAGTGTTCAGCAGATGAGAAAGATTAAGAAAGATAATTATTTTACATTCCAGAGAAAAATGGCTTCCGTGTAGCACAAAAAATAAAGTAATATAATAGAGCTTGTGGATAGTTTCATAGTGAAACTTTCTTGCAAACCACTAATATTTTGGGAAATCAGACGAGTGCGATTCTTTTTTTTTTTTTCAGTTTTGGCTAAGCAAATTGCAATGTTCGTCAATTAAAGTTTCCCAAACCTTTTCCCAGTCCTCCATTATGTGTGTGCAATACGCACGGAATAAAAATGTGACACTTTCAGTAATATTAAAATTAAATGAAATTTTTTGCATTTTTTTGCTTTTATATGTTTTTTACATAGCGTTAAAAACACGTGAATTTTTTTATGCACTGTACTCTTAGCAAGTTAAGATTGTAAAGTGAAACACAAATTGTGAAATCTGTCCCGTCTCTTCTATGATTTTCACAAAAGAATTCGATTAGTTCACTCAGTTAGTATCAAACAAGTAGACGAACTAAAAATTTCAAAGCATCAATCTTAAACAAATTCTTTTCGATTGCAAAAGACAGTAAACCTTTTTTCATGCTATCCCCAGTTTTATGGATATTCCACACACACATACACTATAGCATACATATAAAATCATCGTAGGTAGTTCACAACTACTTTATATAAAAACGTCTTTAATTAAAATTTTACACCAAAACTTCTACTAAAAATTCATTAAGCAGAATCATTGAAATTTTCATATAGTGAACTCGTCGGTTGATGGATGAGCTGGTCGGTTAGTTTTAAATACAGTCTCCTTGGACGGAGACGACTCAAATGAAAAGATTTCCCTTCGAACATATTAAATTTCACACCTTATGAGTTCATCCTCTAAAGGTTTTGAAATAAGATTTGCAAAAGAACCAGTAAAGACTCCACTTGAAAGAAGTCGACACCTCGAATAACATATTTGGTTACCTGATCTTTTTCAAAAGCCGCCTGCATCAGCATCTTCAATTCAATTCATATTTTTTGCAATATTGCAGCACTTTCTTTACTTTGATATGAATATTAATTTAAAAAAAAACGATTTTGGGCACAAGGGACTGAATCTACTTAGAAATGAAAATATTCCCAAGACATGTCTCTGAATGTATTCGTGCATTCAACCATTTTAAGGAAAAAAATCAATGCAACAAGTAATTTTGCTTTAAAAAACGGGGCTGTCAATAAATAATGTCTCGCTTTTTCTTAACTTTTAGACACCCTCCCCCTTTGTCACAAAGTGTCAAACTTCACCATGCACCCACCCCCCTTTTGTCACATGCTCCGCTATTTTTATTAACCCATTCTTGTAAAAAATGCGTGAAGTCACATGTCTTGTTACCTTCTCCCTCCTCCTTCTCGCAAACTGTCACAGTTTCACGAACCCCCCTCAGGAGATCACCTGCATTTTTTTTCAAATGATCAAAGTTGTTCCAATGAACAGATTAAAAAATCAACGATCCTAGTATGAACGGATCATTAAAGACAATGTCGATCTCCAATGAACACATTAAAAAGCAAACCGACATATTATGTATACTGCTGTTACAAGAAATTTTATAGTCCGACAGCGAACAAATGATGAACCTTGTCAATCCTTTGAGAAAACGAGTCCATTTCTTAAAATAGGTAGAGAAGGAATAATTAACGCGTGCCATATTTTGGAGTTTAGCAACATTTTGGCGATATGGAAAAAAATGTACTCCGTATATTTTCGTTATGTGATTATTTAGACCTGAAAGGTTTAAGTTGCAAAAGTAACTGCATTGAGTTGGCAAAAAAGTAAAAATGACAAGCTTTGCATTCTTTATTGCAACCCTGCTCTTGCCAATTTTTAATTGAAATTAATTGTAAGTAGCGGTGTTATCTCTTACCAAAATCTGCTAAAAGAAGTAAACCAAGACCCACCCACTTGCGTAGGATGTGACCTGTCCATTGAGACATTTGCCTTAACCGCACAAAATAAAAATGTTTCACCTCTTTGGCTAATTTCTTTAATTCCAAGATTATGTATGCAAGCTCTAGAACCAATGACATACTTGCTATTTCCGTTTCAACTTTCTTCTCCATATCGCCCCTTCCCGAAAATTGACAATCCTGAAACAATGCGGAGTCAAGGGTCAACTCTTCGTGGTCAGACTTTATCAACATGGGGTAATCAACAATTGATCATAAAAATTCTAAAAGAGACCACACGAACTTTACAAAACAAAATATTTAAAAAGGCCTTCAAATCTGGGTTGTCATCAAAAACGACCTCTCTCGCTTTGCTCCATCTCCCTCTTTTTAAATTTTTCTTAAAGGCTTCGAGTTTGTAATCATTTATTTACCGACACTGACTGGGCTGAGACAATTAGACATAAGTTTTTGAAATAAATAAAACTAAAAAAACGGTTTGTTTGATTAAATGAACATACTCATCATAAATTTTTTCATACAGCCCCTTAAAAATTATCAAAAGAACAAATTACGAGTTTATAGATGATTAAAAAAACAAGTTTTATAGTTTCGATTTGTAAAAATGTTTTGCGTGCACCTTTTTTTCTCATTACCGAAAATCTGTTCAAGTACCTACTTAAACATATTTTTGGTTTCATAACGGCTGACAGTTATATTTCGGCTTTTCCTTTCATATCTGCTGCGAGTAAATACTATTATTATACATTCGTTCATTTTCATCGAAACACGCGATGTTTTTGCTTAATTATATGAAATAAGCAGTTATTTTTTAGTGCTTGGAAATAAAATGGTTTTATGGGTTTTTCTTTCAATTATCATTTTTTCCCTTTTAATTGCTTTGCAAGAAAAGGCATTTTTCCTTAAAAATTAAATGCTTTTCATTTACAAAGCGTTGCTCATAAAAACGTATAAGGCACGTTATTTATGCCAAAAGAAGACTTCTTATTTTAAAGAATCTCCGCGTAATTGTTTTATTACAAAATTAAAATTTTTCAACAAGAAGGATTAAGGTAGAATTAAATACGGTACACAACAAAATATTTTATTCTCGACTAAAAGAAAGTTTATTTTGATCTTTCTGTTTTACTTAATTTACAGTGACAGGAATTTTTTCTTAGAAAATTGGATTTGCGTTTGAAGCTTAAGCGAGCACACACACTACATGTTCTCATGTAAAAACGTGTTGTTCGCTGTTATAATTTTGTCACAAAAACTTAAAATATCTTTAAATCTGCTTCTATTTTTCCGTGAGTAGACCAATTAAATAGTGCAGAATGCTTGTTTATTCATTATATCATACATAATGCCAGTTTTGGAAATCGTTTTTTTTTTTTTTTATCTTAAGCCATAATGCAAGGACTATTTTAAGATTAATTGACCTGAAAGTTCAAATCTAACAATCCGTCTTAGTTTCCGTATAAAATACTTTATTTTCAGCATTTCTACCAAAAAGTTCTACTGAGTCAAAATATAATCTGAAATTTTAAAAAAATCCCTGAAAATGTAATATAATGATCAAAAATGCATCTTATGTGACTAAAAATGTTACATGAAATTCAATCACATTTTCAAAATATAATCTAAAATCCAAAAGCATCATGGCTGAAAATGATAGGTAATTATTTAATTTCCACAAACTAGTTTTAATTGCAAAAACGCGTCTTAAAGCAGTTGGGAAAAAGGTGGTTTAATTCAGAAGAAAAGAAAGGACCTTTAAATGGTGTAACAAAGGAAAAAAAAGTTTATTGCAAACGCAGTTGCAAGGTATTGGTTATGGTAAAATTAGTTATAAAGGGCAAGTTTGAATCGTGTACACTACTTCAAATTTTTTTTTGTACTTGACTTCAGAGAAACTGTACTGGTCCAATGCTGCACTCTTCTATTAAAGTTTTGACTTAAGTTTTCAACTTTTTATTTCACAAAAACTCTTTCTCAACACAGCTAATTAATTATCTAGCGCCAGCCCCATAATTCGAACGCGATTGCTTAGAAGCTACTCTTGTTTGATGATTAGAAGTTGCCAAAATCTCTCGTCTTACATTGTAGTATTCTTTGCAGTTGTTGTATTATGTGTTATCTTTACTAATAATAAAGCTGAAAGTGTGTATGTCTGGATCTCTGAATATCTGGACGTCTGTTACGCGCATAGCACCTAGACCGTTCTTACCGATTTTCATGAAATTTGGCACAATATTAGTTCGTAGCATAGGGGTGAGCACCTTGAAGAGATTTTTTGAAAATTCGATTTTGTTCTCTTTCTATTCCAATTTTAAGAACATTTACCGAGCAAATTATCACAACGTGAACGAACAAATTACCATAACGTGGACTAGCAAAATACTATAACGTGGATGAGCAAACTACCGTATGCGTACATAGGCGAGCAAATTAACGTAAGAAATTGGCGAGAAATTCATCGTCCATTATTTGTAAATTGGCAAGGTTTGGTACTGGTGAACCAAATGACCTTTCAATTTTCTACTACGGGCAAAGCCGTGCGGGTACTGCTAGTTGGGAAATATAATAGGTAGAAATTCTACCTATTTACTAGCGGTTGCACGGACTACCTCGAAAATAATAGTGACAAGAAACGCATGTTTAACAATAAAGCTAAAATAAAAGAAAAAATGGGGAAATTTTCGGCATAGTTAAATCTCTAGTGCAGTTTCGCATTGGAGAGAAACCAGGAGCCTCCATCTGGTGGGAAACAGGGCGTCAAAATTATCTGCACCATTGACATCAACGCTTTAATGGTGGCACACGGAAAGACTGGATGAAAGACAGGATTGCACCAGGTCTGCAAAAGGTTTTATGTCAATAGGTGCAAACTATATTAATTACAATATCTGCTCGTCTATCCTCAGTTTTATGCCAATAATTTCAATCTATGTAAATACAATCTCTGCTCGTCTGCGTGTGTTTATCGGTGACCCAATCTTCTCCGAGGGCTGTCATTGCCATAATCCGGCCGATAGAGATACGGGAAGACTAGGGATACTTGATCCCCACTTTAGTTTTCTGACAGTTTTTTTTTAGTTGAAATTAAACAGATAGTTTTGTTAAAATGATTTTTTTTTAAAATTTCATAAAGGGATCATGTATCCCCACATCAAGGGATACATGATCCCTTCATAGGGGATACTTGATCTCACTAAGAAAATACATAGACTTTTCATTACATCGGCAATTTATTTATGGATTTTAGTTTTCTACATAATGTTTCTAAAAAATAACACCATTTCTAGTTATTCTTTATTAGATTATAACAATGTAAACACAAAATAACATAGTTTCAAATTTCACTAGACATTTGTCAAAAAATGTACACAACTTTCAAGAACTTATGATGCTTTTGATTAGTTACTTACTATCCAATACAGTTGTGAACAATACTATATTTTTTGTTAAAGTAGCGTAATGAAGCTAAAATTACAACAAATAAAAAAAGGTAGGATGATAAGCACGAAAATCATCTTATTTGCTTTTTGTCTTGCAATAATAAAATAAAAAATTTCACCAATTGAATTAACTTTTAAAAATTTAAATTTTGACAAATTTACACTGATACTTAACAATGTAAGTATCAGTGTACTTATAAAAAAGAAAGCCTAGCTTATATGTTTTCAAAACCTGAAAAGTCAAATTTAAACAATTCGTTTGTAGCAGTTATTAAAATTCCGCTCAACTCAACTGAATGTGTGCAGCTTAACACATTTTGTCAATTTTTCAGGAAAAATAGATTGATTAAGCATATTACCTTTTCGCTTCGGGAAACTTATCTCAAACTCTAAAAGTCCAACTTTGCATTCTATCCGCTAATGGGTCTACATAATGGACAACTCACTTTTTTGTTGTAAAGCTAACTATAGAAAAATTATTTTTTCTTTCAAACAAAGATTTGACACCTATTTCAACTTGTTCAAGCTCATTTGGCTGATCAGAACACAATTTATCAGTAGAGTTTGTTTATACGTTTGAGGTGTTATATGGGTTACAAGTGTGAACTGATATTTTAATTGTGTAGCATATTTACTGTAGTGATTGTTTAAATCTATTACTCAAACTATAATAAATTTTATTACGTTAACATGGTTCTGAATGTTAAAAGTTATTGTCAACTAAGTAAACAACATTTATATTGTTTTCATTGTGTTTATATTGTCATATGGATACTTGATCCCTGGGATCATATATCCTCTCTAAACGAAGATATCAAGTATCCCTAATATGCGATTTTTACAAACATACCTGTTATATTATTAACAATCAGTGGCAATTTACTAAAATTATGTCTCAATTATTAAAGACTGTCTATACTTTAACATTACACTTCGGAATTTTTTTAAAGTTGTATTTAACGGATAATGTAAACTTCGGAATGTTTTCTTAAAAAATAGTTTCCCTTGACACATTCAGACGATCATTTCTTGAGCAAAACAAAAGGGCTGAAAAAAACAAAATGTTGCCAGCTTTTATGTATAACTTAAATATAATTGTCAGGTTTCAAACCTCTACTTAATGATTTTTGGTACATTTTTGGCTATGGGATCATGTATCCCTAGGGATCAAATATCCCCAGTCTCCCCTACCTCCTCCTTCTAAACCCTTATGTGCGGAAGATATACATTGAAAAATATACCATTATAATGTGAGTGAGGCAGTAAAAACAGAGAAACTGTACAAAACATTGTCCCTGAATAACTATAAAATATTGGGCTTCATTTTCTGGTTGCGGTTTCACTGGCTGTCGCTCATTCTATCATTAAAATATAATGATTTCGAATATAGAACTAACGCTACATATGTCTGTCATAGTTGGACCTGGAAAACTAAAAAAAGGGGGGGATCTGGAGCATAGTGAAAAGCAGGAGTGCGGAGCAGTGGGGCAAAGCGCTTTTCTTTAGAATAGGATCGAAGAAAAGACAACACAATTTGTATTGTTCTGCCCCTCCAATGTTTTAAAGAATAACATTAAAAAAAATCAAAAAACTTTTCTTCGGTATTGTACTTTAAGTTCAGTTGACATTCTCATCTAAAATTTTAATATAAAAGAATCAATAAAGAAAATTAAAATAAAATAATTTTAATCCTTGTTTGTTTTTTGTTCATAGATTATTTTTAATTATTCCTTTTGAAATTAATTTGTCCTGTTATTTCATAGTTACCCACATTTTTCCTCTGTTTTCTTTTTTTTTTTCAAATGAATGTTGACACTTACTGTATTGATTTCTCATTATGATCAAAATGCACTCTTAATTACTTTCTTAATTTTTGATAACAAGGCACTTTGGGACAATTTAGGTGCATCTTAAAAGAATTCTCTGAATGAGTTTCTTCTAAAGTTAGTTGCCCCGCATGTACGTATTACTTACAAGAAAACTCTAAAAGCGTTTGACAATGTGTCACACCCAGTTTAACTTCCTTGACTCTCAAAACAACAGCTATAATGTCTATTTCAAGCGTGGGACCTAGTAGGTTCAGGGTTCAGGCTCTTTTGTTCCTAGAACTGTTGACCCACGCAGCTGCAGTAATGATTCGGAGTACTGAAACAAGCTAAAGCGGAGTTGAAGCAAGTGCTTAGGTCTTAGAAAGGAACTGAAATAGAGTTGGAGAAGTTTTTAAGTGTTGAAAGGGAGCTAGAGCAAGTGCATAGGTGTTGGAGAGAAGTTAGAGCAGATTTTTAGCTAGTGCTTAAGTGTTGGAATGGAGCTGAAACAAGTTCATTAAATAATGGAGCGGAGTTGGGATAAGTGCTTGGGGTTAGAGCGTAGTTAGAGTAAGTACTTAGGTGTTGGAGAGGCCTAAGAGTGTAGTTGGAGCTAGTATTTAGTTGTTCCAATGGACCTGAACTAAGTTCTTGGGTTTTCAAGCGGAGATGGAACAAGTACTTCAGTGTTGGAGAGGAGTTATTGCAAGTACTTGGTGTTGTGGTATGGTGTGGTGTGGCTTAGTGGAGTAAAGGTGTTGGAGAGTTTACTGCTCCAGTTTACTGCTAAGGAACAAACTACTGTAGACTATATACATAAAAACCAACACTGCTTATGATCTATTTATCTTGTTAAGTTGTCTCCGCTTTACTCCCATAGAAATGTATTATCGTTTGAGTCTTAATGGTTTTATACTGTCAAAAAGGTAGACAGTTAAATGAAAATTTTAAACTTCTCAAAGCAATTAAATTTTTATGTTTTCCTGTTATCCCATACGATCTGAAATTTATTCGTACTTATAGAAACAAAGGAACTTCGTGAAATCAAAGGGATTTCTAGCGATTTCTTGAACTTGTGTATTATAATTTTCCCTGCTCCTACAGAATACCGAATATGGTCACTTCATATTATTAAATTTCTTCAACAAATTAAATAATTTTTTCTTTACATATTAACCAAAAACCTATATCTTTGAGATTTCTTGAATGGTTGATTTTTATGTTTTTTTCCAGACCTTATTCTTATTGTGCAGCTACATTTTACGTTTGTTCTTTATGAAATTTACAAATGTCTTGTTTTTATTTTTTTTAACTCAAATACCATTTTAAAACATTGTAGATCTTAAAAAATGCAGCAATATCCTAACAAATAACTAAATAAAACAAACTCTATTATTTCTCTAAGTGTTTAATTCATGACATTATTTAATAGACATCAATTTTAATCAAAAATATGAAAAAGTAATTGCAGAATTAAGTTTTATGATGTTAAATAGTCCTATGATTAGTCTAACAAATTTAGTCTTGCTAATAATTCATGTTATTATTCAAGCGACTCGATTTTAATTAATTTCATTGCTTTTCTTGCTCCCGAAGAAAAGATTACTTCTCAAAATGTAATTAAAAGAAAGACGACAAAACACGAAAGAATTTCATTTGCTTTAATTGAATGAATTTCGTGCCCTGTAACCGTAGTAATTATTTTTAAGATCAGTTCTATTACACCAAATAAGTAGGAAAAAAATAAATTAGGAACATTCTGAAATAAAATTACAATGAATGCGTAAAAAAATGTTAGAATTTCTTATCGTTTCTTTAGAAGTAATTGAAAAATGTTTTTAAGAGGAAATTAATTACACGTTATTTCGTTCTTGTTGATTAATCGTTGCCATTTCTTTGAATTTAGATATAATTTAAGAGAACTGAAAACATTTATATAAAGAAATTGCTTGTGATTTAGCAACTATTAACTTTTCATCAGTTTTTTAAAGTAAAATTTGTTTTAGAAAAAGAATAATGAATCAATTTTTGATATCGTATAAAAACATTCATTCATCAAGAACGATTCTTCAGAATGTCGAAAGACTCTAAAAATTAATATCTCAAGAATTTGAACATTTCGACTCTGATAAATCAAACTAATTTCAAACCAGTAGCCGACAAAAAAAAACTCGCAAAATCATCTGATATGCGAGTTTTAGCCGAAAGACGTGCTTCTGGCTGTCCACATCCGCCTTACTCACCAGGTTTAGCACCATACAATTTCTAGTTATTCCCAAAATAAAACTGTTCTCAAAGGATGCCATTTTTGAAATTGAGAATCTCATGCCGACGCAACTGAATGCCCTTCCAAAAATTATTGATCCCATTGATTGATTCAGTTTGGGATTATAGCTAGTCAATGACAGTACTTTGATGGATAGAAAGTTAAATTACCTGTTAATAAGTTATTATTTTTTAAATACAACAAACTACTCAACGTATTTTTTAATCACACCTCGTATATTCACAGTTTTATTATTTGAAATTTTTGAACATTTGAGTTACTACCATTGGTGAGATGGCCGACAACGTTTATGCAATATTTTTGCAATTTATGCTTTGTGTTGATTTTCTCATTTATGAGTTTTTCGCAGTTCGACTTTTTACTTTTTTTACGTTTCGTCAAGATACATGCGCTAACTACTCTATACAGGGGTGATTTTAATAGAAGTACACATCAAAACAAACAACTTTCATCAAAGAAACATGGTTGGAAATTACCCACAAAGACGTTGAATGTGACGTTATGCTGCGTAGCAAAAAGTCATGAGATTTTAATGACTGTTCAAAACAGAGACAGCTATAAGATATGTAATCGGAAAAAACGGTGAACATTCGGAAAAAACATGAGGCATTTTGCGTAAATACCCTACTGTACGGTACCTTATACACGAGAGCCCTCCGTTTTCCTCACAAAAAAAAATAATAATAATAATAATAATAATCGAGGCATGAAAGAGCTGGAGAGCGAGCAGGCCAAGTTACAGGACGTTTGCATGGGCCGCATTTCTAGCTGCATTAGCGCCTTTCCGAATTATTTCCGACCATGCATTTTTCGATGAAAGTTGTTCGTTTGGATGTGTACAATAATCTCTTTAAAGTTCTGCCCATTTTTTTATGAATCACCCTGTACAGCATTTTTTCCATAGAAATTTAATGGAAATAATGCTTTAAGTGATGTGTATGATACCAATGACACATATAACTGAAAATAAAAAGGGTCCCTAAACTGCGCTGTAATATTTCTAATGTATCCATAATGCTCTCTAAGAGCCAAAAAAAAAGGGAAAAGAAAAAGAATGCTTTTAATCATATGTCGTAAAAAATAGAATTTTGCTATAGCGGAGGGAATTGAAGCACAAGCCAGTCTAATGGAATAATTCGGTAACATTAACTTTAAGTAAAATTATATTGCTTTTATCTTGTAAATGCTGCCTGAATTATTACGTGCATAAATAACCATTTTTGTATGCTTGTATAGAATAATATTTATAAAGCGTCTGCTTTAATAAATCATTCCTCTACGCAAACGCAACTTTATTAATGGACTGTCACATAAAGTGCGCTTTAAACGTAATGAGTTTCTAACGATTTTCAGTTACCTTCCACGAATATGTTTTTCCTTTTCTCATCTTTGCGATTTTCATTCCCGCTAAATTCACTTCACTTCATTCTTGTTTTAAAAGAAGCCAAAATAACTAAAAGTTGCGGAACATTTTCGAAATGTTTTAAATTGTTACTTTTAGTTATTCTTTTGCATTAAAAATGTGTTACAAATAGTTACAAAGTAAATGTTTTTGATATGAAGGATGTGAAAAGTTACATATGCATATATGATCATGAATATGTAACTTCTCACAATAGTTGAATAAATGGCTTCAATTAAGCAAAAGTCGTAAGTTCAACCAAATCAAACTTTGTGGGAATAAATTTAGTTCGTGAATGTAATCAATACAGTCAAAACAATGTTACAAAAGAAACTGTGAGATGACTGGAAGATTACATTTACTCTGTACATCATGTAGATCTTAAAAGAAATATTGAAATATCTGCCAAACAGAAAAAAATCTGAGAATAAACTTAAAAAATGAATAGATAAATATGCCAACTTGTAAAACTAATTCCTCAACTCTGCCCAACATTTTGAGCAACTGTTACTTTAACACATACTTTGCCAATGACCAATGGCAGATTTGCAGGTTTGGCGGTCCGTCGCAAAGTGGCTCTTTTGTCTATCACAAAAATATGTAAATCATTTATCATGAACATTTTTGTATCCTCTTCGGGGCCCTTATGGTCGTAGGAGCGCCTCGCTATTGCGACTTAATTTCATTGGCTTATCGTTAAATGGACCCATGTGAAAGTAAAATGAGATCTAAGGAAAGACATTTTTGATAAGCGAAAAAAATGTCTTTGAAACCAAAACTTTAAATATATTTGGAATTTTGGGAGAATAATTTTCAGCGAAAATGTTAAAGATAAACAACCGAACAATATTTTGAATACAGATAGAGATGATAGAGACGAGTTTGGAAATTATACGTGTTAGACAATTGTTATCCTTACTGTAATGAGGTTTTGTAGGGTCTCTTGAAGCTATTTAGGGACTGTTTTTTTTTTTTTTTTTTTTTCAATTCGTAATTTTAATTGCAGTTTCTATTTGCTTAAAAGAAAATTTTGGATATATGTCACGTGATCTCAGTTCCTTTCTCCGACAGGGAACGTTGCATCTCAATTAAGATAGCAGCGACAGGCACATTCTAGGGGTAATTGAATTTTTTTTTTGCGAAGTGTTGACATTATTTAGGAACTGTTGTCCTTATTTGAACGAGAATTTCCATGCTGAAACGGGGATTTTTCAGAAGCTTGTTGATTTTAGTTAAGAACAATATCTAGAACAGCTATTTTTGCCTTAAAATCTTCTGATGAAAAAATAAGTGAAATTAATTTGAATTTTGACATCTTGAATTCAAATTATGTTTTTCGCAATCACCAGTGTGTGTATGTAGGCGTGTGTGTTTGTGTGGGGGGTATGTGTGTTTGTGTGTAGGGGTATGTGTATGTGTGTGTAGGCATGTGTGTTTGTGTCTGTGTGCTGGCATAAGTGTGTGGGTAGTTGTGTATATGAATGTGTGTGTGGGGGAAGGGTATGTGTATGTGTGTGTAGGCATATGTGTTTGTGTCTGCGTGCAGGCATGAATGTGTGGGTAATTGTGTGTATGTGTGTGTAGGTGTATGTGTGTGTAAGTGTTTGTGTGTGTGTGTGCGTGCGTGTGTGTGTAGTTGTGTATGTATGCGCGTGTATGTAGGACATGGATGCAACCTGGAGACGACTTTCGCTATAGGAGCAGCATCGTGAGGACCCGGTCGACGGTGATGCTGCAGAGGGTGGCGGTGGGAAAATAAAATCAAAGGACATCAAAACAGTCAAATGAAAACAATAAGCAATCGTGATTGCTCAAAAAATCTGGTTAATGTGTTGTTAAGTAGTTCCTTCTTTAATGAGTTGCTGTCAGTATTCATGATCTTGTTTACCTCTTACGTAGTTGCTAAAAAAAGGAGGAATTATCAATTCTTAAATGTGATGACAGCTCCAGAACATAGCATTGAAAAATAATAATAATCTTGGCTGTTCTAAGTTTCGCAGTGATTTGAAACAGACCGTTAGCTGATTTAAAATGCTGGTTTTGATCCGTGCATAATAAAATGTGAAGTTATTTAAGGTGTAATACAAAAATCAGTGTCAAAGACTCTCTCTCTCACAGCGATGAAGAAAGAAAGCGGACAGAAAAGATCTTCAGCTTCTGATAGTCTGTTTTAAGTCGTTTTAAAGTAGTGATTTTTATGGAGTCGTCGTACACACGCACACACACAAGCTAAAGCTACTCAGTCCAAAACTCTAGTTTTTAGGCATTGTTAGCTTAAACTTTCAGATCGCTATGAAAAACAATAAAAAACCTTTTACAGACCCCTTACACTTCGATTAAAATTATTCATGTAACTTTTAAATTGTATAATTGTTTTGCATAATGACATGACTACCAGATTGTAGTCCAATAAAGTCATGGTTGGCTTTATTACGACTCCGGTGTACTGCCTAATACACCTAGGGATCGGGTGAAGGATATAATCCATTGCTGCATACATTGCATATACTATGTGCACGAACTGTGCGCAGACCACAAAACAGAAAATAATGAATTATCAGTGTCTTGAATGTGGCGATTGATTTTTCTTCTCTCCATTGAAGTAAATATGGAATTTATAATAATGTTTTTGAGTTAATTAAATGTAGTTTAATGAGTTTTTATATTGACAAGAAAGATTTTTTTTTTTGTTTGTTTGATTGTACATTGTCGTGTTTTTTCAGAGTTGAACTTATTGGGGACCATTGTTCCCAATAAGGTCAAATCGCCTCTATTTGTTGAGATTGATAATACACTGCATGTTGCTTATAAATCTGAATTTGTTATTATTATTTTTAATATCATTGTTATCATTATCACGCTTATTATTATTATTATTAATATTATTATTATTATTATTATTATTATTATTATTATTATCATCATCATCATCATCATCATCATCATCATCATCATCATCATTATTATTATCATCATTATTATTATTTTTATCATCATCATCATCATCATCATCATTATCATTGTTATTATCATTATCATCATTATTATCATTATTATTATCATTATCATTAGTATCATCATCATCATCATCATCATTATCATCATCATCATCTTCATTATTATTATTGTTATCATTATTATTATAATTATTATCTTTATTATCATCATCATCATCATCATCATTATTATTATTATTATTATTATTTTGTTATATTTTCATGCATAACGACATGCATACAGGTAAAAAAAAATCTATTATCAAAATGAATTATTTTCAAAAACCCGTTTTCCTTTTTTAAAGAAAAATTTCGTAGCTTTATGCATGATCATAAAATATACTAAAAATGCATAACTAATAAATTACTCAGTAAACCAAATACTATAGTTAAAAAAGCATTTGTCTCTTTTTTTCTACAGCGATAACAGGAAATTTGAAATACTACATAAACAAAAACTCAAGTATTCATAATATTACTTTCTCCAACAGTGCATTTTTGATAAATTGTTACATTATTCCAATTAAACATCCACGAAATAATTATCGATGCCGTGCCCAACAAGATTTCATAAAACACGAAAAATTCACTGACGTATGCATATTTTCATGATGTATTCAGGCCTATTATTTTTCTCTGCAAAGCAATTTTAATTTTCTACTAATGATGGACTAACATATAAAATACACTTTAAATTAATGAGTTTCTTAACGATTTACGTTAATGGTTTTGGGTAAATCAGCGATTTATTTTTAATAGTTTCCATGCTTCATCTTATTTCGCTGTTAGCAAATTCATTTTTAAAGATGTTGAAAAATAAGTAATTTAACTATCAGTGAGCCATTTTGTCTCTGAAAGAAATTTTGGAGAATGAATTTTTATTAACAATAGATAAAGGCTTGTCTGTTACTGGAATTATAATAGTTTACTTTAATAATTGAATTAATAATTCAATGCTCTCATTACGATTTATGCTTTTAGTTCTATTTCAATTTCTATTGAAGAAGGTTTTTCATTTTTAATGACAGGAAATAATGAGATACTTAGAATAAAGTTCTTTTCGTTTCTGAAACCCAGTAGTGCAGCATGTATTTCTTTGAAAGGACTCAAATTGATTTTCTTCAGCTTAAACCATTTGTATTATAGAAGTTGCAAATGATAGTGCATTTTAAAATTAAAATAAAATTCCACGTGATGTTGGGGAAAACTATGTTGGCAGAAAAGAATTTCAATTAATATGTTCCAAATGAAATACAACCTCTGATAATAAAGTTCAGTAGAGAGAAAAAGCTGTAGTACTTACATAACGGCAGATGTTGTCCTTCTGCGTCCACCTTTGTTCAGTCGAGTGTTGTTTGTGTGAAAAGTTGGAACAGAATTCAACTGAAGAAAATGAATCATTCAAAAACTACATTTTCTGACTCATGGTTTAATGTTGGTATGGCATGGTGTAATGTTGCATTTTGTAACGTTGGCACGGTGGTAATGTTGTTCTGGTTCATGGTGAAGGGTTGATCCCATGACCTTCGTGTCATTAGCATAACGCTTTTGCCAACTGAGTTAACAGACCTCCATCTCAGAACGCTATACACTAATGCAATGCGTTATAAAGTAACAAAATAGATTGTAACCATATCATACATTTACACAATTAAACGGTTTCAAGAGAAGCGAAATGATCTCGAAGACTATACTTGAACAAATATTTTCAACCAGATTTAAGGAAGTTATTATTGAGAAGTTTATTTTTGAGTACAGAAATTTCTTGATTAAAAGTGGAAATATTTCGCTTCTCTTGAAACCGTTTAACTGTGTAAATGTATGATACAACCGCGACAAAACCATTTGATTGGATCGTTGATATTGAAGCTTTTTCGCACGTGGGAAACGGACGACTTGCGTGTAATTTGGACTGATTTTTCGGACACGGGTTTGTTTTAATTAATTTTGACTTTGATGTTTATAAATGGACCGAATAACGATCACCTGAATGCTGGATGGAATTTGTTCTCTTCGGATCTCAAGGTAAGATGATTTAAGTTATTGGCCGGTACTGTCCTGGGGAAGGCTAATTATCGGAACTCGTTTTTACTAATTAATCGAGGCGAAACCCCCCCCCCCCCCGCTTTAGTTTTTGGTTTAAGTTCTGGTTTATTGTTTATAGTTTAACATGTGGTGCGTTTAGCCTAATTTTATTCTATAGTGTATATACTGGATCTTAAACACTCTTTTTTTCAGTTTGTAGTTTAATTTTTTGGTCTTTCGATCATATTTATTGAATCTTCCACGGCTGATGAGCTCTGCATTCAACCTTTCAACTTTTTCTGATCGCATGCACTTTGTTAGCCGAATGTTTCTTTTTATAGCTTGATCCCTCCTCCCTCCCCCCATCGCCTTACACCTGAAGTTGCAAAAAAAAACATACCTGCAAAACTATTTTCTGCCAAAAAAAAAAAAAAAAAATCAATAATTTTTTAATAGTTTTTCCAAAAAACGCTAATACTGAGAGAAGTCAAGATTTTTAAACTTTTTTCAATTGCTGGTAAATTTTTTAGCTTTTATTGAATTTAAATTTTTTTTATTGAAATTGCAAGTTTTTTTTTAATAGTTACTTTCTTTCTTTTAGTTGGAAAACAGTTTCCCCTCTAAACGATTGCTGAATTGGTTATGTTGACAAACTGATACTCATTTTTTTTTAAAATCTGATTTGCTAAATATATTAAAAAAAAGAGTTTTTTCAAGGTAACTACTAATGCCCTTAATAAAATTCTTTTTTAATCTTAATTTTCATTTCTTATTTTTCATTTTATTTTGTCTAATTTTAAGCTACCAAATTGAAGAAAAAATAAAAAGTTTAAAATAATTATTTTTCCGACAATATTAGTACCGTAGATGATTTTAAAATGAACAATTTAGGTGTGTTTCACTTTTAAACAAATCAAACGGTTTATAAGCTCAGAGAAAGAAATTAGTTTGCGTTGAGTTTCGAGCGAGTTTTCCTCTTCCTATGACTTTTCGCTTGTAATGAAAATTGTAATGAATTTCCTAATTCTAGAATGACTCCAGGTTGTTTCTTTTGTTTGCACTTAGAGAGTAACTCTTCAAAACAATCAGAAACTGCTCTCTTACCTCCGTCATTTTTGAAGACAGAATTGTGTTCTTTGTACAGTTGAAAAGCTGTATTAGTTGAACAAGATTGATCTAAGTCATCTGATTTGCTGTATTCAGTCTAGATGGTGGTAAAATCTCTTGAACTTCCTAAATAAATTTTAAAGACAATTACAATAAAAATATTTTTATAACATAAAATATAGAAAAAATTCCAGCGTTATTAAAAACAAATGAAATTCCGTAATAACTTTCGTAATAATATTTTCAGAGACACTGGTATTGATCAGAAATATGAACTCGTCGGCAGAAAAATTCCCTGTGCAAACAAAACACAAAATGTTACAACGATTCTTTCTTCTGTTCCGCTTCTACAAGATTTCAAACTTATGTACCTATATATAAATATATATGTATCAAAATAATGTATATATCAAAATGAGGGAGGAGGGCAATCGAAAGTTCTTTCTTGTTCATTGCAAGTGTTATAGCTCAAGAAGTAATGCTATGGTTTAGATGGACTTTTGAAACAAATGTGAAATTACACCAGCTCTGATTCAATTTTGGCACCAATCGCTCCAAGATGCCTCTGTTTTTTGCTAATTTCTGTGCGAATAAATACAGCTTAGTTAATGCAACAATTTGAAAGATGGAGCATATTAAAATGTCGTTTGCGATTTAACTGTTGGTAAATGATCGGGGAAATCGCAATGATTTAAAATTTTTACTTGTTGCTATCTTCTGTTTGTTCACAAATAAAATGTTCGTAATTTAATTAAGCATGGCTTTCAAAATAATTTTTAATTTTTGTTCCTTGCTTTACTTTTGCTAGGATAGTTCAATAATTTGGAAATTGGGACGGTCATCAAGTTTTATTTTTGTTGAGAATATTGCTTCCTTGTTTAAACCGCGTAGGGAGTGATCCAATTTACCTGATTCTAGTACTTTCTAGAGGCTGCATCCATTCATTATTGGTTTTGAAATACTATTTATATGTTAATAATCAAAATGTTATCACATGTCGCTAACTTTTGAAACATTTCGCGAATTCTCGCCAAACTTGGCACCGAATATAAGCGGCCAAAAATGATGCCAACTTGGTAATATCTCTTAAATTTCTCGCCAATCTCTTAACAATAATGTTAAATAATGCATAGCAAGCAAAGTTTCAAAACTGCGGTACTTTTAAGCAAAAATTAATGCAATAAACACCAAATTTAGCCATTTTACAACAAATTACGCAAACATAAGCATAAAAATAATAACTATTTGCTACATTTAACAATGCGTTAAACTCAAGAATTCGTAATATAGACATGGAAGAAAGTTACGTGATGGCCACAACATACTAGTTGTTTTTGGCAGTTGATAAAAAGCTTATCCCATCACCACCACCAACACGGCAAAGTATATCAAAGACTCATGACTGAGCTAACAGCTGTTTCAATTCTTGTTTTATTAACCTCATTATAGCTGTTTGCAAAGTTTTTAACTCTTTTTATCACTCTCATTTGACCTTTTATGATACGCTACCATGTTAATTAGTATTTTATGCATTTAATTATTGCTTCATTTGCAAACGCCATCATGAATTACAATAACACAATTTCAAACTCAAGGAGAGTAATTTCTTAGCAAAACTAGAAAATCAAGAGATGAAACAAGAAATATACGATGCAAAAAGTAAATATATATTTAATAGCATAAATATTCACATTGTCTAAGAATTCCGCTATGATAATCAGGGACTAATTAAAAAGACTAAATAAAGAGCACTTCAGAAAGAAAGGGATAGACAATGACCTTAATTACCAAATGATCTTCCTAAAGAACAAAATCTTTTACATGTAAGAAGATCTGTTTGAGTTGCATGGATTGCTTTTTCGAATAATCTGTAGCTGTTTCGTTTTCTCTTAAAAGATTTCTGGAAAGATAAATTATCCTATTGCATTGTTTAAAAGTACAGATCGTACATATCTTTGTTTACAGTTAAAAGCGAATTATCGACTAGGTAATGACTTTCGAAATTGTTTTGTTTTTCGAGCGATGTATAGCATCTAGCATTCGAAATGATATTGTCTGGTTGGAAGGAAATGGCGCAGACTTTTAGTGAACTATGTTTGTGTGATGCAAGTGGAATAACTTATGCTCTTACTTCTGCGTGAATTGTCTCTTAAAGAAAAGAGGAGTTATTTAATGAATTATATTTATTTAGAGTTTCGCTCTTTTGTTGAAACAGACACAAAGTCTGAATAATTCCATAATAAGTTACCGGGAGTTGTGAATTGCTAAATTTTTTTTCTGCAATGAACTTGAAGTGGGAAATATATGCCATTTGATACTTAGTGACACTTCTATTTTATACCATATTCATGAACTTAAATGCTTTGAAAATGCTCAATGCTTTGAATAAAATAAGCATAGTAATATATTTTAGAGCTATATATTCAAAACAGGATCCATTTAACTCAATACAAAGTTTTAAGCGGTCAACCAGTTTATCCATAGACTTTTCAAGTTTGGTTTTGAGAAATTTCTTCGGTTCCATAGTGCCGCGGCTTCTTGAAGGGCTGGAATCTCATTGTTAAAAGCACCTTCGCTGAAATTTTCAGTTTCAAGAACAGCAAGTAGTCAGACGGTGATAGATCAGGTGAATACGGAAAGTGATTGAGGACAAAAATCTATTTTCCTTTATAGTGTCCATGAAATAGTGCCTATCTCTATTCTCCCCGTATAGCTTTAGTGAACTGGGACGATTTAGAACAGGTGAGAGGGATTTAAAACAACAGGATTATGTATGCATAATAACATAATTGAGAACAGGTAAGAGAGCGAAATGATTAATCAAGCTCATAGTATTCGCTTACGCATAATTGCAAACTTTATCTTCAGTTGACCTGCGATCACGATTAGAAAAGTTTTTTTAATTGAGCGGACACTTGCCAATCTGCATCAAATTTAACAATCAGTCATGATATCATTCCGAGTGGATGTATTCTTATTTGTTCTTTCGCCATTCGGTGCTTTTAGATACAATATTAATTTTTTTTTTTTTTTTTTTTCAAATCTTGTGTTGAAATTTTGCGAAAACTTAAACGAAAAATGATCAAAATAATGTTATTTAGGTGTAAGGAATGTTATATTTTTGACTTATGTCTATCGTTACATTTTTTAAATACTCATTTAAAACGATCATGAACGTAATATTACGTTTTCTTCTTCACTGAAATTCAAAAGGTCAAAACATTTGGTGCAGAATGTCAAATGGAGCCCCTTTAACACAAACACACCCTTAACAATATTAATCAGCAGGCAGGAATTTTATTTTTTTTTTTGTCATGTATACGGAGGCGCATTTTTCAAATACTTGATTAAAGCGACCATGAACTTAATACAGTGGAATACGCTTAACTGGACCGCCGGTCAATCGGAAAAGCCGCTTATTCGAACCAAATCTTAAAGAACCAAACAAATCCCATTACACATGCCTAATATTATTCGGTTATTGGGACCAAAATTCGTTTAATCGGACCAAAGAACATGAGAACAAATTGGAAAAAAGTTTCAAGTACACTGCAAATAATCAAACTTTTTGAACAATATTTGCACACGTACACTTCTCCCCCTTTTTAAGAACACTATTTTTAAAATAGTTTTTAGAACCGTTTTGTGAACACATGTCATAATACTTTTTGAACACGTACACTTGTCCCCTTTTTTAGAACACTTTTTCCGGTCAGTTTTCAAAACACTTCTTGAAAGACTGTTCGGAACATGTATATCCTTTTTAGCTCACTTTTTGGACATTTCATGGACAGTGTAAAAGAATGGTTTTTGAACACTTGCGCTAAACATTTTGTGGCACACGTTTTAGTACAGTTTTTAGGCTATTTTTCGGAACAATTACCGATCACTAATATCCACCCGGAATGTGTGCTACCCAAGTATAAAAGAAGCTTATAAAAAGAAAAAATACTCACTAAATTCATTTTTGTTGAGACTGCAGGCTTGAAGATGGGTTTAGGCTTTGAGTGAATATGATTATTAATCTGCATTATTAGTATGAAAATTTAAAATGTAATGGCATCTCAAAACCAATTGAATAGTTTACAGCGAAATCACAAACAAGCAAAAAATGCAGCAGGAAATTGTAGTATAAATCATATTTACTACAGAAATGACAACTAAATTTGAAATATAAATTTCCATAAGTAAGTTTTCAAGGCCAATCAATAACATAAAAAGTAAACAAAAATGTGTCAAAAAACAAATGGTTATATAAATTAATTTAAAGAAAAAATAATTCCTCAAGAACAAAAACTTTTTTATTACTGTCTATAAATCTAATTTGTTTACGTTCCTACCACTTAGCTACTCAGTAAAGCAATGAAATTCTCTAATAACTAATCATTTCTGTGAAACAACACTGCAAAGATGGAATTACCAATTAGTTAGTATTTAGTTTTTCTTCCTTATGCAAAGTACAGGAGTAAATGCATTAAATTTTTTAAAAAAATCATTTGAATTAGGCCAAAAAATTCCATTTAACTCATTCCCAGCTGTATGTTTAGTGTTTTCGACCCGTCTGCAAGTGCATATGAATGTATGGGCAATCAAAATGCCCGTTTTTAATAATTACTGAATTCATTATCACGAGTTTTCTCGTGACGTCAGTAAGTACGTATGGATCAGAGGTGAATTTGTAAATGTTCCAATACCAGAAACCCTAATGATAAATGATTGAATAACGATTTTTGGCCACTTTTGTGTGGAAGCGAAATTATTTTTCTTGAAAAGTAACGGCGTTGCAGTAAGACCAAGCACGAATTTACCCCTGGTTTTAACGTATCTCGCACAACTGAAATACTGTATGCCGTAATAAGTTAAAATTTTGTATGTAGACTGAGTGCAATCTGGTTGTGCATCTCTGTTTTTGGTGTGCACAGAGGTTCCAAAAGAAGCGTTTACACTTTTTCTTTTTTGAACCAAATCGGTGTAGTTTTCAATGACGACTAAGAAGCATATTTTTCTCGATTATGTTTCATTTGATCGAATTCTATGTACCAGTAACGTAGCGAGACATTTTCTTCTGGGTAGAGTAAAGGAAATTTCTGGCTTCACTTTTGGCTGATAAAATTCATTCGAATCGAATCATCAATTATGTTAGGTTGAATGTGCCTCTGAAATGATGTTATGCATGGACGCGCACTTGGTGAAAAACTGAGCTACAAATATTTCACTAGTTACTACTTCTAAATTGTTATTTCAGTATGATTTTTCGGAAAAATTACTTCTGGAATAAAATTTTTTGAAAATCCAATTATTAGGTTGATCAAAAGTTATTTAACGTAACTTGCTTTCTATTAATGGCACATTCAACTCGATTGTGTTCAATTCGATGGAATGCTACTACCAGTAGCGTAGTGAGAAATTTCAACTGGATGAGGCAAGGCAAATTTTTGGCTGTGTTATTGGTAGATACAATCTTATTCGATTGGATCGAATTGTGTTTGAGTTGAATGGGCCACTTCAACTAAAAAAGTTTCAGTTGTACTTGATTTTTTGCAATAGTGTGATTTTCTTTAAATAAAAACACTAGTTCACAGACATTCCTGGTCAAACTCGCTTAATTATACTTTGAAATACAGAGTGCTGTTTAAAAAGTTAAATTGTCTCAAGGAAGAAATAAGTTCCCTAAGGCAGCTAAAAATTAAAACACGTATTTAATTTACATTTTAAACTGATACACTTAGAATCTCTGAACTCCTATTTTGCAGTTTACTAAACACATCTTCCCGTAAAACAAAATATTTTTAAAGTTAACCTAATTGACATAAAAACACATTTTAAAATTTACATCACATTGCTGAAAGTAGTATTGCGGAATCTTTATCGTCTTTGGGCAAAAGTTTAATTAATTGAGTGCTGGTCAACTTTGACTTATTTTGTTTCAGTCGAACGTTTAATTAAATTTAGTGTGGTAGGTTCATTGCTTCAAAGCTTTTTAAAATACGAAAAACATGAATTTCAGTTTCAAATGCCTGGAAATTTAAATACAAACGACGTCATGAAAAAGTCTTGCATAACTGAAGCTTGAACAGAAGTATGTTCATTTCTTTTCAATAAAAGGAAATCTTGAAACGCATCTGCAGAAATCGTTTGCAGTTTTACTACTCAACGGTCATTTAACTCAATATTTTTTTAATTAATTTATTTGACACATGTACAGATTTTAAAATTTTCATCACATTTCTGGACAGTTGTATTGCAGACTCCTCGTTTTTACATGCAAGTCGATTCTACTGTAAAATTCCATAAAAATTTAATTTATAAAAGATATTTTTTAAAATTTATAAATTTCATCAGTTAAACACAAATAATACATGTCCCCTTTAACACTAAATTCTCTTGGATAATATTTTTCTAGAATTATAGAATTAGACCCCCCCCCCCCTCCTCCTTTCCCTTTTATCATCAAATATATCTGAAATGTTTTTAAGATATATTTTTTTTTTAATTTACGACGAGATTCTCCGAGTCTCCTTCCTCTAACGTCCTTAAGTTCAGCTTAAAACTATGCTTTCAAAATTAAAATTTTGAAACATTGAGGTTGGATATTCCCTTAAGTCCCCTAAAAATGTTCTTAATTCTTCACCTCTGAATCGTTTTCGGAGGGGATCACTCATGGAAACTCTTACCCTTAAAGTTTACTAAAGACCAATCTAAAATTGCAATTTTAAAACTCCAGTTTAATTCATTTTTCTAGACCCCCCCCCCCCTCCCTCGTTTTCCCACCTTTACGTCACCCAAAGACACCTTAAACGTTATTTGAAAAACATCAGCTTCAACAAATATCTCGGGAAGGTATCCCTAAACTTTTTTTTTTTTTTTGAACATTAAAAATATGGCCTAAAATTGCGTTATTAAAGCTAAAAATAGAATTTTTTTTTAATTAAAAGCCCTGAAAATTCCGAGTATTCCAGTATGTGGCCCCCTGAGACTCTCTTTTATAGTGTTAAATAGTTTTCATGAAATATATGTATAATATTGAAATATTTCTTTCATATCTGCAACAGAATGAACTTTTTACTTATCCAATACTTAAACGTTTTTCTTCAAAATTTTCATCATGTTATTTAATTTTATTTATCAAGTTGTACATATTTCTTAAATAGGACATGGTCATTTTTCAAAATATAAATTTTTTTTTTATTAACGTGTCGAACAGCAAACTGAAAAATTGATTTAAATAAGGCAAAAAAAAAAGGTAAATTTCTCAGAATTATCTTCTAAACCAGTGGTTTTAAACCTTTTGTTTCCCAGTCCTAATTTTGAACAATTCCAGGCCCGATATATGTACTGAGACACACGTACATTTATACAAGCTATATAAGCTTTAGTAGTTTTAGAAATCCGATCAAGATAGCTGATATAACTTTTTGCATATATTTCGAGCTCAGAGTAGAAATTTTAAACAACATTTTTTTCCTTTACTATGCATTTGTGTTAAATTTAAATGGTGAGACTCAAATTTCATACATTTATAAAGTGTAACAAATAACAATAAAGGTTAGTGATCCTTGTTCCAAGCATAATAGATGGGGGGGGGGGGGTCAAACATCTAGATTACAATTGTATAATTTTAAAATTTAGTTATTTAAATTCTTCTACAACTTAAACAGTATGATGAATAAAAGTTTATTTAAAACAAAATGTGAATGCTCAGAGATGTACAAGCGCTTGATGTACAAATGCTAACGCATAATGTACACAAAATATAAAGCTCAACGATCTGCGAGTGCTAAGTCAATTTTCAAATGTTTAAGTATCATGTAAAGAATAATAATGGAAATAAGTAACTTGCATTAAATTATTCCAAACCAGACCGAAACAGTTACAGATGAAAATTCTGAAATCCACATCAATGTTTAGTAATACTTTCTGCTTAGCTTCGCAGAATTTGGCACACGTGATGAAATACGTCACAATTTCGTAGCAAAAAATTCTTTGAATTAAGTTTATGAGTGAGGGTATTGAAAAAATGTAACAAAATTTACAGTAAAAATAACGTCATTAATTTAATAGTGTATACATACAGTATATAGTACAAACAACCAATCTTCATCTAGCCATTCTCATTGCAGCAAAGAAAGCAATGATTTTGACACAAGTGAGAATAATGATAACACAAGTGTGTCCAAATGTGACCAATCATGTTTTCAAATGTGTTGACGAACCATCTGCTACCTAAACTCGTGTGTTGGCACTCGAGGTTGAGTATCCAGAACAAATTCGGAACAATTTCTTTCTGACGGAGCTTATTCAGAACACTTCATAGCGCACATTCCCATATTAGGATCACTTTTTCTGAAACAAAGTGTTCCAAATTGTGCAGGTTTATTTGCAGTGTAGGTCAAAGAACTTAATAGTTAGTGAAAAAAATATTAATAATGGTTCCTTGCAGGGCTACGGAGTCGGAGCTGGACAGGTTTTGGGGTAAAGGAGTCGGAGTTGGAAGTCGAAGGTTTAAAATTTTAAGAATCGGAGTCAGAATCAGTCCTTTTCCCTTAAAGTCCGCGATTCTGCTATTGCTTGCGGAGTCAGCGAAGGGCTGATTTTGGGCTACAGGAGTTGGAGTTGAAGGCTCCAAAACTACTGGAGTCGGAGCCAGAGTCGGTCATTTTTCCTCTAACTCCGCAGCCCTGGTTCCTTGTAACTTTCAATCAAACCAAGC
This sequence comes from Uloborus diversus, assembly GCF_026930045.1. NCBI lineage: Eukaryota > Metazoa > Arthropoda > Arachnida > Araneae > Uloboridae > Uloborus > Uloborus diversus. The sequence goes on along the minus strand of NC_072739.1, from coordinate 128,382,284 downwards.
AATACAGGGTTTGTCCGGAAAGTAATAGGACTGATTTTTTTCCACCGCGACTGTATTTCGGAGCTTGCACACGCCGGCTGGATTCGACAGAGGTCATTCCTAGCGAACGAACGAGTGGTTAGTCGATTGTCTTCGAGCACCTGGAGAGTCAGAAAAGGCATTTTCGCTCGACGTGTTTCTGTGAGTGGTGCAAGCCGAAAATGCAGCGTTCGTTCGAGCAGATTAAATTCTGTGTCAAACTCGGTAAATCTGCGACAGAGACGTTTGATATGATCAAGCAGGCTTACCCAGATGTTGCTTTAGCAAGAAGTGGTGTGTTTCGGTGGCACCAGGTCTTTTTGGCAGGCCGGGAAGAGGTCGCCGATGAAGACCGTGCTGGAAGACCTTCGACATCGACAAACACCGACAATGTGACTCGTGTGCGCAAAGTTTTGAACTGAGACCGTCGACTAAGTATTCGTTTAGTTGCCCAAATGTTAAATTTACCAAAATCTGAGGTTCATGGTTTTGTGACGGTGCATTTGAACATGCTCAAGGTGTGCGCGAAGTTGGTCCCAAAAGTGCTCACTGACGACGAACAGCTACCTGACCAAGGCCGGCATCCCAACGCTTCCGTAGCCGCCCTACAGCTCAGATGTGGCCCCCCGGACTTTTTTTTGTTTCTTCGCCTGAAAAGGCCGATGAAAGGCAAGCATTTTGAGACGACAGAGGGGATCCAAGCAGCATGCACCGCGGCTCTCAAGGCTATTCCGGAGAATACCTACCGTGACGCCTTTAATGTTTGAAAATCACGCTGGCAGGGCTGCATCCGCGCAGAAGGAGCCTATTTTGAAAGTTTTTAAAGAATTGTAACAATTGGCTCAAAAAAATTTTTTTAATCGACTCAGTCCTATTACTTTCCGGACAAACCTTGTATACGTAGGAAAAAACGGTTAATGAAACTCACATTGCATGACGGCACTGTTCCAGCACAGGTCAAAAAAATTCAATGAAATTTCAAATTTCTTTAGTTCAGTTAGCACGTTCAATACCATGAAAAATTTAAAAAAAAAAACTATTTGTAGTTGTAAAGTACGAAATTCATTGGAATTTTCTACGAATGCTTAGTATTTTCAGTAAGTTACCGCCCTGTAGCCAGGGCTAAGGCAGAAGTAGATGAAAGACACCGTCAACTCAGTCATTCCAGCCGAGGACTGCAGTTTCGTGCTTATTAGCACTCATCAGCCCGGCTTAGGAATTAACTGAGCCGGAGGAGGAAAACCATTTATGAAAGATAAGAGTGCCAAACAAACTTTAATTCCTAAGCCGGGCTGATGATTGCTAATAAGCACGAAACTGCAGTCCTCGGCTGGAATGACTGAGTTGGCGGTGTCTTTCATGTAATGCTTAGTACTTTCTAGAACTTATTTTTTCACCCTCTCATTTTTAGTTCTTTCTGGTTATTGAATCCAATCGATACTGACTGGAAGGAATGTAACTAAAACCGTATCGGTTTGAATACGTTGATAAATGAGTAAAAAGATTCTCCGCTTTTTTTTAATTTATTTTTCAATGAAGAAATTTCGTAAACAGTATTTTTTTCTTCTCTGTTATGCTCACCGTACATGAGGTTCACAGATATAATTATGGCACTCAATCGTTTTGTTTTGCACGTTCGGTCAAGCTACCCAGATCCTGTTAGCTTAATTGGATCAGCCGGTTACTAGGACCAAAATGGTTCAGTCGCGTGTGGTCCCACTAACCGGAATCAACTGTGTTACGTTTTCTATTTCACAGAATTTCTAAAACGCTTCTGAAAAAAGCATTACACTCAAATCTATTTTTGTGCGGTGGATAGGGACCTCATAAAAAATCGTTCTAACTTCACAAGTAGCTGTAAAGTTGGTTTTTGCCACAAAAATTGCTGCTACAGCGCGCAAAAGAATACCGCAAACACATGGGCTTGAGTATATCACTTTCATGATTGTCACAAATTTAACCCTTGAAACAATATTGGTCATGAGAAAAAGACGTGCAAACGACCAAGAGTCGTTTTATGTTTTCTCTTGTTCACTATAACGTTTTAGAAAAACGTTCTGACGACCGTAATATCTCGTTCATCCCAACTAAACTAGTATGTTGTGGCCATCACGAAACTTTCTTCTATATTTTTCCTTTTTCTGATCCCTCCCCATGCTTGACGAGGAAGCAATATTCCTAACAAAAACAAAATTACACATGCAAAAACTTGACGATCATCCCAATGTCTGAATTATTGTAAAAACAAAACAAAGAGCGAAAATTGAAAGTTACTTTAAAAGCTTAACTTGAATTAATTACAAATATTTTATTTATTAACAAACATAAGATGGCAACAGTTAAAAATTTTAAATCATTGAGATAATATTTCCTATCATTTCCATACAATTACTAGTATGTTGTGGCCATCACGAAACTTTCTTCTATATTTTTCTTTTTTTTTTTCTGATCCCTCCCCATGCTTGACGAGGAAGCAATATTCCCAACAAAAACAAAATTACACATGCAAAAACTTGACGACCATCCCAATGTCTGAATTATTGCAAAAGCAAAGCAAAGAGCAAAAATTGAAAGTTATTTTAAAAGCCTTGCTTGAAATAATTACAAATATTTTATGTGTTAACAAACATAAGATGGCAACAGTTAAAAATTTTAAATCATTGAGATAATATTTCCGGTCATTTCCATACAATTAAAATCACGAGAAATACGCAGACGACAATCTATTACGATTTATCTTTCTTATTGTTGCATTAATAAAGCTATTTTTATTCGCAAAAAAAAAAAAAAAAAAAAAAATCAACACCTCTTGGAGCGATTGGCGTCAAAATTGAACCAAAGCCTGTTTACATATGGATTCACATATATTCCAAATTTCAACCAGAACGTAGCATTACTTCTTGAGATAGGGCAATCACAATGGAAAAAAAGAACGGGCGATTGCGCTACCCACTTTTTAGCTGTTGACACCAAAATAAAATCAGCTCTTATACCCACTAAGGGCTACTTGCCGATAAATTTTTCTTTCATTCCGTTCATTATTTCTTGAGATACAGCAGTCACAATTGACGACAAAAAACGTTCTATAGCTCAACCCCCGTTTGAGTTATTGACACCAAAATTGAATCAGCACCTGTTCCTGTTAATACCAACATATGGACCAAATTTTGTTTGATTCCGCCAGTTACTTCCTGAGGAATAGCAAGCACGCGTAACTCGAAAAACGTCCCATTGCTCCACCCCCCTTGGAGGAATTCGCGCCAAAAACTAATGGGCACAAGTTCACATAGTGGCACATACGTGTACTAAATTTCGTTCGATTTCATGCGGTAGTTTTTGTTGTAGAGCGGCCACAAAAAACTGGTCACACACAGACGTGACACACATACACACACACATACACACACACATACACACACACATACAGACAGACAGACATTTTCCAAAAATGGTCGAAATGGACTCAGCACACCTCAAAACGTTCGAATCCGTCAAAATTCGAAATTCGAAAATTTGCACGAATCCAATACTTTCTTCTATATATTAGATATAGAAGAAAGTAAAAAAATCAACACCTCTTGGAGCGATCGGCGTCAAAATTGAACCAAAGCCTGTTTACACATGGATTCACATATATTCCAAATTTCAACCAGAACGTAGCATTACTTCTTGAGATAGGACACTCAAAATGGAAAAAAAGAACGGGTGATTGCGCTACCCCCCTTTTTAGCTGTTGACACAAAAATAAAATCAGTTCTTATACCCACTAAGGGCTACTTGCCGATAAATTTTTCTTTCATTCCGTTCATTATTTCTTGAGATACAGCAGTCACAATTGACGACAAAAAACGTTCTATAGCTCAACCCCCGTTTGCGTTATTGACACCAAAATTGAATCAGCACCTGTTCCTGTTAATACCAACATATGGACCAAATTTTGTTTGATTCCGTCAGTTACTTCCTGAGTAATAGCAAGCACGCGTAACTCGAAAAACGTCCCATTGCTCCACCCCCCTTGGAGGAATTCGCGCCAAAAACTAATGGGCACAAGTTCACATAGGGGCACATATGTGTACCAAATTTCGTTCGATTTCATGCGGTAGTTTTTGTTGTAGAGCGGCTACAAAAAACTGGTCACACACAGACGTGACACACATACACACACACATACACACACACATACAGACAGACAGACATTTTCCAAAAATGGTCGAAATGGACTCAGCACACCTCAAAACGTTCGAATCCGTCAAAATTCGAAATTCGAAAATTTGCACGAATCCAATACTTTCTTCTATATATTAGATATAGAAGAAAGTAAAAATCAGTACTACAAGATATTTTTGATCGTTAAAAAAAAAAAAAAATCAGAAACAATGACGTAAATCTCTCCTATTTTTTCTCCATACCTCTTAAAACAAACTACCTTTAACTTTTCTCATTCTTCTGCACCTGTTCGTGACAATTCTTTAACTATTAACTTTCCAAGCAAAGCATTTTCACTTTTGATCATAATTTTCATTTAATTTCTTCAAACAAAAACAAAACTTTAATGCAACTGTATTTATAAACTTATTTACAACACACAAGTCTGACGAGAGACCATGTCAACCTAGTCGAAAACTAGGAGCCCAGGACTTGGGGGGGGGGGGGGGCGAGACAGATGTAAAAAAAGAAAGAAAAAGAAAGGAAGAAAGAAAAAAGGAAGAAAGAAATGAAAAGAAGAAAGAAAAGGGGGGACTCCGAATAAGCGAAAATGTAAAGATAAAGTAAAATTTATTTTTTTGGTCTTTACTGTTGTGGCACATAAAACAGAGTTATTTTTTTCTAGTAAACAGTTTTTGATTTTTTTTCTTTCTTTCTCTTTTTTTTCTCTTTTCTTTCTTTCTTTTTTCTTTTTTCAAGGAGAGGGAGCCAGTGACATTACTGAAAGAGCTCACCTTGGCTCTCTGCAGCCCTGACAACACAACTGAAAGCTTTGTGACAAAATCAATCAACGGATAGCGGAGTTTTAAAATTCATTGTTTTTAATTATGCAGAAAGGCATAAATAACGAGATTTCTGCAAATCGAACGTCATCTAATGATCCATTTGCTATTCATATCTTTATCAAACAGAACTTGTATTTTGACTGATAATGCATATCTTTTGACAGTGATAAATTCTCTCCACATCGTATTGAAATAATAAATCATAATAATTTTGTTTCAAAGATGGAATTTGATTAATTCAGAAATATTAGAGTTTCCCCTTTTTGATGTGAGTTAAATGGAGGCGCTTTTTTATTTACTTATTTATTTTTATTTTACTTTTACTTTATTTGATTTATTTAAATTTCTTTTATTTTATTTACTTTTAATAATTATTTTTTTCTTTGTGGTATTATTTTTACATGTCTATTTGACATCCGCTGTAAATACAATATTGTATTTAACCTTTTGTTGCGTCATAACTATCTAAACAAATTGAGAACAATACTTCAGATTGCTAAAAACTTGGTTAAGCAAACTAATTTAACCTTAAACAGAAATTTTTATTAAAAGTCACTTAAAATGATTTGAAATCTGTTTCTAAGTCATTGCTTTGAGATCTATTTGGATTTAAATAATGAATGTTTCATTGAAATTTTAAACATTTCAGATGATGCGTCCTGAGCGTCGACAGAAAGAAAAGAAGAAAAAAAAACAGAATAAAGCATCTACAAAACGGACCAAAAATAAGAGTTATTACACACAACTCAGTTCCTAAAGTTTTAATTGAACTATTAATTTTATGTCAAATTTCAACTGCATTTACTTAATTCATATATGTATACAAGCTCGAACTTAGCAATAGAGAAATACTGGGTCAGTTAATTATAAATAAGACTCATTTTAGATTCAAATTATTTTTTTCTAATGGCAGAAATTAAGACAAAAATTAAACCAACAGAACAGAGGTGTAAAGCGCGGAAAAATAATTTATCATCATTGGATCTCAATCTATTACATTCATACTTCCCCATCTCAGAATATCCAATAACTAAACTAAGGTAGTAATTAGTGACTAGTAGGACTGGGCGATATCAGAATTTTATTACCGCGATATATCGCTCTCCAAATATCGATATTTTCGATATATCGATACATTCTTGGGGGGGGGGAGGTGTAAAGGATTGAAAAACAACAAAAAACATTTCCAAATATAATATTATTTCTCTAATTCAAAACTTTCCTGGAGGGGGGGAGTAAGGCGTGCTCAATGGTATAGCTCAATGCATGACAAAAATGCTTCGCAACGAAAACGTTTTAAATATTCAATTTAATATTTTGTTTAAATCTTTCAATTTGAGCAGTCTCAATAATTTGAATGTACTTTGAACTATATTTCGTATTGATGCCTTAAATAGTTTGTTTTTAGTCACTTAATAGCTTTTGCTTTAAGACTTTTTACTTTTTAGTTGAGTAAGATTAAGTAAAATACTAATAATAAATCTTTAAAGAATGCAGCTATAAATGCACTGCAATTTGATATGTAATTTAAATATCTTCGGGGGAAAATATTAAAATTAAAAAATTTCTTTCTTTCTTTCTTTCTTTCTTTATTTATTTTTTTTTATTTTATTTATTTTTTTTGTTGAAAAAATCTGAATATTATCAAAATTAATGCAGTACACTTCTTTTTTTGGCGTTTTTAAATAAATTTTAAAACATTTTTTTATTTCAATGAAATTTTTATAATTTTTAAAATCCACGAATTATGTATATTATTCATTTATGTTACATTAGTAAATAAAAAAAAGCTTAAAAATTGTACTTACTTTTTATCTTCATCTGACGGTCTTAGAGAATCTTGGTAAACCATCCAATAAATGTCATCAATCGACAAGCTCAGCTTTCTTAATCATGGTACTTGTTACTCCAATGCGTAGAACTTTCACAAAGAGCTTATGCCCGTGAATGGTAAAACTCAATTCCATCTTCGTTAATGTGTACAACTTTCACAAACAACACTATGTCATCACATTAACAGTAATGTCTGGCGAGAAGTTCAAATCAGGGTTGTGTGTGCCTTCGATAACGCTTTAAAATTGGATTACCGTGTTATGATCGGAAAAAAAAATTTCCCTCTTATTATGATAATATCAGAGATAAAACTACTATTTTCATTCAGTAATGAGTTGCGCTCTTTTTAATACGACAGCTCAGATGGAAATGATTGAACTCGCGACGTATTTTATTTAATCTCTTTAGGTTTTTTTTCGTTTTTCATTTCTTTTTTAATACAAACATTTTTGTTCAGTACATTTCGCAAACCTTTTATTCAGCGTAATATCAATGGTTTACATTCAGTTAGAATTATGAACCGTGTTGATACCTCCATTGGTTAATTTTTAATTGTTGCATTAAGATGCTTTTTTAACCAACACGCATTCACTTTTCAGGCCCCACGAGAGGCCATATCAGCCTTGTCAGAAACTAGGGGCGCGGTCCTTAGAAGGGCCCCGCTCTTGATAACTTTTTAGGGGGATAGGATCCGGAGACCAATCTGACAATGGATCCACCTTGACCTTCGGCGGCCCTGTAGTTAATTTTCCCTTGTATTACAATTAAAAATAAAATAACTGATTGAAGAATGCAGTTAATTTCTTGAAATTTCAAGCCCTCATCCATCATACAGAACTATAAAAAGTTATGTATTTCTGAGTCAGTATTTTAATTTCTCCGTAATTATGTCCTGTATTTCTGTTTCAACCGATATATCGGACGGATAGAAAGCTTAATATCGTTACCGTGGTAATAGTTATACTAGGGGGCTATCGCCCCCTGCTCGCTATCGCTCGCCAACCCCCGGAACTGCTTACGCAGTTCCCTGTGGATCGCTTCGCGATCCATGCTCGCTTCGCTCGCTCGCTGTATGCCAATACATTAGCCTAGCTAAAATTTTCCGTAAAAATTAAAGTTGGTAATTGCATTTAGGTCACCATCCATTTAACCAATATGAAAATTACGTTCATAATGTTAATTTGTCTGCTTTAGCCAGATTTTCGACAGTTTAACTTTGCTGTATGTAAGATGACTGCCTTGGCAATGTGCACAACTTTACCATTATAGATACAAAAGTGTCTGTCATTGCTTTGGAGAGATTGCACTTCTACCTGTTGGTCCGCGGAAGGTATTTTATTTCCCTTCTACCACCCATTGGAAAACCAATGAAGGCATTCCCCTATCCGCCACCTGGGGACGCGCCCTCTAGGGGTTACAGGCTCCCCCGAGGGATGTATTTACATTATTTACACTCTTATATATTTACATATTTACACTCTTATATATTCTAATCTGAGAAAACTTCCTCATATACACAATTAAAAATGTCCCGTTTGGGAGCCACAACTGACACTGCTTCAAAAGATCTTGTTCTTGATAATGCCACATAGAGCTGGCCATGACTAAAAACAGGCTCAGAGAGCACCAAACATATTTTCTCAAACGTTTGTCCTTCTTGTTGTTATTCTGAATCCTTGCCACGTCACGAACAAAAAATGGTTTAACTAAAAACGCGAAAACTCGCCAAGGCTACTTTGCTTGCACAATACTAAAACTACTATAACCCTAAACAAATTTGGCGAAACCTTTCAGCTGAGAATAAAAGGAATAAAGTAAATTCTTTCTCGGTTATTCATTTTGAACTGAACTGTCGTACTGAAGCAGAGAATAGACGACGCTCAAAGCGCCTACGCGTTCAAAACAACATTGCCGATGAACATGATTGTGGAGCAATGTGTGAAGAATGCGAATTTTGTGGTGCTCTTTATTGGCAGAAAGAGCGTAATACTGCAAATAAATATACTAAATGTTGCCATGACGGAAAGGTGCGGTTACCGGCATTGTGTGACGCACCTGATCTGTTGAAGGAACTGCTGACTGAAAATTCCCCAGCCGCTAAAAATTATCGGCAGCGAATCAGAGAATACAACTCTGGAAATGGCTCGTCTTAAATTGGATTCAAGAACGGTTTCCTGCCTTCTTTGAGCTTTTCTTTGCTGATTAAGGTTGAAATGGGCCACAGCCCGACTCAAACTTATCTCAAAAAAAAAAAAAAAAGTTCGTTGAGTATTCTGTGATTTAAGATTTCAAAACAACGTAGAAGTTTGTTTACATGATTTATCGGCGAAGTGTTGCCAACAGAGGTTTAGAAATTCACCCCTTCATTTGCCGGCACGTAAGAGAATTATGTATATAGATATCGATATATGACGATGTATCGGTATATCGCCCAGCCCTAGTGACTAGTAATCTGAAGAATTAACTTAATCATTGGTAAAGTCAGACACAGTTTTGATTTTGTTGCATAAATTCCTGAAATTAAGTTTTTTATTGATTTATTTAAAAGTTTAAACAATGCTCTAAACGTCTAAACAACTCTCCTTTCTTAATTTGACCATAAGCATATATCTCTATAGAGATTACATGTAAAGTATGTCAGCGAGCAGTTGAGCCTCCGCCCCGCCTTGTTTCAGATTTGTACATTTTCTTGGAGGGGCGATACGGAAAGGGCAGTTGAAGTTTGGAATTTAAGTGCGTTATATTGGTTCTAGAGCTGAATACGTCAACTTGGAATTTAAGAAATTAGCCAAAGAGGTGAAATTTGGTGCGGTCAAGGCAGATTGGCCAAGTAACATCCCACGTAAGGGGGGTAAGGGTCTTGGTCTTACTTCTTTCGGCTGACATTGGTTAAAGACTACAACACCTCCTGTAATTAATTTGAACTGAAAATTGCCGAAAGCTAGGTTGCCGTGAAGACTGCAAAGCTTCATTTTTACTTTCTCACAAACTCAATGCAGTTACTGCTGCACTTAAACATTTCAAGTCTAAATAATCACATAACTCATCATAGCGAAAACATTCTAGGAGTACTTTTTTTTTCTTTTTTATCGTCAAAATGTTGCTAAATTGGTAAATATGGCACGCATCCTTTCTTCCTACACTACCTATTTTGAAGAATGGACTCGTTTTATCAAATGATTGACAAGGGTCATTTGCTCGCGGTCGGACTATACCACATCTCAGCTGCCTGGATTCCTCTTCTATCTTTGACACTCAGAAGCCAAGTTTCTGAGTCATATAAGCGAAGTGGAAACCGCCACGACATTGTAAAATTTTACTTGAGTGTGTGTGTGTGTGTGCGGTTTTTTTTCCCCCTTGTTTTTCCCTTTTGAGAGTATCGCAAACATGCTGGAATTAGAACAACTTTTTTTAGGCGTTATTATTATAGTCAAAGGTGATGTCACATCCCATATATGTGAAATATTGTATTCCTTCGATAATTTTGTTACCAATAACGATTTTTGTTCAAATCGGCTTTTTCCTTTAAATGCATCGTTTTGGTTTTTGAAACTGAGACATTCATATTAATAGCTGGATTTTTGATGGTCATCTTCATTTGACTGAAATATAATTTGACCATCAGCAAACAGCAATGTACAAATTGAAACATTCAGATGGACACCAATATTTATAGAAAATTTCCATATTTGTATAATATTCATCGATATAACTGTTGAAGAGGGTTGGGGACAAGCTACAGCAATGTCTAACTCCTTGGTGGATTTCAACTTTCCACGTATCAGTTTGTATTTTTGTATTTTGGTATAGGGATTAGCATGCTTGATTTAAATGCCAATACAACGAATACCAATGCAACAAAATATCTGTTTCACCGAAATAAATTTCAGTCCCGATTTGATATCCATTAAATTATTTGAATTTCATTATCGGATCATTTCACAGCATTTTGTCCAAATGTAGAGTCTGCAGCATGACACTTTTAGTTTTTTGCCATAACTATTTGACTTACAGTTTGATTGGCACAAAATTTTATTTTGAGTTAGTCCTACCAACACACAAACTCAAAATAAAGCAATGTGCTAACCAAACAGTAAATTAAATAGTGATGTCCAAAGAAAATGTCATGTTGCGCAATCTACATTTGGATAACGAAATTCCAGTTATAACGAGCACAATATGGAATCCCTTGAAGTTTGTAGTAACGGTTATTCACTGTAGTATTTATCTGTCTAAAAGATCGAAAGCGTTTTCAGTCATATTTTTAAAAATCAATATAAGGTGTGAATGAAGAAATTTTTATTAGTTTAAGATCTAATTCCAAAATCGGACACTTTATTTCTTGCACGAACTTTCGTTATACAAATGCAAACTTTCAACTCTTTTATTATTTCTATCACCTGACTAAAACAAAATTCGATAAACAAACGAAGCACTTCTCAAAGAATAAAATTTATGTGTACTGAAGAGTTATCGCATAATTCTTCATTTATCTCAACGAAGAACATTTTTGGTTGCCATCTAACTTTTAATTTATTTTCGCAGACGATGTTACATAGTTCTGAAAAGACAAAAGACGATGTAGCCGAACTCATTTCGAATTCTCACTAATAAACAGTTCGAAGAATCTTGATGAACAAAATGAATAAATGAGCGGAAACTGAGAATAAAGAAGAGAAAGAGAAAATTAAAACTTGAAAAGAAACATTTCTCGAAGAGCTCAGTTTTAATAATGAATGACTTTATTAGGAGTCTTTTCTTAATGACTGCATTAACGAGCTGAAACATAAAGATAATTAAGTTAATTATAGAAGCAAATTTTTAAAAGAATGGTCTAGTTCAGCAAATGAATCGGTCCTATTTCCCTCCTCCCCAGTGTTCTTTTTTTCCCCTCGTCTATTTTCCCATCTTTGGATGAATTTTTCGAAAGAAGTTAAGAATTTCCGAGACTGTTAAAGATATTTTGCGGCTTGTTGTGTGAAACTAGTGATTTTGAAAAAAACAAGTTATTAATATTAAATGTCTAATCTCGACTTTTAAAAATAAAAGTGCGAATTATAAATAAAATTGTATTAAGGAAGTCGTTATGTTATACTGATTTAAAATAGTGAAAAAAACCACCGAGTGTTAAATAAGTATGTGGTAGTTTTCCTTTTAAAGTAAAATTGGTTTGAAAACTTTTCAGGAATCTGAATACATTAATATTTTAAGAAGAAAAGGAAAGAATCCGTTGGAATTTAAAATCATTTTAGAAAGATAATGCTCGTTTTCTAACGACAAAATAAAAAAGTTATTATGCTTGTTTCTTTTTCACCCAAAAATAGTCACTGTTAGACTTAATCCTATAAGACTCATTTAAAAGTAAAAACTCATGTAAAAACCTCATTAATGATATAACATAATATTGGATATAAAATTTAGTGAAATGTTTGTAGATAATATTTGTAGATGTCACGAAAATGGTAAATTCGCCATACGCACAAATTGACACAACATAATCATTCAATTAACAAAAAATAATAATATAGCATAAAACTAAGCAAATCGTTATGGAATGTATCGTGCGAAAAATATCAACAACAAAAGGTTATAGTATCTCCCTCCCTTATAATATACCTTGATGATTTTCAAGGTATATTATAAGGGAGCGGGATTTTCACCGAAATCTACGCATGTAATTTTTTCTTTGAAGCTGACTCCGTAAAACTTTCTTCACTGCTTGCACCGTTTCAATGCAGAGAAAACGACCAGACTAGCTATGCCACGCATTTCGTACTACTCGTTAGGATGAGTTCAACACTAACCAGGAAACCACACGCTATTGTAATAATGAAACAAAAAAGATAATTACAGTAGAGCCTCGTTTATCCGTCCCCCCTTTATCCAGATCTCCGGTTTATCCGGATAAAATTTTTATAGATTTAAGAAAAAAAAATCTTAAATTTCAATTCTAAATTGTGATAGTAAGGACAGATGTGCCAAATATTGTCTCTTATTTTGATTGAATACACAACTCCTTCATAGATCGTGCAATAAATTATACCACCGTGGGAAGGTAAATTGCAGTAACTGCAATTTTTTCATTTTCTTGCATTTTTGTCATCTATTGCAGGGAAGCTTTACTGTACAAGCTTGCTGATTTGGTTTCTGCTGAAAAAAAGGAGCGAAAAAATCGTCTAATTCCAATATTTATCTACCGCTAGCTTTGAATCAAACACACATTTCTTCAAATATCTCGAAAACCCATTTCTGCAGATACTGCCGTTTGCCAGCCCACAGCAGTATAGTAATCAAAGTCAGTCCCACATGCTGTGTCAAGCCGTTTGAATTTTGATATCTTCTATTCAAATTATGTTTTTTGCAACCACGAATTGCGATAGGACCCTTCTCGTTGGGTTCTTGCTTCTAAAAATGTCTCCTACCACAACCATAATGGGGTCGTTTCCAAAATTTTAAAAGTATTTTTTTCTGAAAGAGCATGCTTAAAAACATAGGATCTGACCATTTTTTAAATAATTTGTTTAAGTTTAATATTTTTAAAAGATTACTTAAATCGGAGCGCTTTCATTGTTTACGACTTCGGCCGATGACATCACAAATAATGAAATGCCATTCAGTGTTGCCATTCACAGTGCAAAATATTTGATTCGCATCTTTATTCACGTGTATTGGCAACGATATGGTTAATAGCAAGCAGAGAGCGCAATTTTGATTCGCTTGTTGATTATCATAACGTGGAACCGTGGTAGAAAGATGCTCCAAAATGCATCATTTGTGACATCACAAAGACCACGCCTTGTTTGAAGAATCAGACTTTTTAAAAAATTAATTAAAAAATAACTGTTGGGAAAATGAAAGTATTTTCTGGGTCCATGTTTTTTTTTTTTTTTTTTTACTCATTCTATTAATTTTAATGACTAAAAGTAGTACTTTTGACTGAAGGAAATCACCCCATTTCGAAAACTATAATTTGAATTCAAGAGCTATAAATTCAAATTAATGCCAGCGACTGTATGATTAAGGCTGGACACTAGATATTCTGCGCTGGATGCTAGGTGTTGTGTGATGGATGCTGTTTTTGTTTAAAGAGAATGGGGTCGTTTCCAAAATTTTAAAAGTAATTTTTTCTGAAAGAGCATGCTTAAAAACTTAGGATCTGTCCTTTTTTTGATAAATTTGTTTACGTTTAATATTTTTAAAAGATTACTTAAATCGGAGCGCTTTCATTGTTTACGACTTTCTGCCGATGACATCACAAATGATGAAATGCCATTCAGCGTTGCCATTCACAGTGCAAAATATTTGATTCGCATCTTTATTCACGTGTATTGGCAACGATATGGTTGATAGCAAGCATAGAGCGCAATTTTGATTCGCTTCTTGATTATCATAACGTGGAACCGTTATAGAAAGATGCGCCAAAATGCATCATTTGTGACGTCATAAAAACCACGCCTTGTTTGAAAAATCGGACATTTAAAAAAATTAATTAAAAAAAAAACTGTTGGGAAAATGAAAATATTTTCTGGGTCTATGTTTTTTTTTATTTATTTTTTACTAATTCTATTAATTTTAATGACTAAAAGTAGTACTTTTGACTGAAGGAAACCACCCCATTGTTTAAAGTCAAGAGGGTCGGGTGCAAATAAAGTCGATTTTGGGGGACATGTGCGAGGACGAGGAGCCAGAGGAGTTACCTTGCCATCGGCTAGGATGAGCAACGCCAGTGAACTTCAAAAATAATAGTACATAGACTACGGTGAAGTAAAAACAATAAGCGATCATGATAGCTTAAAAAAAGAAACAAACAAACAAAAAGTTTAGAAGAGAAGAAGAAATATAATATATGTTCTATAGTATGCTTGCTTCCATTGGAATTGCATGAAAGAGTTGTTAAAATCATAGTTAAAACAGAAATCGTTTTTGAGTTTTTAAATCTTATAAATTATTTATGAGGATTAAAAATATCTATAGTGACTTGAAATGCATACTAAGTAGGGGATTTTGGGGGAAAATGAAGTAGTTAGATGACTGAGCTTTTTCAAAATGAACGAATTCGAAATTTGTTTCGAAATTTACAGAATATAAAAGAAGAGCATTGTATTTAATAATAAAATTTGCATTGAAACAGTATTTTTTTATTTTTGGCAGTAAGTTTAGACCTTCAAAAAGAAGTGGAATATTTACACTTTTCACATGTGACAAAGTGAAAAATAAAATATTTTTCGAATGAAATATTTTCTTTTCGGCAACAAAAAATATTTTTGATCAAATGAATCATTAAATAAAAGGTTGAATGACTAAATTAAAAAGTAATGAAAAATAAACGAATAATTAAATAAATAAATAAATTTATATATGAAGAAAAATAAATGAGTGAGTAAAAGAGTGAATGAATAAGAAAATAAGTAAATGAATGAATGAATAAATGAATTACTAAAGGGGCTACTAAAGGGAATGAAGGAATATAAATGCATTAATTAACAAATGAATACATAAGTGATTTAATAAATGGTTCAGTTAGTAAACGAAATAAAGTTTTTCACTTTGCCCAGCATGAACTTGACTAATTGCACCAAATATTTAAGATACAAATAAGCTTAATATTAACTAAATAAATACTGCATCGAATATTAGAAGGTCTCCATGAATATAAGAAATGTTAATTACAAGAACTTTATCGCTTTATAACAACAGAAATAATTTTTGATTTACAACAAAATATTACAATATGAGTATCAATTTTAGAAAATTGCCTCTAATATCATATGCTTTAATCTTCGGCGGATTTTTTTCCTGTTTGGAATAGACTACATGTGTTAAGATATATTTAAAACATTATCAGACAGATGGCGCAAAAAGCAGTGTAAATATTTCTGCCTCGCTTCTCCTCACCCCACATTCCCCTACATACTGCCGTGTGCAGGTAAATGGCAGTATCTGCAGAAATGAGTTTTCGAGATATTTGAAGAAACGATTTTTGGACTCTATACTAACAATGGGGAAGTGCTGGAATTTGACGTCTTTTTCGCACCTTTTTTTCAGCGGAAATCAAATAAGCGAGCTTGTACAATACAGATAACGTACAGCAGATGACAAAAATGCAAAAAAATGAAAAATTTGCAGTTACTGCCCTTTACCTGCACACGGCAGCATACTTGAAATAAGCGTATAGTTTTTAAATCAACGACTTCTTGAAAGCGGAAGACAATAATAAAGATGCATATATATCTTAGAGGAAAATTATCATTCCTGTAAGAGATATACGAAGTGTGATCAAAATGTGCGGTGAATGAATTTTTATAGCAGCAACTGCTTAAGCAACATTTGTGTGCTGTGATTTGTCCAGTAGAGTGATCACCTGAGACTAGCAGGGACAATTTGTAACACGTTCGAAGTTGTTAGTCAGCTGCAGAGTCGCTAGAGTGATTTTGAGTGTATCGTGTCTGTCGTGCAACATGAATTTCGAACAACGCATTAACATTAAGTTATGTTATAAGTTATGAAAGAGCTGACAAAATGTTAAAATTGGTGCACGGCGATAATGCGGTAACTCTGAAAACTGTGTACAGGTGGTATGCCCGATTTAAAAACGGAAATGAGACTTGAAGTGCTTCTGTCTTTCCACATTCACTATACTCACAAGATTTAACCACACGCGACTTCTGGCTCTTCCCGAAAATTAAAACTGTGCTTAAGGAAAACAATTTGACACCATCGTTGACCCTGAGAGGACCACGACAGAGCAGCTGAAAGCCCTTCCGAAAGATGCCTTCCAGAAATGCTTCTAGTCATGGAGATAACGTTTGGATAAATGTATAACTCGCCAAGCACACTACATTGACGGAGATTAAATCAAATATTATGTAACCTTATTACTTTTTTTAATTAAAAATTATTCACTGTATTTTTTGATCACACCTCTTATATATCGTCGCCTCAGAGCAACAGTAAGATATCTTAGTATTATTCCTGAGATTAGATGCCTTACTGCTTTATGTTAATTGCTTTTATTACGTTTATATTTGGAGAAAACTTTGTCGGCACTTATTTTTCTTTTTAAACAAAGCGCTATAAAAAAGGTTTATAAAATTTTCTGCAATATAAGTCCACACTTATCAACAACTACAATAGAAAATTCTTTCCAATGTGTTATTAGATCTCGCAATGACGGAAAAATAATAAAACTTCCATCAAAACTGTAAAAACATTCACATTTTTTAAGGATTTTCTTAGTTCAAATATAAAGTATCGACATCGTAAAAATATCGAACACAAAACATCGATGCTACGAAAAACATCGACCCTTAAACATCCATGGTAAAAACATTGACATCGAATGTCACACCACTACTTCATTTCTTGAGAGGCTCCTGTTCTTGGTGGTGGAATTCATGTAAAGAGCTACTTTTACCTTATGTAGAGTTCGTAAAAAGAGATTGTTACCATTTCTAGTTCGTAAATGAAAATGAAAAATTACATTTCTTCGACGAAAAATTTCTGAGGACTAAAGAACAGTAGGAAATATCGGCAGTACACGCAGGGGCGCTCCGAGTTTAAATTTTTGAGAGGGCAGAAATTCGCAATTTGCCGAATGAAACTCCAAATTTCGCCCAAAAATGATAACTTTTCGTAATGAGCTCTAAATTTTTCAGAATGAAATTCCAAATTTCGCACAATGATGATAATTTTGCCGAATAGAACTCCATATTTTGCCGAATCGTCAGACATAATTTACCGAATAAGAGAATTTTTAAGATCACCGTGACCTCCCGCGGCCTCCCATCGTGCCCCTGACTGTACGTAAATTAGAGATTCGTAAAATCACGCGGCAGCTGTACAAATCTTACATAATTAAAAACTGAGCGTATGTACTTATCTATGTATCTAGTATGTCCGAGTTACTTCTTCCGAACGCCAGTAAACTAACCACGAACCAAGTATCCATGGATTTGTCATTTTTCCGCCTTTATATTTGGCTATTTAATATAATCCTCCGTTAATAATTAGCGAAGATATCAATTAAAAACTACTAATTATAATGCCTAGATTTCGACATAAAATCCCTATTTTTCGAAGGCTTTCATCCATTCAAATTATTATTCAGTGCTTCATCTCAACTTCCCGTAACTGATTTTATTGCAATTTGTAACGTGAACAAAATCATTGAGGAGAAAGATCTGTTGCCATTTTTTTTCTCGAATATGAACAAATAAAATTTTGGGCTTTTTCTAGGCTTTTCCTGCAATCGGGAGATTTAAAATGTTTCCTTTTCGGTTATTTTCCCGGTATCTGCCGCAAAATTTTACTGATTTTTTTTTTCTTTTTTGCTCAAGCATTGTTGTTGAACACGCGTCACTTGACATAACTTTTATTTTCGAGGTAGACCGTGCAAAACCGGCGACGCAGCTAGTAAAAGAATAAATCATGACACATGTTCAATTAAAATAATATTTTGCTCTAATTCTCAATAATATCATTTCCACGATTCATTTCCTTCTGTTCGAACACTAGCAAAATCTCGAAGTACAGCTCATGTATTATTAACTTCCTCCCCCTCCCTTTCTTGTTTGATTCTTGTTTTAAAAGTCTCGTACATAATTATTCCGCCGACGTTTCAAGCGAAGGGAATGGAAGTTTCTGTTGCCATGGTCACCGATCGGGACCAGTCCATTTCTCCTGCCATCTCTGCAGGGAGAAAGTCAGCTAAATCTGAAACATAAAAGTTACTGTGTATCCATCTACTGGAATAGATTTTCGGAGATATGGAAAAATGGAGTCATTTTATTCCGCCCTTTGCGTAAAACGTACTCGTTGAAAACAGATTTCTTGAACCCTTTTGAGTATACGTTATCCGTTACATTATTGTTTTCGCAGACAATTATTTCTCTTAACTAAGACTTTCACTTAATTAATCTAATCAAAATAATATCAAAGTTATTTATCTATTGAAGATAGAAAGTATTTTGTTTTGCTTGTGTGTGTGATGAGTGTGAACGATATTATTTTAGACAATGTGTTGACAATGAGTATTTTCATGTACTATCTTTTTTTATGAAAGGGAATGGTTAAATAAATAATCAACAAAGCTTGACACATATATACAGAGTGTTACAAAACTGGACGTACCCCCCCCTCCCCCCCCCTTTTATTCTCCAAATTCTTATGTACTTACAAGGGTGATGGAGGGGGTAACAAAAAATGTGACATCATGTATCTTTTTCATAAAAATGTGCTTGTGAGAAATCGCGTGACATGTGACAAAGAGGGGGGGGGGTAAAGGGAAATTGGACAATTTGTCGCGGAGGGGGAGAGTCAAAAATGTTGAAAAAAGTTTGACAGGATTTATGGACAGCCCCTTAACGTAATTTCAAGCAGTGAAAAGGAGAAAAATCTTGAATTTAAAAATAAGTGTTCAGCTTGAGACCTTACGAACATCACGTTATCCATTCGTGCCACAATGCTATCCGAAATCTCCTTAATAAATGCAGTTTTTCTACTTACTATAAGCTGAGATAAAATATTTTTTATAACATTGAGTCTAACATTAAGCACCGACGAGAGAAGTAATGTGACCTGTTTTCAAAAGAAAAGGGGACAAGATACTGACGGGTGAGTTTACGAAAAAGTTTTCAACTACAGAACAAAACGGGTACGATTTAGTTGTAAATAGGAACAATAGGGACTTGAGAAGTCCTTGGGAAAAATGATGCGCAATAAAAATGTACCGCCCCCCCCCCCCAGGGGTGGAAGTGGGCACAAGTAAAATTTTCTGAAAGTATGAGAAAGCTCGACTCCTCCCCCCCCTCCCCCCGTAAAAACTCTTCAAATATGCATACAAAAAACCTTAAAATCATTGATAAATATCATTTATCTATTTATTTCTTTTTTAAGTAATTTTTCAGTTTTAGAATGGGTTGTCAGCCCAAAAATTTCAGAAACGGCAACCCAAAACTTTGGAAATCTTGAAGCAAGATATCTCAAATCACGTGCAATATTTGAAAGCAAAGTATTGGAAGAAATCAAGTTTCTTTTACTCTTTTCACGAAAACGTGTCCCCTATTCGTTGTTAAACCATGTGACGTGGGACATTTGCTTTAGCGCGTTTCCTAAGCCAATGATTGTAGTTGCTCCCTTCAGTTACTAATTCCTTCTCTAAGGTATAATCCTTCATAGTTTAGTGTGTTTAAAAATGTATTCAGTTTCAAGATTTCATCTGCATTCTTTAAAGCGTTATTAATCATTTAATTTTCGTTAGTCAACTGAGAAGTAAGAAAGTCCTATGTCAAGAAGGAATAAACAGTTAAAGATGTCCTAATTTAAAATGAGCACGAAACATGTTCAAAGTACATGTAAACCACTAAGAATGCTCCTAATAAAAGGTTTAAGTAAAATATAGAATAGATTTTTTTACTTTCCCGCGGTGATATTACTTTTACCGTTACTGCACCTCTCTAGATGACTGATAAGGGCTACTTTTTGGCAAATCAAATGAGGTTTAAAGCCTAACAGAACGGAGTCTTTGAAAATCCGACTTTTTGAGTGTAAGTTTTCTGAAAACAGCCAACATATAAATTGTGCAAAAAAATTAAATAAAAAAAATTATAAAAAAACATCTTTGTGTGTATGTGAAAAACCAAGTTGTTCATTCCTATTAAGAAAACAAATGCAGCACGTAAAGTAATAAAGCAAATAATATTGCTAAGTTTGATTAAAAACCCTTTACCGTTAACTTTTAGTGCTCTCTCTGACGGGAACTTTTTCTCCGGGTAAATGCGCACTGTAAATATTAGTCACTAGTGGTACACGCACGACTTTGCCCGTGATAAAAAAAAAAATAAAAAGGTATTTTGGTTCGTCTGTATATTTACAAATAATGTATGGTGAATGTTTTCGCCAATTGGCTTATACCCTTTACGGTTTCACGTTATGTTAATTTCGTATCTCGCCAATTGGCTTGTGCCCATGTTTTGTTTCCACGTTATGATAATTTTGTAATTTACTCGTCCTTCTTTTGATAATTTTGTTCTTAAAATTGGAACAGAAAAAGAACCACATCGAATTTTCGAAAAATCGCTTCGAGGTGCACACCCCCATGCTACAAATTAACTTTGTGCCAAATTTCATGAAAGTCGACCGAACGGTCTAGGCACTATGTGCGTCACAGAGGTCCTGACAAATAGAGATCCGAACATAGAGACTTTCAGCTTTATTATTAGCAAAGATTTATTTTTGTCCTGATTGGATGTTTGATGGGTTTGTTTGACTTGAGTGTAAGCATTCGATGCTGTACAATTGTTTCAATAATCTCTCTCTGGACCTTCTATCTATTAAATGATACTCATATAGGAAATTACTAGTCTTTAATTTTTGTATTCATACAGCAATTTGTTTTACTGAGTAATTACAAATTGCTAATTGACCTCACCTGATTGAAGTTGATGTTTCGGTTCACTTTTGAGTTTTGAGCCAAAGCTAGCCGTACTGTCCACTGGTCTCCACGTCCATGTCCCCTCCTGGACGATAGTGTCCATGACCCTCGGAACCGACTACTTTTATCCTCTCGACTTCACATAACCCTCTTTAGGGAAAAACAGTATCCAGCACATAACCTGCAGTCGCTAAAATTTTTCACATCTTGAATTTATGTTTTCCGCAATTATGATCGCGATAAGAGTCATTTGTAGAAACGAGAAACCTAACGAGCAGGTTCCTATCGTAGTTCGTGATTGCGAATAACATATACAGTGGCTCCCAAAAGTGTTCGTACACCTACAACTTTCAATGAAATAGGTCCTTATCCATTGGTTAGAATTAATATTTCGGAATAGGTATTTTATTATAAGATCTATGATCTATTTTTAACAAACCTACATGAAAATTTTTAATAAAACAATAAAACTTAATTTTTTAAAAAACAAAAACCAAAAAGTGCCGAAAATTTTATCTCACAAAAGTCTTCGTACACTTTGAAAAAATATCAAAAAATTAGTAAATAATCTAACTTTTTACTAAGTTATTATTTAGTGGAATATCATGCAGTATCAACAGCAGCTTTCAAACGACTGGGAATAGATTTCATTGTTTTTTTTTTCTTTCTGTGTGTGTGTGTTTTTTTTTTTTTTTTTTTTTTTTTTTTTTTTTTTGGTGCAACTTCTGAGTAAGTGCTCAACCACACTTCGAGTCTTACTGTTTCTAGCTATATTTTCGTTTTAAATCCGTATTTTCGTAACCAAGCCTCCAGATATCTCTAAATATGTTACATAAAGTTCAAATCTGGAGATTGAAGGGGTATTTTCTAAACTTTAGGACAATTTTCGAGGCACTAGACGCAAACGTTGAAAACCGTGTGCTTCTTATCGTTATCTTGATAAAAAGACAAAATTGTTTCCGACAACCTAATTTTCGACTAAGAGTTTAAAATTTGTTTTAAAATATTTAAATGAACAGCATGATTCATTATTTCATCAAAAAATTCCAGCTTACCAAGTCCTGGTGCTGATATGCACCCTCACACAAGAACACCTTCACCGTCCTGATTAACTGCTCCAACTAAGTTCTTAAGATTAAGTTCCTCATTTTTTCTTCTATTTACAATTATGCAACAATTTAACCAAAAATTTTGAATTCATTTCTGTTTGTAAGTAAGACGTAATTCCAAAACGTTTTGAGCTTATTTATCATTGATTTTGCGACGAAAAGCGGAAGCTTTATGTTTTTTACATGGCCAATAAAATTTCTGCGGGAAGAGGTCCCATTTAATCCAGCTAATCAGAGACTTTCCGAACAATTTTAGGTGAAAATTAAATGTAAAATTTTTCATCTAACTCTGCAGAAACTTTTACGGCAATCAAATGTGTATTTTTCATAAATTTTTCAACTGTAAATCTTCGATCAGGCTTTGTCA
This sequence comes from Uloborus diversus, assembly GCF_026930045.1. NCBI lineage: Eukaryota > Metazoa > Arthropoda > Arachnida > Araneae > Uloboridae > Uloborus > Uloborus diversus. The sequence continues at coordinate 128,359,535 of NC_072739.1, read as the reverse complement.
ACTTCGCCGGTTGACCTTTTCTTACCTTGTTTTCGGTCCGATTCTTTTCTTTAAAGCATTTTATCAAGCACTTCACTATAGAATGGTATAAATTAACCAATTTAGACATTTCAAACCAATTTACGGCTGATGTGAGGGAAACAAATCAAATTTCGAATCGTGTTTGTTGTTTTGCCATTTTAAAATAATAAGCAGAATATTAGGGAATAAATACACAAAAATTTAAAGGCAAATGACTTTATAGTATCATTACAATGCAAAAATAATAAAAAAAAACCACATATGATAATTCTAATTATGAATTTATTCGAAAATATTTCAATGTACGATGACTTTGTGGCGTATCTTTTCTCTGTCTCTTCGTTTTTTAACAAATTTCAAAAATAAAATCTAGCAATATTTTGAAAAAAACTACTGGGTTTTATTGAGAATGGCATAGGAATGGTGTGAAAAAAAATTGGACTTGATATTCGTATTCAAATTTGCCTTATTTTTGGTTTTGCTACAAAATTTCAAGGTGTACGAACACTTTTGGGAGCCACCGTAATTTGAATTCAAGATGTCAAAATTCAACTTAATGACAGGGATTGGGTGCTTAAGACCGCATGCTAGTTGTTGCTTGCTGGTTTTTATTTATTTATTTTTTCCTTCTTAATTTAGTTTTCTTCTCATAAATGCAATAACATTATTAAATCATGAGTTGAATAAGAAATTAATTGTGAAACAAAGTTACTCCGAACAATGACTGTAATAATTTTACCTCCTTTTTAGAATTTTTATAGATTTCGGCTAAAAACTACTTTATTTCTGACCTTATGAAACCACTATTTCATAATAACTAAAATGTAATACCTTGTTCAACCTCGCAGTTGATTTTTAAAACAAGCTCTATATCAAATTTCATACCTCCGAATGCAATTCTTTTCGTTTTCAGCACGAAAATCCATTTTTAGAACGGAATGCCCATCGATCTTCGGTATGGAACGATGCAGACAGAAACATGCAACAATATTTCATTTAAATATGACGTAACGAATCTTTATTTATGGCAGACGAAAAGATGCTTCGCTTTAAGAATCAATTTTCAAAGAATGCACATTTCATGACTTGTGCCATTTTCGTAAAGTTTTATTCTAAAGTCATTTTATACAAATCAAAACATTGCCCGTTTTTATGAGGCACATAAAAATATTTTAAGCTAGGGGAAAAGATTTATTTTCCTTTTAGCATTTATTTTGTTTTGCGTAATAAAAATAGGTTGTAAAACTCTTATTGATGTTGCCAAAATGCAGTTGTTAAGCAAAAGCAAAAATTAAATTGTTATCGTCTGCTTCTTTGCTTTTATGCTTTGAGCATTTTATATCTAAATTGAGGAATTTAAACTCTTCCTGAACATTTTAAAGTTCTTACGCACATTGTGATCACGCTTCTTGCACTTCAATTCCAAAAAAGTGTCCAGTTACCTGAATGTGTATTAAAACATGTTCCAAGTGAGCTACGTTATGAACAAAATGTGTTGAAATGTGCTTCGAATCTGCTCCGTTACGAAGAAGAGTTCCGAACGTATACCGAATGAATTCTGCTCAGGATAGCTGTAAGATAAAAATTTGGGAACATATTTGAGAACATATTGGGAACACACAAAGAGTTCTATAATAGGGTAGAAGAACGACTCGTATACTGCTTCCATTGGCCGAGGCTTGGAGAAAAAAAAAAGTGACACACTCTGACTTCAGTTCTAACTCATGAAATTGTAATGCTTCCAACTTATTTACCCGAAAGTCAATCCGACTCCGACGCCCTGATTAGACCTAACTGTTCCCATTGAGAAGAGATAAAATAGAGGGAGCGAAGACTTGCATTCGTGAAAGAAAGACCTCAAGCCAGGTGACAGATTTTAAAGAAAAGCATAGGAAGAAATTAGGTTTCTTTCGTTAGTTTCACTCAAAACTTGTCAACCATTCGTCGTTGTTGAGTCACGTGACTTGGGGTCATTGCCTAATCTTTTGGTTAGCTAATGACTGGACTTACTCCCTCCATTTTATAATTCCTGCTCTAAGACAGTTCCTAGTTGCTTAGCGATATTAAAGAACAACTTTTAAAAAATAAATTTAAAAAACAGCATTAGAAAAATAAATAAATGAAACGTCCCTAGCATATTGTTTAAACACAAACGAAAAAGCAATTAAGGTTTTTTATTACATAGTTAGATTGTTATAACTTCGTATAAAGCCAAATATTACTATTAAGTGAAAAACCTTTTTTATTTCTCTTAATTAGATATATTAATCGGAGTAATCTAAGAACAAAGAAATCAATCGTTACATGTTTCAAAAGCACTGTATTCGTCATTTAATCAGTTAAATAAATCAACCTCCGAGAAGTCATTTCTTTTTTTTAACCATTGATCCTAAAAAAATTAATGAGAAACTAGCAGAAAAAATACGAAAGTGCTTTAAGGTGAAAACGAAAGAAAAACGATAATAAAAGAGAATGTAGTTTAATTGAAATGCAAAAAGTGTTCGTCCTCCCTCGCACCCCCTTAATTTAGACGGTTGTTAAGAATAGATTAGGTGGAGTTAATTACCTTCTAATTAATAAATTACAGAATTTGCATTTAATGATTGAAATGGGGACTAAAAATAGTGGATTCATTAGCAAAGATGTAATTAATTAGGCTGGCTTCGAATTCAGCAATTAGATATCTAGTGTTAAAGGTAAAGGCTGTAACATACACTAAAGTCAACTGAACGTCATTAAGCAATACAAATGCAATATTCAGTCCGTGAGTAATCAGAAAAGAAATGTTACTGTAATTTTAGCTAAAGCATCATTATATAGGTTAGAGTTTTATTCAGCTAATTGTACCTCGATGTAGATTGTGCGTAAAGTAGTTTTCCAAATTGTCTTGATTGATTAGTGCTATGAATATATATGTTGCCGTGGAAAACAGAAATTGGAGAGTGTCGACTTCCACCAGTGATTCACCGGAAGTATTTGGTGTGCGGCTAATGTCGCTCGTTTGTGAATGTTGAAATTCACCAGCTAATGTCGACATTTACCAGATTTCGGTCTTTCACAGTGATTTCTTTTTCAGTATCACTTGAACAAAAGGATTCATTGACCAGAGTGAACATTAGGGTAGTTCAAAAATGGTTGTAAAAAAAAATCTCCTAGATACCGGGACACCCCTCAATATTTTTAGACTTGAGGATTGTAAAATACTGGGGGAATTTTAGCTTCCTGTTTCAACTGAAAGAAGGTGCTTGACCCCCTCCCCTAAACATCATACCTATGGGTAGGGGGGTTAAAAAATATTGAACTCATTAAAATTGCTACATATTATAATATACACTAGTAATGTGCATATACATTGCATTAAAATAACTATTTACAGAAAAACAGCTAGGGAAATCAAATGTTTATAATCTTGTAGCATTTTCTGTACAACGGCTAATGTTAACTCAAGGGGTTACTGAGCACCCTCTTAAAATTTGAGTAAGAAGCTAAACCCATAGACTAATAATAAGAATAGACCGAGCTATGGCAACCCTTTGCTGCTCATGAACCAAACCATGTGACTAGTGGATATCCTAGCAACAGCGGGCGTTGATCGTAGCAGACGATCAACGCCCGCGAGAAATAAAATAAATAGAATTGATGGAACGCGGAATATTTATGGAGTCCGATTTGTAAATTTGTTATTCTAAGTTGTAAATATTTTGTTAATATAGTGAGGTTTTCGTTTAGATAGTACTGTGCATTTTCTTTAGTCAATTTCAATAACTCTCTAAGCAATTAAAGATGCAAGCTCCCAAATAGAATCGGCAAACGGTAAAATTTTTACCTACAATTTCAATTTAAGATTCCGATTAGTACATTTTTGCGTTAACGCAAAACGTTTACTCTATAACGTTCACGCCAACACTGACGTAGCAGTTCCAAATGAAATAAAAGTTACTGAAAACTGTGTCAAAAACTAATTACTAATGTCAAAATAATTCACAACTAAAAGAAAAACAGTTCAATTTCTGCATCTGGAAAAAAATTATGATGAAAACACATTACTTAAAATACATGTTGAGTGCCAAACTATAGATAATGTTGTCATCTAGCAACCATGCTGCCAAAGTTTTCGCCAAGCCTTCCACCAGTCACATGATGTATCCATGAACCAATTTTTTCATCAGCAAGTCTGGGAAAGCTGGGTCTACTCTTATTATTAGTCTATCAGCTAAACCTTTTACAGCATAATCCTATTAGTAAGTCTAAAAAAAATAGAGGGTGTCCTGGACTTTAGTTCGAAACTAAATTTTTTGAACCTTCCTAGTGCACTCAGCACTAACACATAAGAGAGTCAAGTGCAAAAATGCAACAAAGTAAAATTTAAAAGGTAAACTTTTAAAATGTAAATAGCAACAAGTAAAAAATAAAAAGGTAAAATGTACAGATGTATAATTAAAAAATTGCGAAAATATAAAATGCAAAATTATAAAATTTAAAAACAAGTAAGAAGTTAATAAGGTCAATCAATGTGTAAGTCCCTGTAGCTTTTCTCTGGCTTTCCTGTATCTTCCACAGTAGTATATACAGTGGCTCCCAAAAGTGTTCGTACACTTTGAAATTTTTTAGTAAAACCAAAATAACTCGAAACTAAATTCGAATATGAAGTCAAATAATTTTTCACATCATTCCTATATCATTCTAAATACAACCTATTGGTTTTTTTCAAAATATTAAAGGATCTTCTTCTTGAAATGGATCAGAAAACGAAGATGCAGAGAAATAACACGCCACAAAAGTCATCGTACACTCAAATATTTTCGAATAAATTCATGATTAAAATTATCATATGCCGTTTTATTAATATTTTTGCATTGTGTTGACCCTTTTAAGTCATTTGGCTTTAATTTTTTGTTTATTTATTCCTTAATAGTGTGCTTATTTGTATAAAATGGCTGGTATTCGTAAAAAACCGCAAACACCATTCAAAATTTGAATTTTTTTTCCCACAGCAGTGGTAAATTGGTTTGAAATGTCTCTAAATTAGTTAATTTATTTGTTTGTATAGTAAAGTGCTTGACAAAATGCTTTAAAGAAAGGAATCGGACCGAAAACAAGGTAAGAAAAGGTCAACCGACAAAGTTGACAAAACGTGATCGGAGATTTAAAGTTAAAAAAAATTATGAAAAATACACATTTGAGTGCTGTAAACGTTTCTGTAGAGTTAAATGAAACATATTACATTTAATTTTCACCTAAAATTGTTCGCCAAGTTCTCTGATTAGCTGGATTAAATAGGACCTCTTCCCGCAGAAATTTTCTTGGTCGTGCGAAAAACAGAAAGCTTACGCTTTTCGTCGCAAAATCAACTATAAATAAGCTAAAAATGTTTTAGAATCACGTCTTACTTACAGATAAAAATTAATTTAACATTTTTGGTTAAATTGTTGTATAACTGTAAGTAGAAGAGAAAATTAGACACTTAATCTTAAGAACTTATTTGGATCAGTTAATCAGGACGGTGGAGGGTGTTCTAGTGTGAGGGTGCATATCAGCATCAGGACTTGGTAGTTTGTAATTTTTTGATGAAATAATGAATCATGCTGTTCCTTTAAATATTTTAAAAACCAATTTTGAACTCTTAGCCAAAAATTTGGTTATTGGAAACAACTTTGTTTTTTATCATGATAACGATAAGAAGCACACGGTTTTCAACATTTGCGTCTAGTGCCACGAAAATTGTCCTAAAGTTTAGAAAAAAACCCAAATCTCCAGATTTTAACTTAATGTAACGTATTTATAGGTATCTGGGGGCTAGATTACGAAAATAGGGCTTTAAAACGAAAATAGAGCTAGAAACAGTAAGACTCGAAGTGTGGTAGAGCACTTACTCAGAAATTACGCAAAAAAAAAGAAAGAAAAAGAATGAAATCTATTCCCAGACGTTTAAAAGGTGTTATGAATACTGTATGATATTCTACTAAATAATAACTTAATCAAAAGTTAGATTATTCAATAATATACAGATATTTTATAAAGTGTACGAAGACTTTTGTGAGATAAAATTTCAAGCACTTTTTGGTTTTTGATTTTTAAAAAATTAAGTTTTAATATTTTTTAAAAACTTTTCATGTAGTTTTGTTAAAAATTTTTCATAGATCTTATAATTAAATACCTATTCCGAAATATTAATTCTAACCAATTGATTGGGGCATATTTCGTTGAAAGTCGTAGGTGTACGAAGACTTTTGAGAGCCACTGTAGGGATGCACCGATAAGCAAATTGGCCAATTACCGATTAATCGGCTGTTGATAATTGGCCAATTAATCTGGCCAATCAATGATCATAATGATTATATTTAATGCTGCGAATTCCTCCGTCATTTTTTTTTTCTTTCCCTTTTCGTTTTTTTTTTTTTTTTTTTTTTTTTTGGACTTAAGAAATAGTTACCAGTTTATTTCTGAGAGACGAGTTTTCTCATCTTCCCTATTTTTCTAAAATAATTCCAAAATTTAATGCAATTTCTTTCAGCCAATTATGATAATAATGTTAATAGAATTACGTAATGGAAATTAAACATGAAAATTAAAAATATTAGGGGCATCCTGTGGTCAGTAGGCAAATTGAGAGGCATTTTTTAATTTAAATTTATTTTTAAATTATTAGTAGCAATTTAATCCAAGTTTTCTATTCATTTAAAAAATATATAAGCTTATCTAAAAGCACTATTCTAAAGAGGAAGAGTATCGACTCATGAAACATGATGCATCATAGTATATATGCGCATATTTCTTCAAAATAAAAAATAATTAAAAAAATAATATTTTTTCAACTATCAGTTTGTAAAAAAATTATAATAGTAAATTATGTCCATAAGTATGTAATCATACTTATGTATAGTTACGAGGAACAAAATAACAGAATTGTTAAAAAAAAAATACTAGGTACTTTTCATAATGCACTCGAAAAGACAAAATAACTTTTCTGGGTCAACAATATTTAAGTATTCCTAGAGTTTTCAATTATTCCAATAAAATGACACCACAAACGAGGAAAAATGCGGGCTCAAGTCAGGTAGAGAATTTCTTAACATTATCTAACTTTCTGTCATAAATTTGAGTGTTGAAACATGCATATTTTTGTGGAAAAGTGGTTTGAAATGACTTAAGAGCAGCGCACTTTTCCTTGTTTGTGGAGTCATTTTCTTGGAATAATTGAAAGCTATGGGAATACTTAAATATTGTCCTTTCCGACACAGAAAAGTTGTTTTGTCCTTTTGAGTGCATTATGAAAAGTGCTTAGTGTTGTTTAAAAAAAATTCTGTTGCTTTATTCTTTTTACTTCCTTTTACAAAAAAGGAAGTATTGTATTCGCGGAAAATTTTTCACCCAAAAATGGGCCTTAATTTCCATTTTGCTCACCCCCTAATGAATCTTGAGTTATTTTTTCAACCCGACCACACATGGATATGTGCCTAGGAACTTACAGACACCCGAAATATCCATTTTGACGATCTCCGAGTTAATTACAACGAGTTTTCTCGTGACGTCTGTATGTACGTATGTATGTGCGTATGTGTGTATGTATGTGTATGTATGTCGCATAACTCAAGAACGGAATGTCCTAGAAAGTTGAAATTTGGCACGTAGACTCCTAGTGGGGTCTAGTTGCGCACCGTCTTTTTTGGTTGCATTCGGCATGCTCCAAAGGGGATCTTTTGCCCCTTTTTTGGGGGGAAATCATTGTTAATTTCGATGTAAACTCAAGTGGTGTTATAATTTGGCGGACACTTGGCGATGTATCGCCAGTCTTTTGGTCGCCAAGTTATGTCGCCAACTTGGTGTCAAATTTGGCAATTTATTTTTTTATTTTTTTAATTTTTTTTTTTTAAATCTGGTTTCAATTTGGCCACTGTTGGTGATATTTAGAGAGTAAACAATTGAATCATATTAAAACTGCCAATATGAGGAAATATTAAATGGAGTAAAAGGAAGTCATGTGATGCACACATCAGCTCGTTATCGTACATGTGTTTAAGATATAGAATAGTGTTAACATCATGAAATGTTCACCTCTTTTTTTATATAAATGCTTCATACTAAAAGAAAGAAAAAATTTGCCCTTTACCTGCCCATGGCAACAAGAGACAGTAATCCCGTCTTTCATCTAACTTACCGATCCTAGGCAATTAATAGTATTTATTGAATATAAATGTACTCCACAAGCTCGTAGAACCGATTCCCTTACAAATATTGGCTCTTATCTATACAAAACGGTGTAACATAAAGCATTAACCTAAGGTTTCAAATTCGTTAGCAATGGGGTTGTTTCCGCCAGTCAAAAGTAGTATTTTTTGTCACTGAAATTGATAGAATAAGCAAATAAAATAACATGGACCCAGAAAATACTTTCATTTTCGCAACAGTTATTTTTTAATTAATTTTTTAAACTGTCCGATTTTTCAAACAAGGCGTGGTCTGGATGACGTCACAAATGATGCTGTTTGGCGCATCTTTCTGTCGCGTTTCCACGTTATAATAATCAAGAAAAGCGAATTGGAATTGCGCTTTATGCTTGTAAACAACCATATCATTGCCAATACACGTGAGTAAAGATGCGAATTAAATATTTTGCTCTGTTATTGGCAACCCTAAATGGCATTTCATCATTTGTGATGTCACACGACAGAAGGGTAAACATTGAAAGCGCGCCTATTTAAGTAATTTTTTTAAAAATATTAAACTTAAACAAATTATTTAAAAAATGGTCAGATCCTATGTGTAATCATGCTCTTTCAGAAAAAAATACTTTTAAAATTTTGAAAACGACCCCATTGTGCTTTACATTTTACAGTAGTAAACAGCAAACATTGTTGCTTACCACTGTTACTGTTTTAGGAGGTAATTAAAAAAAATTCCATATGAAACCGACTTAAATTTATCATTCATGAGAAGGAAATATTACTCCTGCAAATGTGATGACGCAAAATGTGAGTTGTTCGGGTTCTGGTTTGGATCAAAATGATCGAAATGTTGACAGGTGGTGCTTCCATCTATATTGTGCTGTCTGAGCTACATCGGACCTTAGTGGTGCTGTATAAACGGAAGCCGTACCTCTCTGCCTTAAATCGAGTAGCATTCTCTAATTGGGCTTGGAAACCCGAGTGGATTAAGCAACAATAGCAAGACAATAATGTAGCATCTGATGAGCGAGCGCAACGAGCTCGGATCACGAAAGAAACCGAATGGATTAGCTTGCAGTACTCGGTGGTTGGCGAGCGATGGCGAGCAAGGAGTGGTAGTCCCTGGCCCTATTTATTTCGTGAACATTAATTGCTTGAGGTATTAAATATAACGTTGTTTAATGCATGATCTCACAATAATTGCCAAGTTGTAACTACTTCACTAATGAAGCAAATGTTTCTAATGAGGTTTAAAATAATTGCTAGATTATTTTTATTGTTACTGTGCACTTAATTTCTTTGTCCTTTCTAAAATACAAAAGGCATATCATTAAAAAAGGCAAAAGAAGAAAGAAAGTCTTATTACAGTACCTAAAACAACATTTTTTATCACTCAGCTAAAAGAAAATACCTTGGAAATAAGTGAATTCGTTATTTTCCTATCGACTTTTTTCTAAAATTAATGAGATAAAATAGAAGAAAAAAACAACTTAAAATGACTCTCGGAAAATGATTGGCTAGATACTAGATTAAAAAGGTTTCTTAATTGAATGGCAAATCCCGTTTCTTTTGAAATTTTTATACATTGTGATTTGGGGTGTATTAAAATAGAGTCATTATTTAGTAATTAATAACGAAGAATATTGAGAAAATATTTTAATGTGATAGTAAATAAGATATTCGTTAACTTAATTAAAACGAGTAAGACTGATAATACCGATGTTTTAGGATTCTCTTGAAGACCATTAACATAGAAACGATTGCAAAACATTGCTCACGTGTGCTTTGAGGTTAACCTCCCCCCCCCCCTATTTATTTATTTACTAGAAACCTGTCCCGATCTAGTTCGGGTTTTTAAAAAACTATCTATGTTAAATAAATATTATAAAGGTACTTTTTAATTTGAAACTTTATAGTGTAAGCAGTATTTTTTTGTTTCGCTTATATGAGGTTTGAAACAAATTGATTTACCTCATTTAAATATCAAGAAAAACCAACATATAATTCCCACTGAACAATACAATCTTTCCGTATGTAACGTTGCACTACGTATCGTATAGTTGTGCGTTTCATGATGGTGATTGCATAAGAAATTTTCATTAGATATTTTAAGCACTAAAATTGGAAAAGGAAATATACAAGGACCATGGGGATTCGAGGATTATGAGTCAACTGATATGCTGCTGGTACTATAAGAACAACATGATTAAGGTGAAAAAACAACGTAAATAAGGCACAAATATTGAAGAAAATACAGCATATAGCTATTTCAAGGCTAAAATGGAGCCTCTTCAACAGACCTAGGACAGACTAAACGTGCTCTCAAGCACCGTCTGAAAGAGCACGAAAACTATGTTAAACATAAAGAACTTGCTCGTTCTTCTATCGCTCAGCATTGTTGGACTTCTGGTCACTGTTTTGATTTTTCATCTGCAAAGATTACTTGTAAATGTTCTTCGGTTTATGACCTCAATTTCTGGGAAGCTTACTATACTTGGAAAAATTCTCATTCTCTTGTCAATGATTTTTCCAGCACTCCATTTTTTCATGATATTTGGAAGCAATTTCTATAACTGCCTTTCCTGTTTCTGGTGTCTCGCACTCTTTTTGTCTCCTGGCTTCTGATTGGTTGTCTCTCCCCTTGCTTTGAGCCCGAAGTGTACATACTGTTCGCTGATTGGTTGTTTGACGTCTTGTTCCTATATTCTTATTGGTTGGTCCTCTTTGGTATAAATACCGGTGTCCACCTGGTTGTTGTCAGTTCTCTCGCAACTTCTGGTTGTGTTGGTGAGCTTTTTGCACTGTTGAAGAGGCTCCATTGTAGTCTTAAAATAGCTATATGCTGTTTTTTCTCCAATATTTGTGCTTTATTTACGTTGTTTTTTCACCTTAATCATATTGTAGCACAAAACTTATATGGTAATTTTTCATTTATAAGAACAATACTCGAAATTATATTATTCCGTAGTGAATTTCATTGGGATTGAATTCCATTGAGCAGAATAGACAAATTAAAGTTGCGCAATAAAATTATTCGGATATCGCCTTAAATTTTAGAAGCATGAAGAGAAGTCCAGAGGAGTACCCAATTGACGAAAAATTCTCCCAATTGCCCGTTTTTTCTTCTTAAACATGCAGAGTCTTTCTGGAGGATATATTCAAAGTAGTGTAAATGCGGAACGCGCGGTCAGTTTTTATACCTCTAAGTAAAGTCCCTGCAGTTCCGTAAAAAAAACATCGCAAAAGCCTGTTGGTTGATTTTTGAAGTGATTTGATTTTTTTAGTGTTGAAAATATTAATTTTTCCAGTTCCACCGGGTATGCCGATCAACATTAATTTACGTTCCTCGTTTTAATGTACCAAACATGTTTTAAAAGGAATTTTCGTTGATTCTCTGCGGTGCGGGCAAACAAAAGTCCCCTGTTAGTACAGTAAAATTAGGCCAAAAAATGGCCAAACCCAAACATCCAAAAAAAAGGTGAAACCTGTTGCAAATTACTTCTTACCCTTCCAGCAAGAAGGGGTAAAAAGTCCCAGCACTTTGTGCGTCGGGTTTTGGGGGGAAGGGGGGGGGAGAAATAATCCTCTATTCAAATAAAAATAATTTCTATTACTTAAAAAAGAATCTCAAACCTCGCAGAAATCACTCTATAATAGTAAAACAATAAACTCTCACAGAAAAAAAATTCTAATTAACAGGGGTGCACAGGCGGAAGGGATGGGGGGAGGGGGGTCCATGGAGTAGCTTTACGTCCTTGGAATTTTTAAGGAAGTTTTTTCAAGGGGTATTTCTTTCTTTTTTGAGGACTTTTATTCTGGATGGGTACTCCGTCACACTTAAGGGGTGCGCCATTGCTTTGAGGGGGGGCCCTGAATTTACATTCTAAACTCAACTATTGCAGTGAAGTTCACGAAAAAATTTCCCTGACTTAAACTTTTCCGAAGTACAAAATGCCTCACAATGATATGGTAATGTCAGAATGATAATTCTAAAAGATCTAAGCGAGCTCAGTAACCAAATTATTTGACTGGAGTTATTAAACTGTTTAGAGCGCTGGAAAACAAAATTCCTGTGCAGCATAAAAAAAAGTCCAAATTGATCAAAGTTTCCCTACTTCTTGATTAACTTACTTCAACTTTTCTGCAATCTTTTGCCATCACCGTAAGGATGGGAGAAACCGGAATTGCCAATAGTGAGACGGGCAGTTCTGCACCCTCTAAGTCAGTGGGAGTTCTCATTTCCAGCACCTAGCTACCTCTCTTTTACGCAGCTGGTTATGTGAATTATGCTAAATATGCGGACATATACTTGCAACACTATCTGAAACTTTTGAGTACATTATGCGATAAAAAAAATTTGATCACATCAAACATCAGCTATCCAACGATCAAACGCAGTGACAAATTCAGGTGGTCTAGAACCTGTAGTGATTCAACGATAAAACAAGTCTTGATGGGAGCAATGAGCAATACAACAATAGAATGCTAAATATTTACACCTTTTTGTCTCCCAGTTTGGAAATCACAATCCGTTTCTAATGCCCCCAGAAGTTTCTTCCCTCTCAAGTTGATAGTGGTATTGCTCGTTGATGATAAGATGAGTTGCGATGAGACCTTTAACGTTCGGGTAGTAACATCAAAGGATATTGAAGGCAAACAGTTTTGTGGCATTTCTTTGTAAATTAGGTAAGTAGTTATGTCTTTAGCTTCTGTAACGAGAGTAGTTACTATCTGTAAAGACGTGTAAGCCCAAACCATCTTTTACACCGAATGGTATGATTAGTAAAGATAGAATAACAAATTGCTAAAAACTTCTGGTACGAGTTATGCGCTAATCCTCCATCAGTATTCGATGAATCTGGTTTCAGAAGGAAAGAAATCCTGCATCGTTAAAGTGCTATTGTTTGAAGCAAAAGGTTCATCCAACATCACAGAACGAATAGCTGGTGTCATATATGAGGCGTGAGAAGCAAAGGGATGTAAGTGGACATTTTCAAGTTTTGAATAAAACGCGTTTAAAGATAAGATCCTAGATAGGATTTCATTGATTTTCTTTTCTAAATCATGCTGTATATAAGCAACAACCGGGTATACTAGTACAATTTCTTGCCCCAAGATAGAGGAGAGGTTCACCAACCATTTGTACTGATTATCTCCAAATTTTTAATTTTGCCACTTACATCCCTTTGCTTCTCACTGCCTCATATGTAATAGATGGAAGATACCTGCTTGATCATATTTCTGGTAATGATATGTAAGCTTCAAGGAAATATGCCAGCAATGCAGTGTATAGGTCACTTGTAAGTATGGGAAAGCTAGTGTCATTTTTGATGGGTGCAAAGAAAGCACCACAGAAATATAATCTGCGTCCTATTACAACAGCCAAGCCTTCTGTTCTAGGAGACTTTCTGCATCTCAAATCTTGTGCTTGCTCTGAGGGGTTCATTGGATATAGTGAATGTTTGAAAAGTCTGAAAGTGGACTGATGTGCTCAGTTATATGCACAAACTGTGTTAGACATAGCTGCAACAATAACGATTTTGCTGAGGATCTAGATTCCAAAAAACATCTTGATAACGAAGACTTTTTGTTACAAGCTTAGGAGAAATCATTTGAAAGCAAAAAACAGTTCAGCGTTATTTTTCTGGCCATTTAATCAAATGTGCACCATCAGAAGGTGTGGGGGAAGGATAATATTTTAGTATATAATTTCGTTTTGGGACGTAAGCTACTGTTCTTATGGGGTGGACAGTCCTGATTTAGTGCATTTTAGATTTGCACGAAATAGTACTTCTACTTGAAATAAAATGTGGGGGGGGGGGGGGTGAGGATTTATTTTATTTGGCAGAGGGGGGTGCTGTAGCTTTGAGAGGAGGTGCACCATCGCTCTTGGAGGATGGACACACTTGATTTCTAACAATTTTCTTAGCATAAAATAATGTTTCCATATGAAATGTATAGAGGCGGGTTCGGGGGTACTGCTTCGTTTTACGGGGATAGGGGGGCTCAGTAGCATTGGTGAGTTATGTCATCCCTCTTGGGAGTCAAACACCTTTAATTTCATGCTTTTAAATTTAGTATAACATAATATTCTCACTTTAAATTTACTCTAAAAATTCTGGAAAAATACCCAAAACAGCAATTTTTAGATGCCCCTCATTCCAAAACCCGACGCACAATGGGGTGGGACTTTTTACCTGTTCTTATTGGGAGGGTAATAAACAATTTGCACCAGGTTTAGCTTTTTTTTTTTTTTTTTTGGATGTTTGGGTCCGACCCCTATTTTTACTGTACTATGTTGAGTGTCCGCTTCATTCACAAATTTTGCATTTAATTTTATATCGCTTGACATTGAACAACAATCGTAGTATTTCTGCTGACGCTCTCCTTGAAATATGTCGTCAAAGAGATATTTTTTAAGTGTTTGTCATAAAGCAATAGGGTTTAAAAGTTTACATAAAAGTGGAGATAGTTGTAAACAATTATCTGTGTTTAGAAGCGGAGTCAAAAAGTTTCATGCATAAACTATGGTTAGTTTCCAAGGTATGTCACCGTCCATAAGACCAAGTTCTTTATATTCTGTTTGATAGGTTGGAAGCATCTTTAACTGTTAATTTGCTTTGTAAATATGTAGGACCAAGAAAATGTTCCAAATGAATTCTTACGTGACCGAATTAAGATTAGCCATTAGAATGAATATTGCATATTCTACTAAGATGTGAGTCTTTTTTAATCCCGGGATGCCTTTTGACGTGTTGTACTCGTTTTCTTAGTGAAACCTGCTTTTTTCATATGCCTCCATTTTCGTTTTCATTTTTTTTTTTTTTTTTTTTTTTTTTTTTTTTGCAATTTCCATCTGATAGGATATTTGTGAGCTATATTAGTTTATTACATCGTTTTTAAATGCTTAAATACGGTCATCATGAAGAATAGTTACGCTAATAATTTTTATTTAAAATTTTTCCTCTTTGTCAAATTTCTTTGCTATCCAGTGTTTTTTGTTCGTTGTAGTTTTTACTCTTTACTTTGAAAGTACGGTAATTGTGTGCAATTCACACGCGTCTACACATACAAGACCCAACGCGCATGGTTCTGTCTCAACCTGTGATTGCGAAAAGCATAATTTAAATTAAAGATGTCAAAAGTTCAAATTTAATTTATGTCTTTTTTGAGTGTCTTTTCACCCTCACACATCTTTTTGCAATGAAAATGGTTCCTTATGACCCTGAACGCATATCTGCAATGTTTTGCAAATTTACTCAATATATAGATTAATTTACAGCTCATATCGTAACGGTATTTTTTTTTTTTTTTTGGTATCAATGTTCAAAGTCTCAATTTTCAGAAACAGTACAACCTCGTTTATTCGGCCTCGGTTTATCCGAGTCTCCAGTTTATCCGAATCAAATTAGTCCAGTTAAAAAATATATATTAACTTAATCAATAATTTCAAACTATGATTGCAAGAACGGGGCTACAAATACGCCAAGCAATCGGTTTTTGTTTTGATTAAACATCCAACTCCTGCATAGAACGTACAATAAAGTATATTACTAATTCAGCAAACAACATGGAGTACTTGGAGCGTCAATCCAACACTGCTAACTATTAATGATAAAGTATTTGTGAGAAACAGTACTATCTAGTTTTGTTACAAGGGATCGTTCTTTTTTTTTTTTTTTTTTTTTTTTTTTTTTTTTTTTTTGCTGTAATAAAAGATAAGTCTGCTTATTTGAGAATGTGTTTTGTTTAGTTTCCGGATAGTCCGAATTTTCGTTTATCCACGTTGTCTTTGGTACGAGTTAGTCCGGATATGCGAGATTCTACTGGATATCCAAATTAAGAACTATTTTAACAATGTGTAAATAAAAGTATATCCGGTAGCGAAACATAATTTCATGCAATATACCAAGTAGCTCGAATATCGCATTCAGAGACTGCAGTTCCGTTCTTATTCTCAAACTGGACTTGTGAATAACCGAGTTAGAGGCAGATGTCATTTCATTGAAGCTGCATGTAGTTCAACGTTATCCCTGGTTTAGGGGCGGTAACTTACTGCTAAGTGTGTTTCTTTTTTTTTTTCTTTTTTCTTTTTTTTTTTTTTTTTTTTTGAGCAATCACGATTGCTTATTGCTTTCATTTGACTGTTTTTGGCATTCCTATGATTTTATTTTCCCGCCAGCACCCTCTGCAGCATCACCGTCGACCGGCTCCTCACGACGCTGCTCCTATACCAAAAGCCATTTCCAGATCGCGTCAATATCCTACACTTACACGCATACATACACGAACGTACAAACAAACACATACACACACATACATACACCTACACACACATACATACACCTACACACACATACATACACCTACACACATACATACATCTACACACACATACATACACCTACACACATACACAAACACATAGACACCTACACATACACACGCACCTACACACAACTATCCACACATTCATGCCTGCACACTGACACAAACACATATGCTTACACACACATACACATTCCCCCCCCCCCCACCACAAACACTCATACACAACTACCCACACACTCATACCTGCACGCAGACACACGCCTACATACACACGCACATTCGTGATTGCGAAAAATATAATTTGAATTCCAGATCTCAAAATTCAAATAAATTTTTATTTTTTCTTTTTTCATCCATTGTGAAACATTTCACTCCCATATATATCTATTTGAACCAGGGCCGTATTCAGGGAGGAGGTTCATAGGGTTAAAACCCCCGACGAAATTTTTGGAAACTTTTACAGAAAATGTTTTTTATTATATAATTTTTGCAATTTTTTTATTTAATAGGTGTACAAAGAAGTTAGGTAATACACACAACAGATATTATTTCTTACCAGATGTGTCGTTAAAGCACCCCCCCCCCCCTTCGTCCTCATTTTAAATGAACTAATGTAATAAAAACCAATAAACACACAAGTGAAATTAGATTTGACTTTCATATAGATTTCTCAAGAAACGTGTTTTGTTAAAACCCTCTCAGAAACAAAAGTCAGGTTACGACCCTGATTTGAAGACTTCAAATTTGACGGGAAATTTTCTAATAAAGAAGCAATTTGCACCCATCATACCATGAAGGGTGATTTTCTAATTAAACATCAATATTAATTACACATATCATTTTCACAATGCCAAAACGCTGCCCGTGATTTGAATACATACGCTGTTCTAGGACTGAAGCTTCTCTTATTTCCAGGATGTAACTGATGTAGCTGAAGCCAATAATTGAATAAGTTATGCAATCCCTAAAATCTTCTTCAATTTCCCCTTCTCGTTGTCGACGTCTGTTTTCTCAGTTCCTGCCTTCCATCAACATTTGCAGTTCCTTCTCTCCCCGCTTTAAATTTTAAAGTTCATTCTAAGTTTATTGACTTCGCAGAAGGGAAAAGGATTTGCATGACGACGACACATCGCTGATTTTTCATCCCCCACTCCTTTTTCTGTTGCTATGACGACTGATCACTGTGTCAGAAAGTCGACCATGAAAGACGCTCTAAATCTTCCCCGCAATCCGTTTTACAGAGTCTTTATAAAGTCGTACATTGATAAAGAAAATTCATTAAAAAAAAATACTTCAGAATTGAATATAACTATTTTAACTCTTTTTTCATGTTGATCCTTTTCTTAAAAGTTTTTTCACAACCTAAGAATTTCAAATAGTTAGAAAGTAAATTAGTCTTAGCCAGATTTCAAGAATATTTACCAAAAACTAATTATAATAAATTTTAATGATGATGTTTTTTTTTTTTTTAGAAAACTTTAACGAAAGGACAAAGTATAATTTTATGAAAACACTTACTAAAAGTAAAATATGCAACATACACTTACTTAATCGCAATACATTGAGGCACTTAATTTTCATCCATTTTCTCACGGAGAGCAATAACTCCAGTTTGGCTGTACTTTTTATTCTCTTAAAGAGTTTTTAAGAATCTTTTGGCATAATTTTGAGAATCGAGGGAAATATTTTTCTTTTCTGAGGAAACTTTGGATAATTTTTTGCGTTCCAGTACTTTCACCAAATCAGAGTTTCTTTCGCCAAATTGACGATTTTGCCGCATTTGGCACGGTAGCGAATGCTTAGCGCGAGCCCTGATCCTGTACACCTTTCGTAGTTGTGATGATTTAGAAAGTTTTTAACTTCGCGGGAGGCGCGAGCGCAGCTAGAATTTAACTTCTGAAGGGTGAAGGTTTGGTTATAACCAGGGTTGCCAGATTTAAGAACAGTAAATACGAGACAGGCTTCTAGGAGTAAAGGAGGGGGGTTGACATTTTTGAGGTTGAGGGCAATTTCCGTATATTGTGTATTTTTAAGGGGTGCTTTCCAACGTTGAACATCTCTTCGCGATAAATCTGAAATATTCAATCGTATTCGTAATAAAGCATGAAATCTTACAAAATGTCGCCGATCAAAGTATAAAAACTGTTTTCATAGCGATTGACGATATATTTCCAACATTAGTCAATGAGCAAAGAGGAAGCAATCATTCGGCTCCTCATGGTCTGCCACCAAAACAAAAACCAAATTAAAACAAAATATTTTTTGTGTTTACTGCCACATGATTTTCTTATTGCTCTTTATTTCACATTTTTTATTTTACTTTATTTTTCCTTTTGAAATAATGTTTAATTTTGTTAAATATTGTTATTAGCTAGAATACGAGACTTTAGCCGTCCCGTATGGAAGTTCCCCGGGACGTGGGACAATTTTTCAAAATACGGGACTGTCCCTTGAAATCCGGGACGTCTGGCAACCCTGGTTATAACAGTCCTAAGGTTGTAAACCGTCATATCGCACCACGGCAAGGAAAGCGACAAAACTCAAAATTTGATGAAAACGCACTAGTTATTCATTTAAAATCTAAATTTAATGCTATTTCTTGCCACCAAACTCGCACAAAGTTAGCTTACATACCTGTTGCTTGGTGGCGTAAAAACGGTATTACCAATACTGAAACATTATTAATTTTTCATAATTTAGAAGAAAAGTTTTCCAACTTTAAGTAAGCATTATTAATTTAGACAAAAAAAAAAAAAAAAGCTAACGAGTAAACATCACATCATAATGTTTTTACTTGTACAGTTGAACTCGCTTATAACGAACGCAAAGGAATCACGATATTTGCTCGTTATAAACGGGTGCTCGTAAAAAAAGGGTTCATGAAAAAACCATATTTGATTTTTATATTTCTGTATAGTATCAAAGAAGTTGGTTATTTGCTTTGATACTATACAGAATTTATTTTATAATAGTCTCGTTTTTGTTGTTATCGTGGAACGAGCAGCTTTACATCCGTTGCTGATTTCAAAATAGTTTAAGGTTTCTCTACACTTCAGAAGCCATTGAGTATGTCGAGGGCTGTTGTTCTCAGGATTTATGTCTTATTTTTAACTTTCGGCTAAATTCAAAACGTTTGTGGAATTTTTCGAAAAATAGGATAATCTTTTCTGAGGTGGAAATCAGCAGAAAGTTTATGAAATGCAAAAACTTTGCTCGCTTTAAGCGAGGTTGCTCGTTGAAACGAGCAATGTTCCCATAGACTTAACATTATACCAACCAAATTTGTTTGTAACGAATAACGAATAACGAATGGGATTATTGGTGTGGACTAATTACCACAAATTAGTGTGGACTAATTTGTTAAAATTGGTTTAGTTTTTCTATTATTTTTATGTAAAAGTCGTACATTTTTTACTTGTATTTTTTTCATTTTTTGCTTTCTTATTTCGTTTTGTTGATTAACTATAATTCCAATATGTTTATCCTTCACTCTGTTTTTTCCTGCACTTCTCCATTTGATACATTGCTTCCATACATGGTTTTTCCCGCTGGTAAATTTATTGCTAATTTATTCAGAGTGGTTTCATTTTTGGACTTTTTGCATTGTTTATGGGTTTTCTTGAAAAGTTTATTACTTAACGGTTTTTTTTCCTGGTGGAATTATATAATAAATTTTGCCTCCAGTTGTCATTTTATCTTTTTTTGTCTTGTTTAATTTCTATTTTTTGATATTTATACTACCTCCTGTTCCACCGTTTTGCTTTTCTCGGATGACTTTTCATCCAGAAGCTCACACTTCTTTGCATTGAAAAAGGTGTTCCTTGTAACACCGAAACACGTGTCTGCAATAATTTGTAATTTTTTGTGCTTTATAACGTTGGATTACTGATTATTTCAAATTTGTTTGATTTCCTCGAGTTGTGTCATTTTTCTTGCAGGGTTGCAAAATTATTATTAGCACTATATATGAACACCGAAAGATCTGAAGTGATGACCTTTAAAAACCCCCTAGCGACGGTCCTGTGAGTTTTTTCTTTCAAAGACACCAATTTCAATTTTCGATGTTTGCGTCACCTACATGCCTTTAGCTAATATCATACCGGTGAGGGGGGAAAGTTGAAGAGATAAGGATCAAAATTTTTAAAAAAAATAAAAAGGGAAAAAAGAAAAATTGATTTGAATTCTGAAATTTTGAACTCAAATTATGTTTTTCGCAATTACGAGTTGCGACAGGACCCTGCTTATTGGTTACTACCTTACTTGTTTCTAGACACGGCTCCTGTCCCTCCAAGCCTACCTCTCCTCTTGAACGGACACCTGTGTATTAGTTCTGTATGTGTAGGCTTTTGTGTGTGTGTAGACCTGTGTGTATGCACGTTGGCGTGTGTGTATGTGGGTAAAGGCGCGTGTTTGTATGTGTGTGAGTGCATATGTGTATGAGCGTGCGTGTGTGTAGGACATGGACGCCACCGACTAGGAGCGGCTACTGGGGGACGGAGTCGCGCCTGAAGGTGACGGTGGGGGTTTTAAAAGGCACGGACATCAAAGACGGTCAAATGAGAACAATAAGCAATCGTGATTGCTAAAAAAAAAACTGGATGTGGTAAAGACGCACGATGGAAGTGAAACTTATATATTTTATTTTTTGTTTTTACATTATGAACTGTCACTTCACCTGCACGTTTTCTCTCACGCCACGCTTTTGTTATTTCTACGTCTGACTCATGCATATTCCCAATAAAATTGAATGTGCTAATGAAGAAAATAGATTATAAACATTGAGAAAGTGTATAATTATTCGAAACTTGCTTTTTAATTGATGCTAAAAACAATGAAAAATGATTGTAGTTATAAAGTTCATTTTGTTAATAAAAAATAATAACTTTCAAGGCTGAATCTAAGGAATGTGGATTAGGGTTTTAAACTAATCATTTGACTTGAATCCAAGAAAACTTAGAAAACCTGAATTATTTCAAAAGTTTAAACTGGCCAAAATTCACAAATATATGCTTGCTTTATGGGGGTGGCAGCATTTCGTGTTCCATTCTCCCCTTCCCATCCAGCCAAGTTATTTATACATTTACAATTACTATATGATTTTAATCAGGTTTTTACTTTAAATCAAGGTTTGAAGTTGGACTTCGAATTCAGTTCTGGCATTGATGATCACGAGTACTAGTTTTTCCCATAAATCCATAGCTTACCGTTTCTCTAACTACTAATCTACCGACTAACTAACCGGTTTTATAACACTTTCAATAGCTGATCTGTGAAAGAGGAAAATTTAATGCATTATTGGTAAAGTGTTTTCTGTTTTTGAAAATCAACTGTTTTTAACTTTACCAGAGCTCGATCAAATGATATCGAATTTTTAAAAACAGACTTAAAAGGCGGTGAAAAATATTGGATGCATATTGTAAATGTAATACAGAAAGAAAAATGTGACCCTGAATTTACCATCAAAAATCCATGAACTTTCAGTTATTACCATTCGTTAACATATGCTAATAGAGTTATAGAGCTGTGCGTTTTTTAAGCTGAAATACTAATGATTTGAGGATACTTGTAAGTTATATATTAAAAAATTATGCTTCAGTCTAGTTTGAGAAAAAAAAATACAAAAAAAAAAAATGACAGCAAGGATATTTGGTCAATTCTAGAAAGTTGTATACTTTCTAGAATCGACAAACTATCCCATTTTTTTTGCTCATCATTTAAATTTTACAGTTCAAAGCTTTAAAACTCAATATCGGAGGAAGGAATTCTCTTAAAGTTACAGAAATGTTTTCGCATTGATAACCTTTTGCCTTGGATGTCCTTCTGTAATTTACCTTCCTTGTATTTTGACTTGCGTCCACAGCCATAGCCAATAACAAGTTTACAAAATTGGCAAAGTAAGCATTTCATTGAATCACCGGATCCACGAGATTTAAGACATTATCAGACAAACAAATTGTAGATTTTGAAACTTTCAGTATTTGCACAGGTGCATGTTTCACAGATGTTTTCCTTTCTTTTTTTATTGATTTTTATTTTCTCGAATCAGAGTGAAGCATATTTTTTTAAGCTATAACTTACTAGTATCTTCGTATCATTTTAGAAGTAGCTCAACTGAAAAAATATACAACTCTATAACGCCATTAACACACATTTACGAACGCTAATGACTGAAAGGTCTTGGATTTTTGACAGCAAGTTCAGGGTCACATTTCTTTTTTGTATTACATTGACAATATGGAACCAAATACGTTTTCTCGCATTTTAAGTTAGTTTTTAAAACTTCCATATCTTCCGATCAAATTCTGGCACATTTAGTAACAGTGGATTTTTCAAAAACAGTTAAAAGTTTACCGATAATTCATTAAATGTTTCTGATTAACAGTCTGGCCGCTACAACGGATTTAACACAGGTTAATGAGTCAGTAGATTAGCATTTAGGGTCGAACAAGGTTTGGATTTATATGAAAATTTATACTTGCAATCATCAATGTCAAAACTGAGTACTGAGTCCAACTTCAAACCTTGATTTAAAAGTAGGAACCTGTTAAAATCATATAGTAATTGTAATGTGCAAATAACGTGGCTGGGTGGATGGAAAGGACAGAACGAAACACGAAATGCAGCCACCTCCCTATAGTGGGTTCTGCGCTGTTACTGTAAAAAATATAATTGCATTTTCAAAGCTGCACTGTGCACATTCATTGCAAAAAATAATAACTTATAAAATAAGAAATAGATCAATGTACGAAAAAAGCTGTAAAAAGTAAATTTTTCTTTAATTTCGCGAAATTTTGAGGCTTACATACGAATTAAAAACTATAAAATGTAAACAATTTTAAATATTTGTGAAAAGAGTGTTATCAAGGTAAGCATTTGAATAGAGAAAATAAATTTAAAATTTTAATTTTCATAAACATTTCTGAAAATTGACCATTTTTTCTTATTTTAGGAGATATTTAAGCCTTTTGGTAGAACCCTAAAGGAGTTGCTTCAACTGGATAATATTTTATATTTATTTTGTACTTACGAGTACGCAAATTTTGGTTGGTATTGCAAATCAAAATTCCAACTTTTAGTTTTTTCGGGACAAAATAATGTGTATCCGATCATATATACGCAATAAAGTATATATGATCGCATACACATTAGTATACACGCTGTATACGAGAGTATACAGCGTATATGGAGCATACCGTATACCGTATAGGATAACCGAACACCCCTGTTTAGTTGCGAATCCTGGCGTTTAGGTTGAAAATACCCGTAATAGTGGATTGTGTTTTTTGGTCAGTGCGTTCAAAATGATTGCAGTATCTTACAGGATTGAAATAATAAGTTTTTTTTCCATGGCCTTTTAGAGAAAGAAAAGGGAAATTTCACGGTGTCGGACGCAGAATTTGCACCAAATTTACCAATTAAGGTTCATATTTTTCAGAGCTAAAATGGATGAATTGAGCCAATTTTTTTTCTCAATACTTATGTATGTAGGAACTATATAAAAACTTATAGAACTTCTGAAAAAAGTTCAAACTATGAATATTAAAAACAAAAAACCTCATAGTGTCGGACGTGGATGAAAGGGGAACTGAAAATTGACGTATGTTGAAAAAAACCCAAGTTTCAGCTCAATGAACTGTTTTCAGATTTTTTGACTACTTGAATGTTGAAAAGTAAAGCTGAAATATGAATAATTTTTCTTTTTTTCCACCAAATTAATTCACGGATAAATAGCAAAAAAAAATTTTCCCTTGGTGTCGGACGTAGAATAGTTGGTGTCGGACGTAGAATGTGCAAAGCAGACAACATCCGACATGAAATAAACATCTTAAAAAGCTGTTTAACTCTTAATTTGTTTATGGAATTATATATTATGGTATTTTAAAGCATAAAAAAAGGGAAAATATGCATAACAGGAGTCTGTGCAGAAATTTTTCCCAGGGCTTCCATTTTTTGTGAAAAATCCAAATAATTTTGTGAAAATTGAAATAATTTGAAACTAAAAATGTTATGCAAAAAGAATGTAGGGGGGGGGGGTCATGGCCCAAGTTATGTTATAGAACTTGTTTACAAGGAATGTTTTTCAAGACATTTCTTTGTTTTTCTGACAAAATATTATTCTTCTAGGTGTTCTTGAGGGATTTAAGGGGGGGGGGGGCAGGGAGGATCTCATTGCTTTTGGGGAGATGGACACCCCTAATGTATAAACATCTGTATACCATTCCAGGAAATTTGTATTTTAAGACTTCACTCATAAAATAAAGAAAATACTATAACGAGAACAAGAGAGATTAGACGCATTTTGTCAAGTTTTTTTTTTTCTTTTCTTTTTACAATCTCTATGTGAACAACAAAAACTCAATCTCTAGGGTGAAAAGAAATGAAGATTGATTTGTAGAATTTTAATGAAGAAAAATCTAACTTATTAACAAATAATAAGAAATTTGGATGTTGGATACAAATTGTTGAAAACGAAACTGAACATTTCCAGGCACAAACAGGGGTTGTTGTGAGTTCACCAAAAATACCTGAGAGTTTTTAAGTGAAAACTGGGGAAGGGAGGAGTGTTATTTTTGAACTGAGAACCCTAAAGCTTCTTAAATATTCATAATTTTATACATAACTACTTTAATCGCTATTGATAAACATATGAGACTCATTTCTTATCTTCAGATATTTTCCCCAGTCAAAATATTTAGTATATGTTCTTTAAATTTATGTTATGTAAAATATAAATATAAATACATAATTAGGCATGAATAGCATGTGTGAATTATTTAATTTAACCAGGAATTTTCGTATACTTATAAACCTAGTTTAAGTTAGGAAAATATTGGTGTCGGACGTAGAAATTTTTCTGACCATTTATTTAAGCATAACTAGTTTTTTGAAATTTAATTTAAATGATTATTTTTAATTGCGTATAAAATCTTTATTTGCAGACAAAATATTTTGTAAAAATCTCCTCTCAGTTTTACATAATATAAACTTTCAGCCAATTTGGTGTCGGACGTAGAATTACAAAAATGCCTTACATGAAAAAATCGCAAAAAATTAAGTTTTGCAGTTAAAGTGCAATTGATTTGTATATAACTCTTCTAGATAGTTCTGAGAAGCATATTTTAGAGAGAATATTTGAAAAATGCGACAATGCAAGTATCAAACAGCCATTCTTAAGTTGTATTAAAAAAGTTACTCGTAAGAACATGTTCATAACAACCTGATTTGAAGCCTCAGAACTCTAATTAATTTTGCTTTTTGTTGCATATTTTTGTTATTTCCATACACTTCAGATAATTACCTTTCCATTGATACCGAAATTGTGAGAAAAAGATTATTTTAAAATTCTGAGACCTTTTCCCCCCCTTTTCCTGTGGAATTGCCCAAAGAATTGCTTTCCCCCATCAAATATCTTTAAAGATCGTTACCAGTTAGAATTAAAGCTAAGCGTAAGTTGGAATATAATGAGAATAATTGTCAGCAATCATTTCCCAAGTTTGAAGCCGCAAAAAGTCGCAGTATTTATTAGTTAAAAAAGAAAAATTTTTGACATAACTATGAATGTGTGTGTCAGTGTGTACGTGTGTGAGAGCAATGATTCTTTTCTTCAGGACGAACGCAATTTTTTCCGACAATTTTAATCCGAGAAAAAAAGATGGAGAAGAGAATTCATAAGGCAAATATTAACCTTTTCTTTAATGGGAGGCAGATACTATCTATTAATCACCGAATGCCTGAAAAAACTTCTAAATTTAAAATTTTTAAATCATAAATATCACAATGGGGGCGCATCAAAGGCACAATACACACAATATCACAATACACGCGCAAAATGGCACAAAAGATTCTCATTCCAAGCAAGGTGTGGAAAACAGGATTTTTTAATGTTTTTACTCGGTTGACAGAAACAGTACGGCGGTTTTATTTGCAAAAGAAACTATTGCTTTAACTGGTAAACGAAATTCTATGGAGAAAAGGGGTGAATAAATAATAACAAAAAGACGTTTCGCTTGATGAAAATTAGAATTTTCGTAGTGTTACCATAGTTACGCATGGGGGAACTGAACTGAAGAAATGCATTCAAATTAAAGTTGACAGATATTTCGATCTGTCTTCCCTTTTCTCGTGCATTTGTATGTGTGTTTGAATATTCTTTTCCGCTACCTAATTTAAAACAAAATCTCAAAATGTTTATACAATTGTTTTGCCTCTGTTCTAGCTCTTCTTATGCCTGCTTATCCCTTCTAAGACGACTGATTTTGTACACTCAAGAGTAGGGGATTCCTTTCATTCTTGAATTTTTGATCAACTGAAGGATCGTTAGTATCGTGGAAAGAGCTGCAGAACTCGATTGCTTGGATGGAGAATGTTGCATAATGTACAGTGTCGACCAAAATTTGGGAACAGTTTTGGATCTTTTTTTATTTTGTATGTTCAAAGAAAATTTTGCGTTTCATGAAGCGCAAACTAGTAAGTATCATTAACACGCTTTTATTAGCTTCACCTGTATTTATGTATGTATGCATGTATGTATCTTGTAACGGAATCTTGCAACTCAAATTTCGCCCACTTCCTACGATCGGATTTTTTTGAAATTTGGCACGCGACCTCAGACCCGATGACAATGCAATATTCTATAATCAAATTAATTAGTTAACTCTTTTAATTGTTAGTTTTCTCCAATTTTAATCAATATTTTGGCATAAATCCAACAATGTGAAAAAGGAAAAATTAACAAAAATACATTAAAAAATGCTCGCAAAAATTATTTAAAAATATCTACAAAAACCTTTAATTTTTCTGCATCAGATAAAATTTGTTCCAATGTTCCAAGGTAATTAGAACATGAAATATAATTGTTTTTAACTAATTTCATGCCAAAATTTAGGTGAGCCTTTAATTGGAAATTCATTGCTGATCAGACCATTGTTGAATAAAACTTTTATTCAAATGCATCTCAAATTTTCAAAGTAATATAAATATGATCTCCGCAAACATACATCAATGACTCACAGTAGCTTCCCATCAGGGTGCCCTTGTCTTAACTTTAAGATATTACCTCGCACTCGTTTTATAAATAATTTCGTTAATTAAGTCCCAATCTGATTCAAATTTTCATATACCGCACAAAAAAAAAAAAAAACTTTGCCTGATAATTTTCCAACATAAGACTCAAAAACAGAAAAATAAAATAATAGTTTAAAAAACTAAAACAACACGCTTTCGTAGCAAAATGAACTAAAATGTGAAAAATAATCTTTGGATGATAGTAGTTGACCAATCACTTAATTTTAATGCAATACAAAAAAGCGTGGGGGCTTCTTATCATTTGTCTTGAATTTCTTCCATTTGTTGTCCAAGCAAAAATGTAAATAGACAGCACCCCACGCTTTTTTGTATTGCATTAAAATTAAGTGATTGGTCAACTACTATCATCCAAAGATTATTTTTCACTTTTTAGTTCATTCTGCTACGAAAGCGTGTTTTTTTAGTTTTTTTAAACTATTATTTTATTTTTCTGTTTTTTAGTCTTATGATGGAGAATTATCAGGCAAAATAGCAATTACTTCATATGCATTTTTATATACACTTAAAATATTTATCCAGAATTGACAAAATTATTTATAAAACGAGTGCGAGGTAATATCTTAAAGTTAAGACAAGGGCACCCCGATGGGAAGCTACTGTGAGTCATCGATGTATGTTTGCGGAAATCATATTTATATTACTTTGAAAATTTGAAATGCATTTAAATAAAAGTTTTGTTCAACAATGGTCTGATCAGCAATGAATTTCCAATTAAAGGCTCACCTAAATTTTGGCATGAAATTAGTTAAAAACAATTATATTTCATGTTCTAATTACCTTGGAACATTGGAACAAATTTTATCTGATGCAGAAAAATTAAAGGTTTTTGTAGATATTTTTAAATTATTTTTGCGAGCATTTTTTAATGTATTTTTGTTAATTTTTCCTTTTTCACATTGTTGGATTTATGCCAAAATATTGATTAAAATTGGAGAAAACTAACAATTAAAAGAGTTAACTAATTAATTTGATTATAGAATATTGCATTGTCATCGGGGCTGAGGTCGCGTGCCAAATTTCAAAAAAATCCGATCGTAGGAAGTGGGCGAAATTTGAGCTGCAAGATTCCGTTACAAGATACATACATACATACATACAGGTGAAGCTAATAAAAAAGTGTTAATAATGATACTTATTTAAAAAGAATTTAATACGCAACTGACTGGAAAGATCAAATTTCAAATAGTTTTGCAAAACAAAGATTATATTCGAAATTTATGTAAACTATAATAGACGCTGCAGTCTATGGCTAAGGAATTCTTCACACCGAGGCAAATAAGTTAAATCTCCTTTCGAACGGGTGTTGATCAGGTTGTGCAAACAGGTAGTAAAGTGAAAGAATCGCCCGGCATCCTTCACACTACAGTAAACTCGTCTGGCTCATGTGCTGCTATCATCCTCATCCCGATGAGTGCAATCTACATTTTAGCTGATTCAACCATGACCCGACTAGATGGCGCTGACCTTTTCGGCCTTGGTAAGGGTCCCTATATATACGAGCCGACGCATCAGCTTAATATCAGCCTTTTTTAGAGCCGCTATATAGACAGGTCGACGCATCAGCTTAAGTTTAGCCATTTTGGATCGGATTTTTCATTGTTGCACTGTTAGGGTTACTTCAGCAAACTTTCAGATTTCGCCAAATTTGCCGAAAATAATCTTTTATTTAATAAACAATTCACGTGCCGCTAATAAATACTCACAGTGAACAATCACCAAACGCGATATCTCGCCAGAAAGACAACCACTCAAACACGCGCTCCGATCCAAAAAGGCTAATCTTAAGCTGATGCGTCGGCTCGTATATATAGGGGCCTTAGCCTTTTTGGATCGGAGCGCGTTTTTGAGTGGTTGCCTTTTCTGGCGAGTTATCACGTTTGGTGATTGTTCACTGCGATCGATTATTCGCGGCACGTGAATTATTTTTATTAAATAAAAGATTATTTTCGGCAAATTTGGCGAAATCCGAAACTTTGCTGTGGTAACCCTAGCAGTGCAAGAATGAAAATCCGATCCAAAATGGCTAAGCTTAAGCTGATGCGTC
This sequence comes from Uloborus diversus, assembly GCF_026930045.1. NCBI lineage: Eukaryota > Metazoa > Arthropoda > Arachnida > Araneae > Uloboridae > Uloborus > Uloborus diversus. The sequence goes on along the minus strand of NC_072739.1, from coordinate 128,329,889 downwards.
GGCCTATCTATATAGCGGCTCTAGGCCTTGGCAATTCATAACTTTTCTGTGTTAAACCGGTGCAACTTATGATCTGCTATGCATCCACCAATCAATGTCAACGTTTCAAAGCTTGTTTATTTTGGCTTGGGCGTCGCCCATTTTGGCCGCAGGAAGCGCTGAACGGAACCCCTGCATCCACCAAACAATGGTAACGTAATGGAAACAGGGGCTCCCTGTAGCGCCCTCTTTGTTGCCATGAGTCTCCGCGATTGTCACGGCCTATAAGAATCAAGTGGGGCCATGATTCAACTCATCACATTGCCAAGCGTTCGCTCTGTCGACAAGTAAACTAGTTGAGTCAACCTGTTTCAGTTTTAACAACGTTATGGAGCAGATGCTCGAATACATTCTACTCATTAGAAGAAAAGTTGACTCAACTACGTTGCTTCGTGTACTCGTGTGAAGACAACGAAAAACGCCAGTCAACAAGTTGGCGGGAAACTTTTTAGAAATATTGATTTGACTAACCGCCTCGTGTGTAGTAGGCATACTGATAGCTAAAAGAAGATAAAAGCAAGGACATTCCGCTTATGTAAGATATGACATGTCCAATAAGACATCTACCTTGTCCAAGCAAAACTGAAATGTTTTACCGCCATTCCACGGAAAAACGGACTTTTGTCTCACACGCGTTTAGAATGTCTCAAAAAGTCACTGTCCCAATTCTACGCTTGCTGAAGTTCAGCTTTGAACCTTTTATTACCGAGCCTTAACTTTATTAACTATTAACCTTATAATTGCCATTAGTCATTTCTGTTTTTTGCATGGATGAAAAAGCTTCTCCTACCAACCAACCAAACCAAGACAATCAAATATAACAAAGCAGTTTACAGTAGAACCTAGTTTATCCGACTCCGTTTAAAACTGAGAGTTTGGGGGCAGGGGTCAAATAAGCTGAAAAGAGTGTGACATCATTTATATATACGGACAGCCCCTAATAACACTTTTTTATGATGACTTGAATCAAGCATAGCCTTAAAAACCTGATCAGTTTGAATATTTTCAAAGGTCTAAAACCCACAAATCTATGCTGAGTTAAGTTTAATTTAAAAAATCTTGAAATGAATGGACTAATCTTATTAACAAAATTAACTTAATAATGGGGCTGTTTTCTTTAGTCAAAAGTAGTACTTTTGGTCACTGAAATTGATAGAATAAGCAAAAAATAATAATAATAATAATAATAATAATAATGACGTGGACTCAGAAAATAAATTCATTTTCCCAACAGTTATTTTTTAATTAATTTTTTAAAATGTCCGATTCTTCAAACTAAAGCCGCTATATAGACAGGCCGACGCATCAGCTTAAGTTTAGCCATTTTGGATCGGATTTTTCATTGTTGTGCTGCTAGGGTTACCACAGCAAAGGTTCGGGTTTCGCCAAATTTGCCGAAAATAATACTTTACTTAATAAACAATTAACGTGCCGCTACTAATCGCTCGCATTGAACAATCACCAAACGCGATTACTTGCCAGAAAAGACAACCTCTCAAACACGCACTCCGATCCAAAAGGCTAATCTTAAGCTGATGCGCCGGCTCGTATATATAGGGGCCTTACTTCAAACAAGGCCTGGTCTTTATGACGTCACAAATGATGCACCATGGCGCATCTTTCTACCGCATTTCTACGTTGTGATAATCAAGAAGCGAATTATAATTGCGCTCTACGCTTGCTATCAACCATATCGTTGCCAATACACCTGAGTAAAGATGCGAATTAAATATTTTGGACCGTGAATGGCAACACTGAATGGCATTTCATCATTTGTGATGTCATCGGCAGAAGTGTTAAACGATGAAAGAGCACCGATTTAAGTAATTTTTAAAAATATTAAACTTAAAGAAATTATTTAAAAAATGGTCAGATTCTATGTTTTTAAGCATGCTCTTTCAGAAAAAAATACTTTTAAAATTTTGGAAACAACCCCATTTCTATGATTGATTTTTGTTTTGCCAACGAGAGTTAAAAGCTTGTTCCACATGCCAACAACAGACCGCATAGCAGAAGTATTATAATAAAAAAGATCAATTATTCAAAGATTTTTTTAAAAAATAAAAAAATTATCGCTAGTTTTTAAATGACAAAGATCAGATAGTACTGAAATAGTTCTGAAAAACTTCATTTCCTTCTAGTATCTCTACCTTCATTCAGAAATATTTCTCACACAACAAACAAGGGTGGAGCCCCGTGCGTGATTTCTCACGAGCCCAAATCACGATCGAAAACAAACGATCACGAATGCCTTCTTTTCGTGAGCCAAAATCAACGACTTATTGGCCGGGAAATGCGATATTTGTTCAGCTGAACAATATCTAAAGCAATTTGTTTTCTTTTCATTCTTTTGTTGCTTATGTCTTCCGATCTGTGTTTTATCGGTAAATCTGGCTTTAATATTATTCACTGGCGAGGCTTTTTGGCGTTCCTATTTGCTCGAAATTGATATATAAAAGCGATGTGCACATCGATAAGGTTCCAAGATGGGGAGTGTAATGATATTTATTTAAGCGTAATAACAAGTTGCAAAGATTGCTTCTATTCTTTTAGCAATTCGGCGTTTTTAGTTTTTATTCTATTGAAATTTAAAACAATCCACGCTTTGTAACTGTTATGTAAACATAATTTGTTTTAAAAGTAAATGAGCACTGTTCTGCATACATCGTTGTCATAGGAATGAAAACCTGGTTGCAAAATTCAAAATACACACGCGATAAGCAGATATTCGCAATTCCAAAGCTCGAATGCGCTACCTTGCGGTGATTAACAAAACTAAAGAAAAAGGTAAAACATTCCATTCCACGTGTTTTCTTTGGGGTAAATTACAGGCTTCAGACAGTTTATGATGTAATGTAATTTCAGAAGAATAGAAAAGAAACCTTCCCACAAACACGATGAAAAATTACTGTCATTCACTAAGCGTTAATGCAAGTTATAAGTTACGACATTTGCTTGTTTTACCTTTTTCATCCGCCATTAGACAGTAGCTGCAGCGCCCTCTATAGTTTATTGGAGTTGCGAATATTTCAAAGACGTTGACGGTTTTTATGAAAAACACAATTATTTTAAGAATAATTTTTTACTACCTGTTACAAATGAAAGAATGTTTTCTATACTAAGCTATACAGTTAAAACAAGTATTTAATTAAATAGCTCTGGTGGCCTAAAATTTAAAATGATTATCAAATTTATTTGATTTTCTTGATAAAATACTGATCTTCGCAAATGATTTTTTTTTTTTTCAAATTCCGCTGAGCCTTACGATTTTACCTAGGACAAAAAATATTGAATATAAGGAGCAAGGAAACATTTTTAGGCACCACACATGATAATTTGTATTTTCAGAATATCTGGCTTTAAGAGAAAAATTCGGTTAACTTAGCTGCTCCGCACATCATTTTTGATGAACAAGTTAACTTTCCAATGAAAAAAAAAATCAGATCGATAAAACTAAAAACAAAGATAATAAAATTTAAAATTAAAGCATATATATATATATATATATATATATATATATATATATATATATATGTGTGTGTGTGTGTGTGTGTGAACTTTGAAATACACACAATCGGACATCACACATAAGCGAACAATAACCGAAAGATATTTCTCTCTTCCGCAGTCTCCATCTATTAAAAATAATCACGTCGAAGAGATTGAAATTGTGCCTGTGACTGTCACACATCCAGGCCATCAGTAGCCCCTACAGCCTTGAAATTTGGTACAAAATTACTCCAAATCCAGGGGTTTGCACCTCGAAACGTTTTTTATTTTATTTTTTTAATTTCAAATTATTTTAATTACATTTTTAAACAGAAATGTCACATAAATTACGTGAAAGAAGTGAAAAAGTATCCGCACCTTTTAACTTAACCATCTATATCACTCAAATAAGTTTTTTTTTTTTTTTTTTTTTTTGCACGAAAAGAAGTTTGTTCCAATTCTTTCAAACAATTAGAACAGGAGATAATGAGCGTTTCTACTTTAGCGAAAATAAATTCAATCCTTTAACTAAATAATAAAATGTTACTCGAGACCATGAATTTGAAAACGACTTTTCAAACGAACAAAACGGCACTTTTTCTATGCTAAGGAGTCCCTTAGCACCTATACAGCTGCATTATGTGGTGCAGGTTAGTTTGGACTCCGGTGAAGGGCTACTCTACGATTGTTAATTATAATGGGATCTTTACTTAACTTCTATTCCTTAAGAGAGGGGGAGCAAGAATAAATGCGAGAAACAAATGTAAAGAAACAATTTAAAATTCATTTTTTATTGCTCTCAACTTACATCAGTCAATGAAATGAATCCCAAAGTATCGCTTATGTTTTTGCATACACACAGTGGCGTATCCAGAGGAGGGGATTGGCGGATATAGCCCCCTCTAGTGTCCTAACTTTATCTCCATCAGAAGGGGGTTTTTTTTCTTCTGGTTACGCCACTGAATACAGATACCTAATATGAATCAAGATTCAAGAATGGTATTTTTATAAAAAGAAAATGTAAATGCAAGATTGTTTAAAGCGTTATTTTTATGCCATTGCTATTACTGCACCCCCACCTCGTGCACGATCCAGTATTATTTGTTGTTTATGATTCAAGTTCAAGAAAAAAAAAGTATCACTGGTTATATCCATTTAATTTCATCAACAGACCTTCCACAAATTATGTCATTCTTTAAGAGGGGAGGATGGGTACGTGAAAGTGTGACAGTTTTTTTGTGACAAGGTAATGGAGGGAGCAACAAGAAGTGTAACATCTTTTTTTCATGACACTTTTTTTTAATGAAAATATGCCCATGAAAAATAGCGGGACTCGGGACAAGGCCAGGAGGGTATGGGTGAAATGAAGTCACATTTCGATAGGAAGGAGGAGTTTCAAATGTTAGAAAAAAAAAATTCACATTTATGAACAACCCCTTAAATTAGGTGTTTTCAAATTTGGTGCCTTGGCATACTAGGGTGCCGCAGGGAAAGGTGAAGGAGGCCGCGAAGTGTTCATGATATCAAAATGCATAAACATTGATGGGCTTGGGTGCCGTGCGGAAATTAAAATCCATCAAAGGGTGCCGCGAGATGAAAAGGTTTAGAAACCCCTGCCTTAAATGATTTCTCCTGGAGGAACGAGCCTTATTTTATTTCAACAATCGCTCAAAAGATGGCGCTAACTCTCCAAGCAAAGGAAGAACTGTTAGTTTCGTTTCTTTGTTCTCGTTTCAGTGAAATATGAATTGAAAGTGCTTAAACATTTTACAATAAAGTATGATGACGAATTTGACTCATCACATTTCCTGATTTAAATTCGCATTTACTTCCAACAGCGATGTCTGCAGAAAATTATACTTTGTTTCGTGCTTCACATCGAATACAATAATGATATCAAGTCAGAGTTCCTTTTGCGCTAATAATATTAAATATCTCCTCCATCATCAAATGGAAAGATCTTTGTTCTGATGGGAAAGTAATTTTCTAGGAAGCCATTATGTATGAGAAACTTACATTAGTCTCTGAACACTAATTATCTGTGTTGATTTAATTGTATCTTTTATGAACACAAAATGTAAAACTGAATCCAGTTATTTCGGGCCACTGATAATTAATTGCCAGAATTGAGTTTGTTGATCGCAATCATTTACAAATTACTTCTATAGAATAGTATTGATTATTGCATTCAATGGGAGATTTAAATCAATTTTCTCTGCGATTGTTAATTATGTTTGTAAAAGACAGATGAGGCAGGCTAATTTCATAAGTAAATGCAGCAATTATTAACTGCAGAGAGTAGTTAATGCAAGCTAAATTACATTAATAGAAAGGTTCGCTATATTAGCTGGCGAATGCCGTACAAAGTTGGCCTCACTTGGAAAAGTTTCTATGGAAATACAGAATTGAAACAAATAGAAAATTTAGAATTTTGCTTAAAGTAATGCCATTGAAAATAAACCTATGAAATGTCAGTTGTGTAACGCAAATCTCTTTGTAATTCTACGTCTAAATATTCTGGACACTTTTAAGATGGATAGAAAGCTTATATTATTTAATGTCATCATTCTTTTGAAAAATTACATCGGTTTTCGCCATTTTACTCTTTGCTTTAGTTTTCTTTTTTCCATCCTTTTTTTTTTCTTTGAAGAAAGTAAAATTTTCCAATTAACTTGAATTACGAAATGAAATTCGGCTTAAATAATAATAAATACAGTCAATTCGCGATAACTCAAATCTAAAGGAACAGATGAAAAACTTCGACTTATCGAAAGTTCGACCCACCGCTAGTTTCTGTTTTCGACATTTTAATGTTCAAAACCATTGGATATTTTAACTCATATGAACAGAAAACAGACAAAGTTACAGAACTTAAAAGTTTTTAAGCACAATATACACAGTTTAATCAAAAATATTGTGAGAAAAAATCAAAAACATGGTTTTGATTTCGATACTGCTGGAATCACTTGAAAGGAGCTGATTCTGCTTCAGGAAAGGTGCACATCTTCATTCGTTTCAAATTCGGATTCATGGATTCTACAGCTTTAGAATTTCACTTTTTCTTGAGACATTTTTAATAGTAAAGAAAACTCACTCTGTCTCTTAGGAACTTCTTAGCAAATGATCGATCTAAAGGATGAAGAGGAACGCATTTTAACTTAGGCCAACCTTTGAAAAAAGGTTCAATCAGTTGACTTGACCCCTTGACAGCTTAAAAGAAAATTCGTAGTCCAGCAACATGTCAAAGTGTAAACAGTACAGTACAACAAAAGAAAACCAGCTATTTCATTTCCGCACGTGTAATTCCTTCATCGCACATTGGCTCAAAAGGTGCTCTTCTTGCTTTAGAGGTCTATTTTGCACTGTGCAGGAATTGTAAGTGAAGATGAATTAATTTTTATCTCATAGTCACTTGTTTCTTTTTTCTTATTTTATTCTTTCGAAATAAATTTCGAGCCATCTTGAAAAAACTTCGAGTTAAAGGAAGTTAACTTCGATATATTGAGAATGATTAGCATGGAATTAATGACAAAGAGGTCAAGACTTGATAAAAACTTCGAGTTATAGAAATAGTCGAGTTATCGGACTTCGAGTTATCAAGTATTGACTTTAATTGAACGAGATAATGTTAGAATGGTTAATAGGGCTCGACCGATGGCATTTTTTGGCCGATGGGCCGATGCCGATTGTTGGCCGATTGTTCAAAGATGGCCGATGGCCGATGGCCGATTGTTTTCCTCCAAATGGCCGATTGCCGATGGCTGATGGCCGATGTTGTTGGCCGATGGCAAAAAAAAAAAAAATCTAACAGAAATAAATTGATAAGATTGTCAGGTTTAAAGGATCACTGATTCATTTCACTTTACTTTCTTTCGACGAATAAGGAATTGTAATCACAAAATATATATATATCAGATTTCGACCTAAATTTATATTTTACGATCACACAATTTAAACTTCACAAGTTTTTTCGGCACGTCTGTACATGCATATGTACCTAAGAACATATAGATGACCGAAATTTCCATTTTGAACTCCTCCTTAGTTAATTATCGCAAACTCACTTGTGATGTCTTCATCCGCGTAAACTTGCGTCACTCAAAAACGTTATGAAATAGTAAGTTGAAAACTCATACGTACGTAGTATGATCTAAAAGTTTGAGGCAAGCTTTATAAAACCTTACCCTGAATAGTTCACATTACCGAAGCACATCTATCTACAAAATTGTCACCTTGAACGATTATGCACTTCTGCCAACGTTCGTATAGCTTTTAGAAGCACTGGCAGCCATTTTCGCAACTTCCTGTAAGGCTTTAACTTCATCGTGAGAAGGCGACTTTCATGTTGAGGATGCACGGTTTGGTTTGTCAATACTCTGATATGACAAACAAATGACGTAACGTTTCGTCGGACTTAGCTCCGTATGACTTTTACCTGTTCCCAGCAAAAAAGATTTGCATGGACGCCGCTTTCTTCCGTCAGGAGAAGATAAAGCTTCATCACAGAAGGTAGCGAAAAATGGCTTCCAGTAGTGTTTCCAAAAGTTATATGAACGCTGGAAGTAGTACATAGTCCAGTGTTGCCAGATTGGGGGAAATTTCCCCATTTTGGGGAAATCCGGTGCTCTCTGGGAAAATTTTGGAGAAATGGGTTTTGAGGGGAATTCTTTGGGGAAAAAAATTTTCTTGGGGGAAACCTGGGGGAAAAAAAACCTCGGGAAAATTTGTAATTAAATTTGCGTCTTGACATCTGGTAGTTGCATTGTTTGTATCAAACAGCGTTGGTTTAGTTTTCTTCTACTTTATGGAATTCGCATTTCGTATTATGTGGAATATTATGTACGGAATTCGCATTAATAGTTCTGCGTGAGTTACTAGTTGATACGTGAAACAGGCAAAAATAGGTGTGATGAAGAATATTCTTGGATAAATATATACAAAAATCATAGTTAAAATTTAAAGAAGCAGAGTAGTAAATGCGAGTAGAAAAAAAAATATTTGGTTATTTCTTATCTTTCGGTCAGGCGCTTGTATTTATGACTAGTGGCACCTGCACGGCTTTGCCCGAAGTAGAAAATTAAAAGGTATTTTGGTTCCCCTGTATATTTACAAATAATGCATGGTGAATTTCTCGCCAATTGGCTTGCCCACGTTACGGTTCCACATTATGATAACTTGATAATTAAGTCTTCCATCTTATGATAATTTTGCTCGGGAAAATGTTCTTAAAATTGGAATAGAAAAAGAACAAAATCGAATTTTCGAAAAATCGCTTAAAGGTGCGCACCCACATGCTACAAACTGATTCTTTGCCAAATTTCATGAAAATCAGTCGAACGTTCTAGGTGCTATGCGCGTCACAGAGATCCTGACAGAGAGAGAGAGGGAGAGATCCGGAGAGAGAGACTTTCAGCTTTATTATTAGTAAAGATAAAAAAAAGATAAAGACAAAAAAAAAAGCGAAAATGGGAAGAAAAAAAAAAGTTGACGAATTTTGTAAGAAAATTTGGCTATTTGGGGGGGGGGGGATTTTTTTCAAGAGACAAAAATATCAGGGGAAGTCGATTCATTTTATGAAAATATTAGTAGAAAAATAATTTTTGAATTTGGGGAATTTTGATAGAAAACATCGCTTTTTGGGGAAAAGTTGGAAGGGAACTGGGGAAATCTGGATTTGACCATCTGGCAACACTGACGTAGTCCCTCATGGTGACCTTTTGAAGGTGGATGTGCTTCGGTTATGTGAACTATTCTGGGTAAGGTTTTACACAGCTTGTCCCCCGAACTTTTGGATCGTAGTACGTACAATCTGTATAGGGTGTAGTTATGTTTTTCCTTTTTTGACTGCTGTATGATGGAAGACAAAGAACAACCAAAAAAAAAAAGAATAAAATAAAATAAAGAAAGAAAGAAAAAAAGGAAGAAAAACAAAGAAACTGTTTAATAACCAACTGATTTTTTTAAATTGAACATATAACTAAGATTTCAGTAATATTGTAATAATGTATGGATTTAGGTACATTAAACATAGTTAAAAAACATTAAATTATGTTTTATCATTAAAAAAAAATTAAGAATAAAACTATGATACCGTCAACAAATAACGCAATTAAAGTGGAAAAATTGCACGTAGACATTTTTTAGTCATCAAATTAAACAAAAAAGGTAACAGATAAATTTCAATATTAAATCATATTAGGAATATTTTTATACTTATTTAAAATTTATGAATAGAAAAGTTTGCATTTTTCATAAAAGCTATAAGAGTGACATAAATTTTGCTGAAAAAAGAAATAGCCATGAAAAGAGCGAGGTTCTTAAAACGCAACTACAATAAACAAACTCAATATTTACACCAAGTTAATAACTGAATACATATACTACTTGATCTGATGTTTGCACACGTAATATTGAATAATTTGATTGTTTAATCTTTTATGAAGCACTACGAACAAGTTCAAATTAAATTTTTCAATTTAACAATAATTTTCTGAAATTTAAAAAATTGCATAATAGAAAATCCTTTAAACTTTTCTATAACATATTATTAAAAATATGATGAAAACAAAAATAATTTATTCATTGATTTTATATAAATACATAAAAATAGTTACTTATAACAGGAAAAAAAATCGAACGCTATTGATGATGCAAAAAAGATGGCGCATTACGAAATATAGGTGAAACAAATATAAGAAATACGCAAAATGACATTTCTTGACCAAAATAAATAATCGCTAAATATGTAAGAAATGCTTGACACGACGAGGGGGGGGGGGGGTAGGAGGGTCACCCTTTGATTTTGGGGTTACTCACAACATTAAACTTCGGCCTCATTTTTTTAGTACAGAACCGCTACCACCAACGCCTCGGAAGAATTTCTGAATCTACTTCAGTACTTATGAAGAAAAAATTCAAAAAGTCCCTTTGATTTCCGAATTATGTCACTATTCAAAACGTCTTTAATCAATTTTGTTACATTAATCCTCTAAATTTTTCCTAAACAAAAAATAAAGCTTGAAAAAAAAAAAAAAAAAACCTCTAATTTTATGAATGGTGTTACTTTTAAACAACTCAAAAGTACAACTACAGTTTAATTTCAGGAATTGAAGGAGTGGGAGGAGGGGCACGCAAGTGTTCTCGGAAATACAAAAAATAGTCGTAAAAAATAGAGTTCAAAGTAATCATAAACATTGAGCAGAAAAACTCTTTTAAAACTTGCACCCGAGTTAGTTTTGACGCGCAGTGGCGGATTTAAAATATAGCAAATATTGCAATTGCACGAGAGGCCCCATAACCGTAGGGGCCCGAGTCACAAAAATGCTTACGATAAATGTTTTACATTTTCTATGATAGAGAAATAGGGCCCTAAAATGTATTTCGACGGGCCCCAAACTTGTAGCTCCGCCGAAGCGATACAAAAAAGACTGTTTACTGTGATTCATATCACAAATATCGAAAAATTAAAAATTACCGTCGGTTCAACGAGAATCTAACAAAATGAAACAAAACCGGTTTCGCCATCTCATATTTGTTTCCATAGTCTCCAATTCGGCAATATATCACCAAATGATCGTCAGTCTGAGGCGCTGTATTAGTTTTGCCTTGAAATAAGTAATTAATAGCCACAAAAAATGAGTAAATAGGCTTTTTAGAACACCCGATTGAAAACAAGAAGGGAATTGCACAACTGGAACGTACACACACCCCACACGCGAAAATTTAGCCTTCTACAGCTTACCATTTTTGAGTTATGACTTATGAGAGATACTTACGTACATCCAACCGCAAGAAACAACGCAATAATTAACTTGTTTGGTACCTGAATGCAGTATTAAAAACTCTTTCAGGGGTGATTAAAATAAAAATTCATACTGAAATTTAAGTAAACAATTTTATGTGAAAACAATAACTCACTTTACTTTGTATTAAAAAGTAAAACAACTAAGGTACTTTTTTTTTTTTTCAAAAACATCGGCCAATTCCATCGGTTTTTCGATGTTTTTTAAGGCCGATGGGCCGATGTTTCCTGAAAGTTAGCATCGGCCGCCGATGCCGATGCCGATGGCTAAATTGTTGAACCATCGGCGCCGATGCATCGGTCGAGTCCTAATGGTTAATGGACTTTTTTTATCCTTCTTCTTCTGAAAGGTATTTAATCTCATTTGTATATTCTTCCAGAAACACAAATCGCTAAGATGACTAGAATTAGAGCTAGAAGCAATTATAAGTTAGCGAACATTCACTTTTATCTGCTTTTTCACGCGACATAGCGTGAAGTGATTTTTGGATAATATTGTGTGTTGCCATTTCTCGCTTGAGCGTAAAGAAATAAAATTCTTGCATTTGTTTTTATTTTTGAGGCTTTTTGGGTAACTACGGGCCCAATAATAAAAAAATTTAAATAATTTCATTTTGATTATGTTATCGCGATTTTAATATCTAAATAAATCGATTTACGGAGTGAGGGAGGACTTTCTCAGTTTCGATAAAATTACCTTCTTCTCACCATAATACCTGCATTTGCTGTCGCCAGCAACAAATCTCCAGGTGAAACTGTGAATAAAATTGGCGAATTATTACGACGTCCAGTGCTTTCGCATGGACAATTATACGTTGCTCCGAGTACAGTTCGTTCATTTGACCGTTGGAAATTTTATATTCCTAACTCCAAAGCTCATGCCTACTTTTACAAAGAATATTGTATGTACAGAAGTTTTACGTATTAATGGACTTTTGCGGTATCATTTCATTCAGGAAGACCTCCATAATTGTGAAATTGGCGAACTTTATCCATTGGTGTCAAATTTTCGGCACCATTGCCAGGGCGAGAAATATTTTTCTTTTTCATTCGTGAAAAACGAGTACAGAAATGTCTATTTGCAAGGAGCTGACTACGAATGAAGTTCCTTTTTTAAGATGGGGTTCATTAAATTGTAACCGTTCGTGACAAGGGGGAGGAAACAAATGACAAGAGGAACATACAATGGGGAAAATGTAACGTCAAGTCTTTTTTGATAAGAACGTTTATTAAAAAAAGCGTGACATGTGACAAAGGGAAGAAGGAGTATGGTGAAGTGCGAAACTTTGTGACAAAGGGGAGAGAGGGTCGAAGATGTTGAAAAATGTGACATTAGTTATGCACCGCACTTCACCACAAACAAATCTCAAAGACAACCTTTTTTTTAAAATTGTACTATTGCGACGTCCAGTGTTTTCGAATGGACATGGAATATGTTGCCAAGAGTAGAGTTCGTTCATTTGATACTTGGAAATTTATATTTCTAATGACGAAGAAGCAACTTACTCAGTAATAGTAGATGTTTTATAAGTAATATTGTTCACACAGAAGTTGTACGTATAAACTTTGTTTTGATGCTTTATTTCATACTAGCCGCCTGCAGCGACCAGCTGGTTCGCCTTTTTACGCTATTCAACTTTCTATGCAACAAGCCACCTACGGCGGCTGTTTAGCTAACTTGTCATTTACCTTTTTACTTCAAGTTTGCAGCCTTCGACGGCTGTTTAAATACATTTGGCAACAATATTAATCAATCCATCTCTATCTTGTTTTGTGCCATTCACATTTTTACGCCAAGATTGCCGCCTTCGACGGCTATCTACCTTTACGATCTATCTCTAAATTTTCTTATCTATCTCTATTTATTTTAACCTTCCCGCTCATTTCCTAATAAAAACAATGATAACTCAAAGAACCGCTTTTTTTTATTCAAGTAGAGCAAAAAAAAAAAAAAAGGTATCTCCAAAATTCCCCGTAGTGTGCAAAAAGTAACAAAGTAAAGTAAGTGACAAAGAAAAAAAAACTCTCGCTGTTTTTATTGAATTAAATGCGCACAACTATGAAGTGTAACGTGATATAGATACAGAAAAACGTCCGGCTCGGGGGGGGGGGAGAAAAAGAAATAAATGCAATCCCTAAATAAAACAAAAGAAAGAAAGAAAGAAAGCGCTGCCGGAAAAACACGTAGTTTTCACGTCATAAAATGTAGAAGCAAACTATATAGTAAAAAAAAACATTGTTTGCGATTAAGATTCCGCCGTAAATATCGAATCAAAATCAAAGTAGTGACGTCAGAGGCATAAAAGATTGAAGAACGCTTTTTTCGACTGATGCGTGAAAGGACATGATGTGTTCAGCATTAAAAAAATTGTAAAAAAAAAACTATTGCGTATTTTTAAGAACTTTTTTCTTCTGAAGAGGGCGAAATGTTTTACTATTATCAACTTAAATTTCAGAAATGAGGCTTTGATACTTCTCCCAGGATGATATTAGAAAAAAATAAAACCCAGAAAAACATGCAAATTAAAGGTTTTTTCAAAAATTCATAAAAAATACAAAAATTGCTCTATCTGCAAAATTTTTTTGTTCATCATATTTAAAATTAAATTTCCGACACTATAGTACAAAAAATATTCGTCTGACGTGGTTGGTTCGGGGTCTGTGAGGTTAAAAGTACTAAAAATAACATAAAACATTAAATAACTTTTTTTCTAATCTTCTATTTTCTTCTATCTATCTTCTATAGATATAATAAAATAAGATGTTTGTGTGTGTGTGTGTGTTTGTGGGGCGCATCCCAGGAAAACGGTAAAGCCTAGAAAGATGAAATTTGGTATACTGGTGCAGTTTTTGCTGAAAAATTGCACCTCGGGCTTCGATTTTTGATATTTTTATTAGAAAAAAAGTTATTTAATGTTTTATGCGTTTTTTTTGCACTTTTTAGTACTTTTTACCTCACAGACCCCGAACCAATCGCACCACACAAATATTTTTTGTACTGTAATGTAGGAAATTTAGTTTTAAATATGATGATTGAAAAAATTTTTGAAAATATTGCAATTTTTGTATTTTTTATAAAGTTTTTAAAACACCTTTATTTCGCATTTTTTTTCTGGGTTTAGTTTTTTCGAAACCCATCCTGCAAGAAGTATTGAGCTCTCGATTCCAAAGTTTTAGATGGTAATAGTAAAAACATTCCGCCCCCTTCAGAAGAAAAAAGTTTTTAAAAATACGCAAAAGTTTTTGTTTTACAATTTTTTAAATGCAGAACGCAACGCGACCTGTAAGCATTGCCGGCTGAGTTCCGCACTTCCTCATCACGTGACCTAACTGAAATCACTTGCTTTCTCTTCACTTTTTTTTTTCCTTTAACTTCCAGAGATTTCATACCTTTATTTTTCCAACTTTTTTTTTTCTGGACGTTTTCCTATATTTATTTTTGGTCAAATATTTGTGCGCATTTTAATTCAATAAAAGCGGTGTTTTTTTTTATTTTTTATTTTTTGAAAGCGCTGCTTTTTTCACACTACGGAGAATACAGGGCCTTTTTTTTTTTTTGCGTGCAGTTTTAAGTAAATAATTAAAGCCCGCCTTTTTTTGCATGATTTTTGTAGGGATTAGTGGTTAGGTTTGGTAGATAGAGAGATGATAATAAGTGGGCAATTTTTTTTTTTTTTTACATAGAAAAGGATTGATAATTACTATCAGAGATAGATATCTATGGATCGTATAGATAGATAGAGAGAAAGAAGGGTGGACAAATATAGAGGTGGATACAGTAGATAGACAGTAAGAAATAGAGGAACTTCAACGTGGGTTCAATAGCCGCCCCCCCCCCCCCCCACACACACACAAACACATACCAAGACTTTGAAAAAACTATGCTTTCACATAAAAGTTGAAGTGCTTTTTGTTATTTTCCGACAAAATTTGCATGAAAAGCATGCTCTTTGTTCCTCCCCCCTTTAAAAATATTCCAAAGGACATATAACTGGAGATAGATCTAGAAAATAGTGTATTCAACACAAAATTTATTTAAGCAGCCGCCGATGGTGGCAACCTTGGCGTGAAAAGGCGAGTGATAATATTGATGTATAAAGAAAAAGATTGATTAATACCATCGACAAAATTTTTTAAGCAGCCGTCGAAGAAGCCAACATTGGCGTAAAAAGGCGAATGATAATATTGATATATAAAGAAAAACATTGATTAATACCGTCGCTAAATTGTCTAAGCAGCCGCTGAAGGCGTCAACCCTGGCGCAAAAAGGCGAATTGCGTAAAAAGGCGGACCAGCTGGTCGCCGCAGGCGGCTAGTACATATAATAAAATAAGATGTTTGTGTGTGTGTGGCGCGAATCCCGGGAAAACGGAAAGGCCTAGAAAGATGAAATTTGGTATACAGGTGTAGTTTTTGCTGAAGTTGTGCATCTCGGGCTTCGATTTTTGATATTTTAATTAGAAAAAAAGTTATTTAATGTTTTATGTGATTTTTAGCACTTTTTAGTACTTTTAACCTCACAGACCCCGAACCAATCGCGCC
The DNA here is from genome assembly GCF_026930045.1 of Uloborus diversus. Lineage (NCBI taxonomy): Eukaryota > Metazoa > Arthropoda > Arachnida > Araneae > Uloboridae > Uloborus > Uloborus diversus. Next base: position 128,314,018 of record NC_072739.1, on the reverse strand, counting down.
AGACAAATATTTTTGGTACTATAGTGTCGGAAATTTAATTTTGAATATGATGAACAAAAAAATTTTGAAAATAGAGCAATTTTTGTATTTTTTATGAATTTTTGAAAAAACCTTTAATTTGCCTGTTTTTCTGGGTTTTATTTTTTTCTGATATCATCCTGTGAGAAGTATCAAAGCCTCATTTCTGAAATTTAAGTTGGTAATAGTAAAAACATTTCGCCCTCTTCAGAAGAAAAAAGTTCTTAAAAATACGCAATAGTTTTTTTTTTTTAACAATTTTTTTAATGCTGAACACATCATGTCCTTTCATGCATCAGTCGAAAAAAGCGTTCTTCAATCTTTTATGCCTGTGACGTCACTACTTGGGTTTCGATTCGATATTTACGATGGAATCTTAATCGCAAGCAATGTTTTACTTCTACATTTTCTGACGTGATGACCACGTGTTTTTTCGGCAGCGCTTGCTTTTTTTCTTTCCTTTTTTTTTTTTTTTTTTTTTGTTTTTTTTTGTTTTTTTTTTTGTTTTATTTAGGGACTAGCCGCGTTCGGCGACCAGCTGGTCCACCTTTTTACACCATTCGCCTTTTTGCGCCAGGGTTGCCGCCTTCGGCGGCTGCTTAGACAATTTAGCGACGGTATTAATCAATGTTTTTCTTTATGTATCAATATTATCATTTGCCTTTTTACGCCAATGTTGCCGCCTTCGGCGGCTGCTTAAATAAATTTCGTGACGCTATCAATCAATCTATATCTATCTATATCATTAGTAGTTTAAATAAAATATTTTCTAGACCTATCTCCAGTTCCGTCGTTTGGAATACTGTTAAAGGAGGGGAGGGGAGACACAAACGGCGTACTCTTCATGCAAATTTTGTCGAAAAATAACAAAAAGCTAACTCACTTTTATGTGAAAGCATTGTTTTTTCAAAGTCATGGTGTGTGTGTGGGGGGGGGGGGGGCTTTGACATCCCATTGAAGTTTTTTAAATGACGGGCATGTCTCTTTCTTGCTGTCCATCTACTATATCAACCTCTATATTTGTCAATCTATCTATCTGTCTATCTATACGATCTATGCATATATACCTCTCACAGTAACAATCTTTTTTTATTTATATAAGTATTAATTGGAAGAAAAAAAATAAAACATTTTTTGTCCATTCAATCTCTATCTCTGTATCTACCTAACCTAACCGCCAATCCGTAACAAAAACACAGATCATGCAAAAAATCGCGGGCTTTGTTTATTTAATCAAAATAGCCCGCAAAAAAAAAAAAAAAGGCTCTATGTTCCCCGTAGTGCGGCAAAAAGTAACGCTTGCAAAAAAATAAAAAAAAAAAGGTGAAGAGAATGCAAACGATTTCAGTTGGATCACGTGATGAGGTAAGTTCAGAACTCAGCCGGCAAACGAACAGCTCGCGTTGCGTTCTGCATTAAAAAAATTGTAAAAAAAAAAAACTATTGCGTATTTTTAAAAACTTCTTTCTTCTGAAGGGGGCAGAATGTTTTTATTATTACCGACTAAAATTTTAGAATTGAGGGTTCAATACTTTTCGCAGGATGGGTTTCGAAAAAAACTAATCCCAGAAAAAAATGCAAATTAAGGGTTTTTTCAAAAATCTATAAAAAATACAAAAATTGCTTTATCTTCAAATTTTTTTCATTTATCATATTTAAAATTAAATTTCCTACACTATAGTACAAAAAATATTCGTCTGACGTGGTTGTTTCGGGGTCTGTGAGGTTAAAAGTGCTAAAAATAACATAAAACATTAAATAACTTTTTTCTAATTAAAATATCAAAAATCGAAGCCCGAGGTGCACATCTTCAGCAAAAACTGTACCTGTATACCAAATTTCATCTTTCTAGGCCTTGCCGTTTTCCCGGGATGCGCGCCACACACACACAAACATCTTATTTTATTATATGTATAGATTGCATTTATTTCTTTTTCCATCCCCCCCCCCCCGAAGCTGGACCTTTCGCTGTATCTATATTACGTTACATTTCATAGTTGTGCGCATTAATTCAATAAAAACAGCGAGATTTTTTTTATCTTTGTCAAACGCTACTTTTTGCACACTAAGGGGAATTTGAGCTTTTTTTTTTTTTTTTTGCTCTACTTAATAAAAAAAAGCGTTTTTTTGAGTGTTCTTTGTTTTTATTAGGAAATGGGTGAGGAGATCAAAATAAATAGAGATGGATAAGAAAATGTAGAGATAGATTGTAAAAGTAGATAGCCGCCGAAGGCGGCAATCTTGGCGTAAAAATGTGAATGGCACAAAAAAAAAGATAGAGATGGATTGATTAATACTGCTGCCAAATTTGTGTCTGCGCACCGATTAAAATGATTGTTAAAAAACATTAAATTTTTTCAAATTATTTACAAAATGGCCTTAAACCTAAGTTTTTAAGCATGCTCTTTCAGTAAAAAATACTTTTGAAATATCGGAAATGACCCCATTACTGAAATATCCCCTTTCATCCATTCATTTCGAGATTAACAGACAAAAAGCAAAATTGGAATAAATTATTACAGTTTGGTATTGTGTGTACATATAAAAATTGTTTGTTTCCAGATATGCAGTAAACATGAGTAAGAGTAGAAATAAAAATGTTGGAAATAGTTAAATTCATACAAGTTTTCTCAAATATTCATTTATGAATATGGTCGAATTTCGACCACTGGGCGAACACTAGTCTTAATAAAAACGTGAGTTAAGTTGCTGGATTTATATCAATTACCACTCATCTGCTCTCAAAACTAGCCCTAGCAAAATTTTGCACTTTTTTCGCTCGGTTTTTTTTTTTTTTTTTGCTTCCGCTAAAAGTTTTGTGCACTTCAGTTTTTTTTTTTTTTTTTTTTTTTTTTTTTTTTGCCCCCCCCCCCCTCCTTTTTAGTTTCAATCGCCGCCTCTGTTTAGTAGCATTTTTCTTTTCTTTTTTTTTTTTTTTTTTTTTTTGAGGTCCGACTCTATTTACAGCTCTATACGTAATAAGGGTCTATTATACAATATTTTTTTGGCAAATATAATAATCTGCCTCTTTTTAGTATGTACAGTACAACACCTCGTTCATCCAGATTAACTGGAAACAGGCGATCCGGAAAAACGAAATTTAAGTAAGTAGACTTATGACAAAAAAAAACGTATTTTGTAACTGTTTTGTTTACAAGGAAGTAAAAATCCTTATTTTCGATTTTCCTCAACTAAAAATAAAAACTTTATGAAATTTAATAAATTTAATAAACTTTGCGAGTTGCTTTCTATTTCGATTAGATCCGGTCAAGATTCGAAACTTTAAATAAAGATCAAAATGTTTCTAAAAGAAATTTTTCGTGGACGTTTCGTGTTATTTTACTTAAAAATTTAATTAAAGTATTCAGTTAAGATGAAAGTTTTAAAGTTGCCTTAAAATTAATGTTTAATAACTAACATGCTTGCTTAAATTAAAACCAAAAACTGAGCGAGAAATGAATTGTCAATCAATTAAAGTGATTTAGTAGTAATTTATCACAACATTTCAGCATTTTTGCTTCGTGAAGGATAAGAATAAACGAGAGAGTAGTATCTTCAATCATTAATTTTCCTGTTAGCGTTTTAAAACTGTTTCTGCAAAGAAAGTTAGGTTTGATAAATCCTATATTGCAGTTTATATGTTTATTTTGCTTTAAATTAGTTTAAGTAAAGGGTTCCTACAAAAAGCAGACTGTGACTTGATTTTAGTAGTATGGCGATCAATTCTTGTTTCTACAGTGTGGCACTGGTACAGAAAATTTATTTAAAACTATTTCAGATTTATAGATGAGGCAGTGAGAAGCAAAGGGATGTAAGTGGCAAAATTAAAAATTTAGAGATAACCAGTACAAATTGTAAGTGAACTTCTGCTCTGTCTTGGAGCAAGAGATAGTACTAATAACGCATGTATAAGCTGTTGCACAGCATGATTTAGAAGAAAAAAAATCATTCAAAGTCTACCTAGGAAGTCATCTTTAAACGCGTTTTGCTCAAAACTTGAAAATGTGCAATTACATCCCTTTGCTTCTCACTGCTTCATGTATTCTTTTTTTTTTTTTTGAGAGTCAAACCCCCTTCTCCTTCCATAAATTTTTGGTTTTAATACATATTACCGATCCTATTATGAGTTTATATCCATACGATGACTGTTATGACCAAAACCTCATTCTGTCTGCGCTAATACCAGGCGTGAAGTTGAAAATAATCTAAAGCCTCACGGAACTGTAAAGCTGCATGCGTAGAAACGTACTAACGTTATACGAAAAAACCTTTGAGATAAAGAATAAAATAAATTTTAACTCTAAAGATTTTTTTTTAATGAATTTTCTTTTTAAACCCAATGTGAAAGGAAAATTCAGCTCCACTTCGACATTACATTAAAAACTTAAAAAATAAATTAAGCTATCTTGTTGTCACTTTCCTTCAAAAATAAAAATATAAAAAGGCATAATAGAAAGCTTTATGTCCGCGAAAAGTATATCTATTTTGCAAAATATATATTTTACAATACCAAAGAAATATTGTAAAATGAAAAATTTAGATTATAATATAGAAAAATATGCATATATTGAACTGTATGCACTGTATGCTCCCCCCCCCCCCCCTCCCCCCAACTTTTTTTTTCTTTTGTAACTTTAAAAAAAGGGGAGAAAAGGTAGGTGACTGAAACTTATACTTTTATTCTTTAATTTTTAATATTAATACTTGTGTTATTTTGTTTGGTAATCTTGAAGAATATTACATTGTTTTAGCTGCTTTCTATTTTTTTTTTTTTTTTTTTTTTTTTTTGTAGTAGTCTAAAAAAAGTTACTGTGCCTTTTCATTTTCTTTAAACTTCTTCAGTTGGGAAGTTTTTTGCTGCTAGCATTTTTTGCTAAGATTCAGTACTATGTTTCTTCACCTGTTTCTATTGAAAAAACCGTGCTCGACGTAAAAGGTTTTATGTATTGATCGTTAGTGATTACTGAGCTATATTGCACGGCAAATTTCAGAGAGTTAATTTCGTATTGCTAATATAACAAGTAAAATTTAAATTTCTATTAATAAATATTTGTTTGCTTTGAAATTAAGTACGTTAATTGTTTAAAAGGTACAGTTCAAATAATTTATAACATAAGCTCAAAGTGAGAGAAAGAGAGTGAAGATAGTTAGGGGTTTACCGATTCGATGTTAGTAGTACAAGATAAGGTAAACTCAATTAGTTCTGAACGCACTTTTAAACTATTTTTAATTTTTTTTACTACATCTTCAATTTTATTATTTTAAACGACCTTTTAAATGTTGTTATCTATAAAACAGAATCAGATGATTAAACACATAAATAGAAAAGTATAGCAAGAAACTATTAACGAGCTGAGTTTCACAAGGACGTAAGGGCAGTTGGAGTAAAAGGGAGCATGAGATAAATGAAACGAGCTGATGTGTGCATCACATGACTTCCTTTTACTCCACGTTAATGTTACTGGCAAATTTAATGTGATTCAATAGTTTACTCTCTTGATATCATCAACAGTGGCCAAAATGGAACCAGATTTAAAAATAAAAAAAATCGCCAAATTTGTCGCTAAGTTGGCGACAAAACTTGGCGACCAAAAAAACTGGCGATATAACGCCAAGAGTGTCCGCCAAATTATAACATCACTTGAGTTTACATCGAAATTAACAATGATTAGCCCCCAAAAAGAGGGCAAAAGCCCCCTTTGGAGCATCCGAATGCAACCAAAAAGGAAGATGCACAACTAGACCCCACTAGGAGTCTACGTACCAAATTTCAACTTTCTAGGACATTCCGATCTTGAGTTATGCGACATACATACACACATACACACATACGCACATACATACGTACATACAGACGTCATGAGAAAACTCGTTGTAATTAACTCGGGGATCATCAAAATGGATATTTCGGGTGTCTGTACGTTCCTAGGCACATATCCGAGTGTGATCGGGTTGTAAAAAAAAAAACTCAACATTCATTTGAGGGTGAGCAAAATGGAAATTAAGGCCGATTTTTGGGTGAAATTTTTTTCGCGAATTCAATATTTCCTTTTTTGTAAAAGGAAGTAAAAAGCTCTATATCCACACTTGAGGCAATTTTTGAAACTAAACTGCTGGTGAGTGAAAACTAGAATAAGATACATACAACAGATTCTGAAAGTGTCGTGTGCTTCCCAGCAACTGGGTGGGCGTCACCATCCTGTGAATATGACACTGAAAAATAAACTGTGTTTTAAAGTTTAGTGATCTACAGTTCCTCTCCTGCAAGTCTACAAGTGCGAAGTAACCTTCTTGCATTAGTTATACTTGTTATGTGAAAGGTTGCTAAAATCATTAATTTATGAATTTTCCCTTCCCAGTTATTTTTACGTGCAATTTAGGTGTTTCAATTTATCCCATAAATATCATACTCTGAGGTAAATAGAACCAACTAAGCTTTTCATTCTTCCTATTATTTTGGAAAATTAAATTAAACTTAAATTAGAGTTCTGTGTGTATTTAACATAAATTTAATATTTGCATGAATCTTTTTAAATGATTTTAGTATTACATTTGGTGGTTTAGCCGGTCGCATGCGACGTACGGGTCACATTTGGAGTATTGCTGGTGCATCACTTCTTAAGCTTCTAAACTCAGTATGTAAAGGGATATATATCATCTACCTACGTCAACTTCATGGGAAAATAAATGGGGTGTTTCCATTTTCCCTATAGTTTTTGGGATAAAAAGAAACAGGATTTCATTCGCTAAAAAAAGTCATAAAGTGAAAATTTTCATTCCTGGTTACACTCAAAGAATGCGTTCTGGGACAGAATGCACAATTTTTTATGCCTCAATTCAACCAAAAGAAAAGGAAAGATCAGAAGTTGAAGCATAGAAATTATGTTTCACTTTATTCCAACTGACTCTACAAATCATATCACATTCCAGAGTCCCCGTACCTACCACTATTTATGATTCAACCGGTAGATGGAGCCCTAGCTCTATTTTTTGATCCAGACCAGAAGCCGAGCAGTCCCTGGTCCAGCACTCTCAAAGGTATCGATTCATTTGGAGGACTTTGTGCCCAAGATATATTCAACGTGCCCCAATCACCATTAGCGAACACGGAGAATCTTCGACCTACTGGCATCGAACCCGAGACCCTTCGGTTACGAATCCGACACTTTATCGATGCGGCCACCTCGACCTCTAGACCCTACACGATCTATATCTAGAAAAGGTTGTGAGAAAATTCAATCCACTTTAAAGGTCATTAAAAATGTGCTTATGTTTTTGATTAGTCATTAAAAATGTGCTTCTAAGTATAATCGATCATTTAATAAAAATCAATAAAAACTAAGAGTTACCTGTGGTAACCCCTTCCTCCCCCTCCCCTAGAGTGGTTCAGAAACACTTCTTTTCAGCTAGAGTCCATAACACCCCCAACTTTCTTCAGACTTACTAATGGTATTATGCTGTAAAAGTTTTAGCTTCCTACTCAAATTTTAAGAGGGTGCTCAATGACTCCTTAATTTAACATTAGCCGTAGCGTAGAAAATGCCACAAATTTAAAAACATTTAATTTCTCCAGCAGATTTTTTTTTTTCGGAAATAATTATTTTATTGCAATGTATATGCAAATTACTAGTGTATGTTATAATATGTAGCATTGTTTTTTTATTTCAATGTATTTTTTCAACCCCCTTCCCCAAACTGATGAAGTTTGGGGGAGGGGGTTGAGCACCCTCTTTCAGTTGAAATAGGAATCTAAAATTCTTCCAGTATATTGCTATCCACAAGTCTAAAAATATTGAGGTGTGTTCTGTTATCAAAGAGAGACACTTTTTTTGTTTTACATGTATTTTTGAACTACTCTCCCCCCCCCCCCCCCTCCCGCCTCTTGCAGCCCTGATGTTAACTATACAACAGGAATTCTTTTTATTTATTTGAATTAACTACTTCCGTTTAGAATGAACTATTTTTTACTTCCTTTTACAAAAAAGGAAGCATTGTATTCGTGAAAAAAATTTTCACTCAAAAATCGGCCTTAATTTCCATTTTCATGCCCCCGAATGAATATTGATTTTTTTTTCAACCCGACCACATGTGGATACATGCCTAAGAACGTATAGACACCTGATGAATCCATTTGACGATCCCCGAGTCAATTACAACGAGTTTTCTCATGACGTCCGTATGTACGTATGTATGTGCGTACGTTTGTATTTGTGTATGTGTATGTATCTCGCGTAACGCAAGAACGGTACGTCCTAGAAAGTTGAAATTTGGTACATAGACTCCAAGTGGGGTCTAGTTGTGCACCTTCTCTTTTGGTTGCTTTCGGATGTTCGAAACACCTTTTTGGGGTAAAATCATTGTTAATTCAGTATAAACTCAAGTGGTGCTATAATTTGACAAACACTTGGCAATATATCGCCAAGCTTTTTGTCGCCAAGTCGACGAATTTGGCGCTTTTTTTTTTAATTTGGTTTTAATTTGGCCATATTTAGAGAGTTAACCATTGAATCACATTAAAACTGCCAATATTGCGGAAATTTATCTGTATAAAACGTTTTCTTTGCTTCGATTCGCAACAAACTTGGGGTGAAAATATTTAAAATGTTTCTTTGCTCACTCCGAGGCACTATTATCTTTAAATTGGAGTAAAAGTAAGTCATGTGATGCACACATCAGCTCGTTTCTTCGGGAAGTACAGCAATAATTATAATAGGGCAAATAATCTGTCGCCTCTTCTTTGCACTACACAGAGATACACACACAACAAAACACACCGCATGATTTTCAGTATGCGGAAAAATACCTCAAAATGTACACAACCTTAATAACATTTAAAGACATTTTTCACAAACAGAGCTTTATAGACTTCATTCAAGAAAAGAAACATGTGCAATTCGTCGCCAAATCCGGATTTCCGCTCAATACTTCCACCATTCCTTATGGAGAGATTCCCGGCGCGAAATTTTTCCCTCACGTACCTTCAGGATGAGGCCCAGGGGGACTTCACCAAAATACCCAGAACGAAGAATTTTTCCCGATGCCTCCACTCAACAAAGTGGATTAGATTCCTATTAGGCTTTTAAAACCGAAAAAGCACGAACGAGCCATAAAATTACCGAATTTCGGGCCCCCTCTCGTCTGTGCTTTGAGTGGAGAACATAAAGGATTAAATAATTGCAAACATATAGAGCAAGTAAATTATTTTTAGCCAAGTCAAGTGGCAGAGAAGTTGGTGCTCCTCCCGAGAAGTACATCAAATCAGAAGAAGTGTTTTAATTTGAAGAAAGCATCTTCATGCTCTTCAAATAAGAGCTAATAGCTATGCTATTACACTGGAGTCCCATAATCCGAACTAACTCTAACCGACCGTTACATGAGTTGTGGAAAATTCGAATTTACTGGAAAATTGCTTCTTTGCGGAGAAATCTACTGAAAAATTATTTTTTGTACTGTGAGTGTGTATTATGTGTGTATACACTCACAGTATACAAAGATTAGTGCACATAAAGTATACAAAAGATAGAAGTTGGTGCTTCTCCTGAGAAGTACATCAAACCAGAAGAAATATTTTAATTTGAAGAAATCGTGATGTCGAATTTAATTAGTATAAAAACGCTATTCATCGTTTTATTTATTTATTTATTTTTTCTTGGCAAGAAAAATTTTGTAAAATCGAGTTAAACATATTTAAATTAACAACAATCAAGAATTAACAATGAACTGTCGCGACAATTTCTCGTTTTTAAATGCCCTCTCGATCGTTTTTTTTTCCCCCCGATCAATTTTGGAGAGGGATGGGTATTAGGAGACTAGTGTGAACTTTTTGAGGTGAAATATAGGATGTGCCTTATTTCAGTGGGTCCGGGGGTTCCGTCCCTGGGTAAATTTTTGAAAAATAGGTATGACATTCTTCATTTTGAGACCTTATACGGGGTTATTGGGACTACGAAAACATCAGGGGCAAAAAAGGAAAAAGAAGTTGGAAAAGTTACACATTCTTTTGCAAATTAAGATCAATCAAAATGAAAATTGCTTGTGGTTCGACAAATCAATGCCATTCCTCGATAGAGAAAAAGAGCGAGAGAGGAGAAAAGAAAACACATCGTCACTTGTTCACATTGGCTTTCAGTATAGTATTTAATCCCCCCCCCCCCGCTCTCTCAACCTACGAATGAACAAAATCCTGAATTAAATGTAAGATGGTCCTAAAAAATAGGTAACGGGAGAGTGATATCCTAGCCATTCGGACAATTAATGGTTCATACACTTGATAAAAATAAAATGGAAGCACTTCTCAAAGGGTTTCAAAGACATATTTGATTATTTTGTAGGACTCTAGAATAATTAAAATTATTTGAAACACTTCATTTGTACTTTCCAGGCTCTGACAGTTTAATACTTGATTGTACAGTTTTACAAAATTGTTCTAACTCTGTGAGATACATCTAATTTAAGTTAAAAAAAGGTATAACTAAAGGTTTCTCATAATAGCAATTTTTTTTCAGTCAGAAGTAGTGCAGAAAATGAAAAAGAATAGAGGTGATGTGACGTTTTTTCCCCTGCTAAACAAATTAATAGTATACAGTAGAAGTAAGATAAAAGCAAGCAATAACGAAAGAACTTCTAAAATATTGATTTCAGGTTCAAATAAATAGCAAGGTATGAAACATGTGAATCACAAAAATTTATCTTAAGAAAGATGCTACAAATACGGGGGAACCATGATTTTTGAATATTTAATGCACAAGATGTATCAAGAAGCTGAATTTGGCATATTTTGGTACCCTCCCCTCCCTCTTCCCACTTTGCATTTTTTTTTTAATTTTAAAATTCAAGGACTACTGTAAACTCTCGATTACCCGTGGAAAATCGTACGATGCTAGTATATGCAATAACTTAAAAAGATTAATAACACTCGCACACGTAGTTAAAACGAAGATAGCGTATGCAAAAAATGCATGTGAAAGCAGACAAAAGGATTGCTCATTTCAGCAAACTGATTTCAGACATAGGCGAGCAAATAGATCAAGTAAAGGGTTTTTTTTAGAGGTATAGAACTTGAAGTTGGCAACACTGTTTGATAGGTGTGCTATTTTGATAGCTGTCACTTGTTTTGTGTTCAGTTTGGTTTACCATTTCATCATAAATAGACAACAAGACGGTGCAACATGCCACAGAGCGCGTGTCATAATTGATTTATTGAAAGAAGCGTTCGGTGAACGAATAATTTCGCGTAATGGACCCGTGAATTGCCAGCAAGATCATGCGATTTAACTCCGCTGGACCGAGGCCTTCGAGATAGGAAGGCCATCCAACTAGCAAATGACGTCATCGTTCGTGGATCCACAATGATATTGGGAAGTGAGCACTTGGATTAGTATTTTGGTGTAATTAAACTATTTGGTTTATTTATTATTGTCTTCTATTATTTTAGTAGCTTTAAAAGTTCTACTTTTTCATTTGAAAACATAAAAAGGAACCGATAATCATACATTAAAAAATACACTGAGCTTAATTCATAGTATTTTACATAAAAACATTTATAAATCTTACGAAGTATTCAAATAACTAAACACGATTTTATTTTACAATCATGTTAAAACGAAGTGATAAATAAACACAGTTTTATTTTTCATTTGAATTTCTTTTTTAAACTAACCGCATTTTAACTACTCGTATATTGTATTGAAACATTAAGTCTTAAGAAGTATTCAAATAAATAAATGAACTTTCATTTTACAAATACATTAAAACAAAAAATAATTTTACCATTGTATTTGAATAAGAATTAAATGAATTTTTAAAAAATAAATAAACATTTTTACTTAAGTAAACGGGAAACATGACTGCAATATGTTTCAAAAACATAACATCAAATTAGAGTACATAATACCAGATTATTAATGTTAACTTAGCTGAGAAAATTTATGCTTTTAAAAAGACATGAATGCTTGGGTGCCATCCCCCAAAGTAAACGGTGCCCTACCCCCTTCAATTGCGAAAACTTCAAGAAAAATACACCAAAAACATCTCCATCTCCCTTAAAATTTCAAGGGCACAGTTATTTATAACTATAGCCGTTGAAAAGCTATCATTACTATGAGACTATGATTCCGACCCCCCCCCCCCCCCCCTTCGGCGGGCACTCTCGAAAAATTACAGAGGATTTTAACTTGAAAAAATTAATTAAAGAATGAATTACACAACATCATGAATACTGTATGTTGTACATCAAAAAAATGTATTCAATATCTAAGCAGCCTTTTTTTTTTGGAATTTAGCTACTTTTCCATTTTCATCTTTTTTTGCTGCTAACGATTCTTGTGGGGGTGGGGGGGCTTTTATATTTCATCATTTTAGGCTTTTGAAAAATTATTTTAAAAAGCATTAATTAATGACAATGTAACCTTTTTCAAAAAACTTTTCATAGAATGACCATTTTAGCAACTTTCTTCAATACTTAAAACCTCATATATGTTAAATTTAGATCAACATTTTGCTGAGTACGCTCTTTTAGGAATTCAGTGTGACAGGGGGGAAGGGAGGGGATAACAAGAAGTGTGACAGCACGCGTTGTTTATAACAATATGCTCATGTTGAACAGCGTTATATGTAACAAGGAGGGGGGGGGGACGGGATTTGTTCAAAATTTTGCAACATACTTTATGGACAGCCCCTTAATTCAATTAATGTTACAGTTTCAGAGTTCCTGAAAGCTTATTAACAGAAAACCCAAGGAGTTCAAAAAATATGTAGTTCAAGACATTTTGCCTTTGTTAAGCATAAACAAACAAGCATAGAGCATTTGGCAAAAACACGTTGCGTATCCACTGCTCAAAAGTAATCTTTCGCAAGCCCAGAAATTATGAATACCGTTAACTCAACCACAATTTGTGCATAAATATCATAAAACTTAAAGACAACAGTGAAAAAAAAAAATTTAATTTACGCACAGAACCAGCTTATTTGAATAACATTGCAGGGGCGTAGTTGGGGGGAAATGTTTGAGTATCGAACCCACGACCTCCGGCGTTCAAATCTAATCTTCTACTTCAGAACTACGGAAGCCCATCAAGGAATGTTTTTTAATCAAAATAACACATGTTAGCGTATGGAACACTTTAATCGAAACCGAAAATATAAGATTAGTTCAGTTAAAAGTCTGTTTCAATAAACTTGTTTACATATTAACTGAATATCAACACCAAGTTACGTTGCTTCTGATAGCAACAAGTATATTTGCAGAAAATTTTGACATATGTATATTGTCAGCTTGGAAAATCCATTTTGAATAAATGCGTGTAAAACGTTAAAAAAATAAAGAAATAAAAAGTTGCAAGTTACCCCTTTCAAATATTAAAGCAGTATACTGAAATTACAAATTACAGACAAAGATATCAGAAAGGAAACTGACAATTGCTTGTGTGATGAAGGAAAACTTAAGTAACCTTAACTGCATGAACTTAAATGCATGAAATGTAAATCTGTTTATCTGAGAAAAGTACTTACCTCCGAACTTTAAAATTTATTCCATGAGGCGCCCAACTTTTTTCTTCACATGCAGGTTGTTCGGAAGTGGAAATCACTGACTCACTTCACTCAGCAGACACTTAAGACTTATATTATATATATATATATATATATATATATATATATATATATATATATATATATATATATATATATATATATATATATATATATATATATTTTTTTTTTTTTTTTTTTTTTAATTGCCTCTACATTCCGGTACGTGGAAAGGATGAGATAAATCCAACAGTATTGTGTTCAAAAATGCGCAGCCGAAGTTACATATTTCCTATTTCATCTATTTCAACCAGAGCAAGAAGTACTATTGTTTAACTGGTAAACTGCACTGCTTTCAAAGTTTCGCGCCAAGTTCATAGATCGACGACTGGTGGCGTAGCGAAGTGGGGGGGAGGGGAGTTGTCTGGCCTGTTATCACGTGGGTCTCGGCTGGACTACCTTTTGTGGGGCTATGTGAAGTCTCTGGTCTACACCGATAAGCCACAGACGATTGACGCCTTGGAAGAGAACATTCGCCACCTTATCACTGACATACGGCTTCCATTGCTGCAAAAAGTGAGAAAATTGGACTTTCCGATTGGACTTTCTCTGAGCCAGCCGAGGTGGCCATCTGCCAGAAATCATATTTAAATAAAAATGGCAAAGAATCATCTTTCGAATAAAGCAACATTCATGGCAATTAACAACATTTAACGGTGTTTTATTTGAACCTAAAGTTCTCTACCTCTAAAAAAAGCACCCTTTACATTGACTGTAAGACTGCAACGGATCGAGCTAGGGAAAATAAACGCATATCGAAGAAGAAAGAAATTTTTTTTTAAGATTGAACCAGACCTTCACTTAACGCTCGTAAGCTGGTCTGGTAACTTGTTTATGCGCGTATGAAGGGTAGAACTAAACAGTGAGGCGTGTAGATGTAGAGCTAAAGCAGAAATTACTGTAGATCTAAAAATCAGGTTTCAACTAGTCAGGTTTCTGTGACTATGAAAGATTTGATATCATTGGAAGGGAGGAGGAAGAAAGAAATTTTGGACTATCCAAAAATAGATTTTGTGCTTGTTAAGTTAAACTGGGTGCATTTTAATGTGTTTAGTTACCATTGTCTTTTTTTTTTTTTTTTTTTGAAAGTGTGAAAGGCCGAGGATAATCCACCCCGTTGATGAGCCACCCGCGGATAACCAAGGGTTCACTGTACATTTTTCTAAATTTTCCAGGTATTCAAGCACTTGGAAACATTTTTCAAGTACTTTTCAATTTTTGAAGTAACGAATAATGGATTTTTCAGGGATTTGGGGGCCCCCAACAAAACGAGGGCCCAAAGATATAGCTTGTTAAGCTTATAGGTAAACCCAGCGCTGCCAGGCAGTATTTCAATGCTGTGATTAGGATCTGCGTAGCCTTTACAATGCTGCCAGGTTAGCTTTGTCCCGGCTACAGAAACTTTCCCTCAAGTTCAAAATGGATTCACCCTCCTCTCTCTGCTAGAACACTTCCCTTAAGGTTGAGACAGAGGCGGAGAAATGAAAATAAAAATTTCAAACAAAAAGTTGAACTTAAAAATGAAAAGTAAACTGTTAAAAAAATATCAAGCAACCTATTTGGATCCACGAAGTTTTGGAATTTACATCTCATTGGCACTGCGAGGAGGAAAGTTTGGGGGTCATCCACACACCCCAGCAACCTTCGCTTTTTGCCACATTTCCAATCCTAGAATAGTGATATCCATATAAGAGTTGTTTCTAGTCTAGTAAAAAGTATTCTGTATAAGATTTGTTATGACTAAACACCTCCCAAGGAAAAAATTCTGACTTGTTATGACCCCTGTCCTGCCAGAGAAAATTTCTTGATGCGTTAATTCTACAGTATTCCATCTTTCACATTTTGCTTTGAGTGTTTATCTATCAGTGTTTTGTGCATATAAAAGATCATTTTTGCAATTAATTCCCATTCTCTACTTTAATAGCTCAAAAGATCCAATAGCTTCAAGTCCAAAGCTAGGCAAAGAAGGTATCGGATGCCGCAGAGGAATTACATCTGTTACCACAGAATTGCAACGTGCCACTCAGCGAGGAGCGCTAGGGGGTTAAACACCCAATACGTACTTCCCTGGCCCCCTAATACCCCGAATTAAAACCCAATTGAACATCTGTGTGACTGCCACTTTCGTGACCTTCGCTCTATTGATCCTTCCCTCAATCACTATGACTGTATATTCTGGTGGAGAGGGCTTTTCAGGACCACAGCATAATTTTTAGTCAGCAATGAAACCTCGATTTTACGCCCCCAGAATCAATGTTTTCCCCGCATTTCGCGTTTTTTTTTCATCAAGTCGCAGTTTTTCCGTATACTAATGATGTTAATTTAATCTGGACGGATAGTTTGTTATTTTTGAATTTCCTACGTTTTACGTTTTCCCTCGGAAGAAAAAGAAGAAAAAAATGCTCTAAAATAAGCAGTATTTTCCCTTTCGTGCTTTTTTAAAGCTTATCTACTCTGTTGAAAGTTAATCTCTGAAAACAGAAATGCAACTGCTCCATTCCTAGCCGACCTTGTGGACTTTTCGGGTGCCAATGAAGATGAACAAGAAGAACCGGAAGCACAGCCCGTCCCTTCCTTCAACATTGCATTAAAGAGCTTTAAAATAGTAAAAGACTATTCTCTATCTCATAAAGACCAGGAAAAAACTGGCTAAGTGTTTCAAATCTGGAAAATGCTACATTTACTTTTAACACAATGACTAAGAAACAATCCACTGTATCTGACAGTATTTTCAAACTGAGAGCCCAGGTTCGCAACTAAGTGCGCTAAAATGATCTAAAAGGATATGTACAATAATGTTCTTTTCGTAAAATATAGACAGTCTAGCTTATTCTCTATTTGATGTTTGATTTCTGTGTATTTCCCCTAGTTTACGGTTTTTTTTTCAATCCAGTCCCGTGAGAAACGTAAACTCGGGGTTTCACTGTATTTGGTTTCAAAAGAAGTTATAGAAGTCCGAATGCTGCACTCTGCTGAAAGGCCGTTCCTTCAAAAAGTCGCCGCACGTGGCAGCTTATACATTTCATCAAAAATTAATAGTTTTAAAAGATAATGAATAAAAGATAATTTTTTGCTTAGAAATCACATATGTATTTACTAATTTCTTAAGTAACAAAATTTTTTCCGTTAACCTTTTAAATTATTGCTTTTAGTAAATTATGTGAGCTGTCACACTGTTGAAACTACAAGTTGCATTTGACACCTTTCTGGAGTGAAATTTACTGGAGCACCAGCCCCCAATAGGGAGCCAAGATTGCACTCTTCGCTAGGGTGAAAAACTGGCATCCTCAACCCAACGTGCACCGGGGGGTGAAAGATGGAACCTTATGAGAGAAAAATAGCACCTTTATTGCATCCTATTGCGGATCCTGCCCCTAGAGGATAAAAATATTCTGCTATTGGCTATTGCGTGGGATGTGGGCAAATTTATTAACGTCTTTCTTCCACTGAGATTCCAAAAAAGGATCGGAACCATATTGCCTAGCCTCCTTTGAACCCTGATGCTCCGTCTTTGCACCCTAGGGCGAAAAGGTTAACCCATGAGGCATCTCTAGTTTTAACAGTACATATAAGAGACAAAATGTCAGTTTTTCCATGGAATGGCCCTGTTAAGGTCATAATAAATCAGTTTTCTATTTTATATTTCAGAAAATAAGTTGTCAACACTACACACAGCCGATTGAACAATTTAATGATTCTGTAAAGTTATACTTGAATGCTGATCTGAACGGGTTGAAATCCCTCGTCCTAAATTACAATATTTTATGCTATGCAATGCAATGCAATGCAATAAATTATAGAAATCGAAATATTCTGATGCTATGAAATAAAATTAAAGAATTTTTAAGCATTTAGAAATTGTATTTTTCTGGTTCAAAGGCCCTTTTTTCATTAAAATAATTTATTTTACATTGCACAAAACTGTGGTTGCGTGAGATGTAGCAAAAGGTCCTAAAGATTGGATCCCATTTAGACAAGTTATTGAAATATTTCAGCCTGAACTGCATCAAAAACAAACTTTAACAATATACTAATGTACTTACATCATGACAAGTATTTATAGAAGAGGGACGTGAATTACCTAGCTATAGATTAATTAAATATGTTTCATTTGCGTGTAAGTAGGCGACTATACACGTTGTACTTGTGAAAACGTGAATATTTAATACTAGTGGAACCCGCACGGCTTTACCCGTAGTTGAAAATTAAAAGGTCATTCGGTTCGCCTGTATATTTACAAATAGTGGATGACGAATTTCTCGCCAATTGGCTATGTTCATTCGCTTTCCCATTCCACGTCATGATAATTTCGTAATATACTCGTCCATCTTATGATAATTTTGCTCCGGAAAATATTCTTAAAATTGAAATAGAAAATAATAATAATAATAATATAAATAATATTCTTATTTCTTAAAATTGAAATAGAAAAAGAATAAAACCGAATTTTCGAAAAATTGCTTCGAGGTGCACATTCTCATGCTACAAACTAACTTTGTGCCAAATTTCATGAAAATTGGCCGAACGGTCTAGGTACTATGCGCATCACAGACATCCTACAGACATCCAGACAGAGAGACTTTCCGCTTTATTATTAGTAAGGATCAGTAGCAAACCGCAGCAGTCTGACCCCAGTCCCCCCACACATACTTTCACAAATGTTAATGCATTAGGAAAATTGTACAGCAAATGTATAACTACGCATATATTTTTTACTTTTAAAAAGTTTGTTTAAAAGTTTTATTTTTCTGCATAACATTTTGTTACAATCTGACTAAAGGAATTGCTCGGGATTAACCTCAATTTATCTCAGTTTTGGAATGGTCGAAAAAGAATATTGAATAACCTGACTTGTTTTAGAGCAAGGAAGGACTCAACGATAAGCAAGTGGTCTGCAGGATCGTTCTCAAACATAACATAAGTAACATACAAATGTAACAAACAAAAGTAAAATTAGAACAAACAATAATTTGCCCAATTTTGTGGTCACATGGAAATATTAAATTACGCTGTCAGCACACTCATTAACGTTGTGAAACTTACTGATGTGCACTCGAACTTTATCTAGCTCAACGGTTCCCAACCGGTGGTTCGCGAGAGGTATAAAGGGGGTTCGCGAAAATAATATTGTAGTGGCGGAATTTTGACATGCTTGCGTATTTTAATCATCATTTATTTCATTCTCTATCCAGCCCTCCGATGAAAAGTTTTAAGTTATCAAAGATCACCAGAGGAGAGCAAGTTGCGATAGCCCGTCTTTGTATTGGTCATACCAAATTTACTCATAAACATTTACTCTAGGCATCTTTTATGTGTGTCATGAACATCTCTTGTGTCAGAAAAAGACTTTTTGAATTGTATTACCATTATGGACAACGTTTTTAAATGAAAAAGGATAAATACAGAAGCGGATTAAATGCTGAACTTGAGGTAAAACTTGCAGATATTTGAGTTAAATTCTGAGCTTCTTTATTCCACAAATATCGTATCGTTCTTTTGAAGTTGACTGAATATGAACGCAGAATGAGACTGGGAATGTTCCAGAAAAATACAAAAGAATAACCACTGGGTTTGTTCTTTGTTGAATTTGTATTGAATTCATTTTCAAGCTATTATTTTAGTTTGTATATATATTTTTGTGCTTTTATATTTTGCAATTCTGTGTTCGTTTTTGTCATGAACTTGAAAAAAAGTCTCCCGAATTTTATTGCGTGTGTGATTAATTTTTTTTTACGCTTGTTACTGAAAACTTAACCCACAAGGGGTTCGCTAACTTCTTTCGGAATTTTGAAAGGGTTCGCAAATTAAATAAGGTTGGGAACATCTAGATCCTTATTTATCTCAAAAAGGAAAAAAAAAATTCATTTTTTGCCTTCTTCGATTTTATATATTCTAATAATAATATATTCATTATATAGTTTTGTGTTGCTATTTCAAATTTTGTGTGTGAACTTATCTCGATATTTTCTTAATATTCAGCTTTTGTCATCCAAATCAGCTTCAGTTTCCTATTGCACTACTTGTATTGACCACATACGTTGGGAGGGGGGACCTCTTGTCAGTGCTCAAGGGGGGGGGGCGTAGACCCTGAACGGTGGAGAGCCCTTGGTCTACAAGACGAAAAGTTAAGGGACCTATGATTTATCTGCAATTGGTTAAAATTTAATAAAGTTCATTTTCAGGAAATACGAGAGGGGAGGGGGTGCGCAGATTCATCAATGAGTGAATTCAGTGAATTATTGATTTCAGCTTGTTAAATATATTTTGTGAATCCTGCATGAATACCACAAATGTTTTGAGTTATATTCCACGTGTTTCAATGTATGGGTCGTCCACAAACAACGTTTCATAATGAAAGGGAAGCGGAATTTCTGAAATCGGGAGTTTGTGAAAAGGGATAGGGGGAAGAGGTAGCGAGAAGTGTGACATCACACATTTTGCTTTAAACAAAAAATTTTCTTATGACAGAACATGTGGGTCATTCTTCAAAAAGTGTAACTTCTGTCACACGCTTTTTACTGTAAAACTTTTAAGGAACAATTCATTTGACAATTCTTTTTAAGTTCATCAAAAATATATTTATTTAAACCTGCCAAGTACATTTTTGGTTCACAACATAAGAATCCTCAACTCCGTGGCATGTCAAACACCTTGTGTGACTGTTTATGTTGCTTAATAACTTGTTCAATTAAAAGTATATACTTATTTATTTATTATTCCTTTCACAAATACTAATTGTTTAAGAATATTTAATTATTTAAAATTGTGTTTCAGTTTGTTTTAGTGGGATAAAGAATTATGTCACACAATAAATTCTCACCTCTGTTACCTAAACGCAAAATGCCATTCCTCATTAACACGTGGGAGTAATGACATCAAATTTTATTTTCCATGGTGCAAAGAAGCCCCCTTGTTTATTTTCAGCCATAAAGAACTTGTGAGATTTTCGTCGAAAAACAAAAAGATAGATTTTGTTTTAAAAACTAAGTGTGGTTATTGTGACCTCTCACCTCCGTGAATTTGAATTTCAGGGATGCAAATTAATGTAAAAAAAAAAGAGTGAACATGTTTTCATATTCTTAACATTTGCAGATTGTACCCACAAAGAAAAAAAAATCCCTGAAAAATGTATTCAATAGGACTATAGTAGTGGAAAATTTCTTACTTCCGTGACAGACCTTATCAATGTCATTATTTCTGAAGTGAAAATAAATGACGGAGGTGAAATACATCAATTTTCGGCAATCTACCGAAATTATAAATTGCCAGTATATTCTCAAATTTACTAATTTAGAAATATATTAATATTATACTATTTTTCAATGCACATTTGAAATAAAAGGATAACTAAAAATGAAGCGATACTTTGATTAAGAGAGAAAACCATTAGATTCACACTAATCATTAAAATAGCTCATTCTTTGCACAATTAACAAAATTACTACTTTGATATGAAAGTGGGCTCGGTTTTCAAACACTAAATGTTCTACCCCCGTGAACAAGTTATTTTTTAATGTTTTTTATTTATGAATGAAATAATTGGGATTTAGTTTGGCCATTATTTATGTTTACTTCTAGTAGTTAACACTTTCATGTATGAACGGAAAAAAAAGGAAACAAAAGGTTTCGAAATTGAAAAATATTTTCGTTCAACACTTTCTGGAGAATGACCCATTTACGTAAAAAAGCGTGACGTGGGATAAGGGGGAAAGGTGCATTTTGTGACGAAGAGGGTAGGGGGTTAAATTTGCTAAAAAAAAGTGTGACACCATTTATGGTGAAATCCTATGCAATTTAGAATACTTTGCAGAATTGTAAGCGGAAAACAAAAGTCAAGAGATGTAGCTGCTTGCTAAGAAAAAGGCATCTTTAATTCATGAATTTGCATGTTCTGACAAATGAAAATGCAGAACACACTTTTTTTCATTAACATTAAATATTCCCCTCGTTTATTTCATCGATAAAAGCAATGAATAACAAAATAAGCTTCGAAACATTTTGATTACAAAAATAAAATGTGAAATGTACAACATTTCCCACTTTTGTGCCATTTTTACAAGCCGTTGTTTAACGACTTTTCTCTGTTTCACTAAAATAATGGCGCTGGCGATCCCATTAAAAAAGAAAAAAACGTGTTTTATTTTCGTTTAAAAGATTAAATAAACTCCAGAATCAGAAAACAACTGGTAATGGCGGCAATAAAAAAAGTTTGTTCGGCGATTCTAATCTGAAGAAGAAGGAAAAAAACTAAAAAAAAAAACTCTCCCTGCACCCTAGTTCTATCATTAGACGGTAGAAAAAAAATGTAAAATGGTTTTCTAAAAATTCCACGTTCCGTAGCTATAATGTTAATAACATTTTTGCAATTCTGGCCGAGTGTTTTAACGGCAAAGAATTCAGTCTATTTTTAAGTTGAATTTTACTGCATATGGTAAGCAACGCCATTTTAATGCATTTAATTACGAGAATGTTATTTTTAATCATACGTTTGGTTTTCACTGATGATTAAAAAGTTTTTCACTCATCAATCAAACACCATTAGTGATGCGAAATGAAATTTCAAACGAAATACTTTTTCTTTCTAAGTTTTACTTTCACATCGATTTTCAGATGATGAAAAATGATTCTTGATAGGTAGTGTAATGACTAAAGCTGCTCTTTCTCACTTGTCTTTCAACATACAGTCAAACCCGCTTGTTAGAATAGCGGTTAAAATAATATCCCGCTTATTAGAATAGCGGATAAAATAATGTCCCGCTTATTAGCACAGCGGTTAAAATAATGTCCCGCTTATTAACATAGCGGTTAAAATAATATTTCGCTTATTACAATAGTGGCTAAAATAATGTCCCGCTTATTAGCACAGCGGTTAAAATAATGTCCCGCTTATTAGCACAGCGGTTAAAATAATGTCCCGTTTATTAACATAACGGTTAAAATAATATCCCACTTTTCAGAATAGCGGTTAAAATAATATACCGCTTGCTCGAATAGCGGTTAAAATAACGTTCCGCTTATTAGTATAGCGGTTTAAATAATGTCCCGCTTATTAACATAGCGGTTAAAATAATGTCCCGCTTATTAGAACAGCGGTTAAAACAATGTCCCGCTTATTAGCACAGCGGTTAAAATAATGTCCTGCTTATTAACATAACGGTTAAACTAATATCCCGCTTTTAAAAATAGCGGTTAAAATAATATCCCGCTTGCTAGAATAGCGGTTAAAATAACTTTCCGTTTATTAGCATAGCGGTTTAAATAATGTCCCACTTATTAACATAACGGTTAAAATAATATCCGGCTTTTCAGAATTGCGGTTAAAATAATATCCCGCTTGCTAGAATAGCTATTAAAATGACGTTCCGCTTATTAGCACCAGGGCTGCGGAGTCGGAAGGAAATTGGCTGACTCCGACCCTGACTCCGACTCCTGGATTTTGAAACGCCCGACTCCGACTCCAACTCCGACTCCGGATTTTTTAAAAAAAATTTTAATTGTATTTTTTAATTGTACTCCCCTCTCTCCCTTCAGGGGAAGGGGGAAAACCATTAAACAGAGATCGCAATATATTAATTCCCTTTTATGAAAATTTCGTATTTTATTTTTTATTGTAAACCCTAGACGCATACAACGTTAGAAATTCAATTTAAAAATCAAATTTTCCAATAGTTACGAGTTAAAAAGTGAGATGACTTAAAAAAATCCCTTTTAAAAAAATTGAAAAGGATTATCTGTAATTTGTCCCCCTTTAATGTTTAACAAATAGATATTGATCAAATCTTGTGCTTTCAATTTTTGAAAGCTGTAACTTGAGAGAAAAAAAAGCTTTTTTTTTCTAAATCCAAGTTTTTGAGAGGGGGCGATTTGCTCCGGATGACACCCATCTGGTAGATGACACCCAAAGTTAATTTCAGAGTTTATAAAAAATATAAAAATTTTAATTCTGAAAGTTTTCGTGAATATATTTTAAATTATATTTCATCAATAAAATTTCAACGAAAATAGGGCACATATACGTCAGGAGCTAATTTTACACAAAATGCGGTGGTATACAAATTTGTACGAATAGCTTTTACTATACCTATATTTCTTCGCTAAATTTTTAATTTAAATTTTACTGGCTGCTTTAGAATTAACCTTAATATGAAAGTTTTAAGATTAACTGAAATTATTGAGTGTTGTAAGCAAGAAATCATTTACACTTATTTTGTTCCATACTTTGTAGTGGGAACCAAGCTTATAGAAAAAGTCTTAATAAAGAAAAAAAACATTAGATTATTTCATCGAATCTTTTGGATTCGTGCTTTCGCGGCAGAACTTCTTTGAATTTCCCGATCACCCTTAAACGTTTCAACCTTAGCTACGGGCCTCGACTCACTAATTTGTTACGTTTCTTTTACTGTTTTATAACTGAGATCGAACAAAACACTATATTTCTATTTCTATTTGAAAGCGATTACTTGAAAATGTTTAGGCACCGTTTGCTGACAGTTGCTATTAGTTAAGTTAAAAAACATGCAAACAAGGGGACGGCTACAGAAAGTTCGGTAAGCACTCAAGCTAACTGATTGTCATAATGGCAGTTATGTTCTCATTAGTATCTTTTTATACATGTAATCGAACCAACTGGTAGTCAGTTTTTAAAAAATGAAAGGCGAGTCAGTGAAAAGGAAAGAAAAAAAGAAACCCGGAGTCGGAGTCGACATGTTTTCTAACGACTCCGACTCCGACTCCTTTACCCCCAAATCAGCCCGACTCCGACTCTTCGACTCCGACTCCGACTCCACAGCCCTGATTAGCACAGCGGTTAAAATAATGTCCCGCTTATTAACATAGCGGTTAAAATAATAACCCGCTTTTTAAAATAGCGGTTAAAATAATATCCCGCTCAATGTATTGTAATGCTCTGAGAAGTTACCTCCGACTCTGACAATGTTTACTTCTGTTTTAGAAAATAGGGAGGGGTAATTGGCGCTAAGTTGAGCTGAGAAACTATCTTAGTAGTTCTTAGAAAATATTCCAATTAAAATCCGAGCCAATAACCCGTGTATTTTTCACTAAACTCCCCTAAAACAGATAAACATAGTCAAGGTCACAGCTCAACTAACCAGAGCTGCACTATAATACGTTTTCAATGTACCAAACCGTAGTAGTTTCTCATTTTGATCCCTGATAATGGAATATACCGGTTTTTAAAATACATTTTCCTGCTAAATTGGCCATTCCAGTAAGCGACTTCGACTGTACTACCAATATTTCATCATTTTGCCCAGAACAGGCAAATGACGGAACAGTAGAACTTCAATAATCCGGGCCATGCGCATTAATGAAAGTACGGATCAAACAAAATAACCTAGCCATGGCACATAAACAAACTTTTGTACACAGTAAAAATTGTATTTTAAATTCACAAAACCGTATAAGAGAAAATTACAAAAATGAAGAATACGGCCTCTAAAAGTACATCATTGTGCTAACTCTTCGTTTATTTATTCAGAATGTACATCTAAAAGGCTGTCCGGATTCAGTGAAGTCCGGTTTAATAGGCTCCGAACTACTGAGTGCTTATTGTATCTACTTTCTGGGGGTTTTAATGCACTTTTGTCATCTATTTAGCAATTGTTTGCTTCAACTTTATTGTACAAGCATGGTTTTTTTTTTTTTTTTGAACCAGAAACTTACTTTAAATCTCAATATTTTATTAATGTTTGCAGAGATCCAAACGCCAAAACGGGGATTTTAAGTAAATCGGCTTTTTTTTGAGCAATCACGATTGCTTATTGCTTTCGTTTGACTGTTTTTGGCGTTCCTTTGATTTTTCCCACCAGCACCCTCCGCAGCATCACCGTCGACCGGGTCTTCACAATGCTGCACCTCTAGCGAAAACCGTCTCCAGGTTTCGTGAATATCCTACACTTACACGCATGCATACACGCACCTACCCACACATACATATATACACCTACACACAAATACATACACCTACACACATACACAAACACATACACACACAAACACACACACACCTACACACTCACACACACACACAACTACCCACACACTCATGCTTGCGCACAGACACAAACACATATGCCTACACACACATATACACATACCCCCACACACACATATACACATACCCCCACACACACCTACACACATACACACAACTAACCACACACTCATGCCTGCACACAGACACAAACACACATGCCTACACACAACACACATACCCCCCCACACACAAACACACACGCTTACATATACACACACACTCGTGATTGCGAAAAACATAATTTGAATACAAGATGAAAAAATTCAAATTATTATTATTTTTTTTTTTTTTTTGAGCAATCACGTTTGCTAATTGTTTTTATTTGACCGTGCTTGACGTCCGGTTCCTTTTTCAACCACCGCCCTCTGCAGACGTGACTCCTCCCGGTAGCCGCTGCTCCTGGTCGGTGGCGTCCTTGTCCCAGACACACGCACGCTCATACACACTCACACACATACACACACGCGCGTTTCCCACGTACACACACGCCAACGTGCATGCACACATGTCTACGCACACACACAAGCCTACACATACACAACTATACACACGTAACCGCCCAAGAGTAGGGACAGGAACCGTTTCTAGAAACAAGCGAGTGGAGTAGTAACCAATGAGTAGGTAGAGTCTTGACGCAACTCGTGATTGCGAAAAACATAATTTGAATTCAAAATTACAGAATTCAAATTAATTTTGAAAATTCGATTTCCCCCCCCCCCCCCTCCCTCTTTCTCATCATTTTTTCCTGATTTTTTTCTTCTTCTTTTTAAGTTTTACATCCAGATTTCAGTTAAACTCACGTAATATTCCGATTTTATGTCGAGTACTAGCCTTTACAATTCAAATGTGTGTTAATTATGCAATTTATCATATGTTGATGTGACCCATAAGTTTTTACACTGCCCAGTATTAAAAGCACGGATTGAGCTATATTTGAAGTAAAACTAATTTTTTGGCAGTGGTTTTTGACTTGATCAAGAGCGGTTCGTTCCTAATGGTTTTGTGGCGTGATAGTATAGATCAGAGTTTCCCAAACTGTGGTCCGTGAACCACCGGGGGTCCACGAGTCCATGCCAGGGGGTCCGCGGTGCTATCCAGCTAAAACGTTAAATGAATTGAGATTGAAGATCGAGTAACGATATTTTAATGCAAAAAAAAGCACATTTATGAGGAATAAAAAAGTTCTTGCTTAAGTACATGCAAAACGCAGTAGCCCCTTCCCCCACCCCCCACAGAACTCTCGGAAGCAAACGCGCTACACATTTATTAATTTTGTATGCATGACGAAGTTCATATTGTTACAAAACTATGTATAGTAAAATGCAAACATTGAGGCTCATTTTTACAGCTTGGATATTATACTTTAAATGAAACTTTTGCTCCAAAATTTTCAAGACTAAGATTAATAGTCATCATTCAAAATTTCAAGCAAGACTGAAATAGTTCAAATGCTATAGTTTCAGTCGATTTCAACAATTATGGACTACTATACTGTTATATAAATTTGTTGAACAATATTCTTGCGTTTATTCAGCAAAATCATTCAAAAACGTTTGATGCTTGAGATTTTCATACAGCCACGAAATTTTGGGCAATCATCCTTTCATTCTGGTCATATCGCCATAGCCTAAAATACTTAGTGCTCAGAATATATTGATATTATTAACATATTTCATACTATAGTAAACTTGTTGTAGAAATTTGGTGATAACATTTTTATTCCTAATTGAAATTCAAATAGAATTTTACTTCCATATCTCAAAATAATAATGTAAGAAATGAAAACCAGACAAGACCTCTGAAAAATATACAGAACCATGAAAAAATAAATTTAAAGGAAAAGAGAGAGAGCGAAAAAATATATTAGAAAAAAATAAATTTAACTGAATCAAATCTTTTTTTTTTTCGCGGGGGGGGGGGGGGTCCGCAAAGTTTGTAAATTTGCCGGAGGGGATCCGCGGAGATCTGAAGTTTGGGAACCTCTCGTGTAGATCAAGGGTTTTCAATCTTGGGGGGCGTATCACCCTAGGAGGGAGAAGAAGAATTTCATGGGGGCACGAAGATTTAAAAAAATAAAACATAAAAGTGAAATTAACTATAATTTGCTAGAACTTGATGTAAAATTTTTCGGCATTATCAACCCTTTTTTTTTTTTTTAGGTTTTGAATGCAGTTTTCACGCACTTTTTTTTTTTTTTTTTTGCGATTCTTGAATTTTAGCATTAGTATATATAAAGAAGTCGAAATAGCAAGCAAGGCATTAAAAGTAACCAGAGGTGCTCTTTGTGACAGCTACAACCTAGTGTTCAAAAACTTGCACGGACAAGCATTAACAGACCTCCCATTAGTAGTGACTCGTATTACATGCCATTTTCTCCTAGATCCTTAATTACTTCAAACTAATTTGTAGTTAATTCTTTGATTACACGTGCTCCAATAATTATGTTCAAAAAAATGTTATGTGAAGTAATATTAAATTTTGTTATGAAAGAAAACTTCTCTATATTTTCAATAAATAACCAACTTCAGTTTCAAATTCCGTTTGCACTACCTGTACTGACCAGGGCTACGAAGTCGGGGGAAAAACTACCTGATTCGACTTCGTAAATTTAATAGACTCCGACTCCGACACCCTTAAAACCAGTCCGACCCCGACTTCGCAAGCACTGGCAGAGTTGTAGACTTTGGAGGAAAATGGCCGACTCCGACTCTTGGAATTTTAAACCTTCGACTCCCAACTCTGACTCCAACTCATTTACCGCAAAATTAGTCCGAATCCGACTCCACAGCCCTCGTATTGACTACATGTGGTGGTGTTGTGGGAGATGTTTTACCTTACATGAGCTTCGGAAGGGAGGCGAAGAGCCCGAAAGGTTGAGAACACCCGGCATAGACACAGAAGCATCAAACTATATGAGAAAGAAACACTTTTAAAAAATCATAGGTTGAACTGATTTTGATACTTGGATGCTTCAATTGCCAAATCGATTAGCTCCACTTTTAAAAAAAATTCTTCATTTCTGCTTTGATAGTGCTTTATCAATGCTTAGCATGTAAATTTATACTAAAGTTTTGGTTCAGTACATTTCTGACCATGAGATGGCAAAAAATGTAACACGAGGGCCTACGATAATTTACTCCTATGCATATAACACCATCTTCTTCATAACTTTTTCTCTACTTTTTGTTTTATGAATTTACAGTGAAGCCTGTGTAAGTTGACCACTTGCGGTGCACTACTTTAGTGGTCAACTTAAGTAGCTGGTCAACTTATACAGGTGGTCAACTTACAAAGGTGGTAAACTTTACAGGTTTTACTGTAGTCGATTTGACAGGTGAGGCATCCACATGACTTTTCTTTAATTATTGCGATAAAGACAAAGGACATAATTACTTAATTAATACCAATTAAAGAAATACTTTTTCACATGATAACCTATCGTTGAAACATACACTTATCTCACTACCACAAAATATCTGTTGTTCCCTGCAGTTGAGTTCTCCGCGTACAAATCGAATCGCGTCCCTCATTCCCCTGAGAACCTTTTATTGATTTCCCCTTTTGATGATGCGCTTCGTTTCCAAACGGATCTTAAATAATTAATAAATTCTTTCAATCAGCTTTCCGCCCGGTATTAAAGATTCCGCCGCGCTTAATGAGTTTAGTTTCTGCCATATTTAATGGCATCCTCGCAATTGTTTCTATTCTCGGCTAATCCAATTTTCGTACTCCGCGACGTAAGCCATCTCGCTATTCGAATCTTCGCAAAAAAAAAGCTTTGATGTTGCTACAATTCAAGTTCATGTCCACCGTGAGTTTACATGTATCCAATGCAATGGTAGAGGTGTTTATAACAACAAAATTTATGGTTGTTTACTAACTGCAAAAGCTATGGTTAATTCTGTTTGAAATTATTGTTAAAGAACGCTTTTGTTGATTTTGTAATCATTAGCGGATTTACCATATCGCAATTAAGGCAATGAGAAACAAAAGGGATATAAGTGCCAAAATTAAAAATTTGGAGATAATCAGTACAAATGGTAGGAGAACCTCTCCTCTGTTTTAGACCTAGAGATGGTACTAGTAGCTCTGATGAGTGCTGCTTTACAGCATGATTTGGAAAAAAAATTCAATGTAAATCGGATGAATGAACCAAGATCTGGGCGATCATTCCAAGTTCTTCAGCTTGCGAGATCGAGATTCTCGCTCACGTGATCGGTTGTGACGTAGAAATGTCGCAAAGTAGCATTCTAATCTACTAGAGCTTAGCTTGCGGCTAGGTTCGAGTAAATTAGAATACTACTTTGCAACATTTTTACATCACAACCGATCACGTGAGAAAGAATCTCGATCTCGCAAGCTGACTAGCTTGGAATGACCGCCCTGAACTTGAAACGCGTTTTAATCGAAACTTTAAAAAGTACACTTACATCCCCTGTTTCTCGCAGCCTCATTTGTGAGGGGTCCCCATGAAGATAGGAGTCCCTAAATGGATTCAAAAATGTAAATGATAAGTGTCTTACATAGTTCCATGATGGACAAACGAGCTCAAAAATACGTAGCAAAAGGCCCCCGAACCTGTAAACCCAACACTGTCTGTAACAAATTGAAGTCAGAAGGAAAAAGGGTTTTGAACTGATTTGTTATTGTTGTAACTTATTGTATGACTTATGATACTGAAAAGTATTTAAAGCAGAAGGGATATTCCTGTAAAATAGAGGCTTTTGTAAGGACAGGAATCCTATGTTACTTATGGCCACGTCTGATGATGGCAACACCATTTCCACAACTTAGGCATAGTTCTGAATGGGGGGAGAGGTTAATGTCCCCAGCACTCATGGCTTACGTTCGACGAGCACGACCAGTCGCGACCGGTTGGTTGATCACGTGACAACAATGACGTCAGCGGTTTACTAAGCTGTTGTTCACGAATCAATGCTTCATCGAACGCTTTCGGTTGATCACCGGTTACTTGCGCAGACGAATAACACGCAGGTGAAAAATACTAATAATTGGTCATAAATGTGACGTGGTTCCATCAACCAATGATTCAGCTTAAATTGCGGTTGGCCGGTTGATCAACCGGTGAGGCTCTTAGAACTACATCGGAAGCAACCAGTTAACCGGTAGCTCTCAAGAACGCTGCGGTTATTAACCGATTAGTCACCGGTTGAGCGGTTGAGCTCGGCGAACGCAACCATGGTTACTGCCTATGATTAACCACTGGACGGGACCCAAGGATTTTACGAGCTGGTACGTAGCAGAGCCGTGGTAGCCTGATCGGTAAGGCATTGGACTCGGGGCCGGAGGGTCTCGGGTTCGATCCTCGCTGGTCGAAGACCCACCGTCGTCATTAAAGGGGACTGGGCGACGTTAAATATGCTCGTGGTCTCAATGTCCTCCAAGTGAAACGATACCTCTGGGGGTGCTAGCACCAGGTAGCTATTAGCTCTTGGACTAGTTCTAAATTCTCATTAACTGTTCGATCCGGTGATGGTGCTGCCATCTATCGGTATATAAAATAATGGAGGCAAGGCACTTAGTATGCAGTCCTCGACATAAATACAGTTGAAGTCAGTTGTGACTCTGAATAGGAATAGGATTGGTACGCAGCATCATGCACTCGTATGTGTTAATCGGCGACGGCCCCACAGCTGATTATGCGCAACTACATTTTTTAAAACGTATTTTTGGTTACACGGTACTCCTTTTTCAATGCAAATAAAGGTACGCTTATGGATGATATGAATAGATATAAAGTAAAAGTTATTGTCGACGGAACGAACTTTTGGTTTTTCTCGCTACTTTCATAAGCTTACATCTTTTCGAGTTCTAAAAGGCAATCACGAATTGCTTATTATTCTCACTTGACCAAAGTTGATGTTGCTCTAATTTTTCAGATAACCATGACGACGGTTGTTTTTAATATTCATTTAGAAAGCGAAAGTTTCGTCGTCATTGTTACAAATCGTCTGCTGTTTGGTTTTATTTATAATTTTTTCAGGGCTTAACTCAAGCAGATTTTTTATCTAAAAGGGGTTTTTTTGTGTATTTCAGGGGAAAAAAACATCTTTATAGATGAACTTAAACAGTAAACCTTCAGTTAAATACATAATTTCCAAACTAATAATTCCCATCATTTAAGATTGATCCGAAGCAAAAATACACAACGTTATACGCAGTAAATAATCTTTATGACAAGTGTACTGGTAAAATCTTTATTTTTATTAGCACATACTAATCGCCAATTCTTTTGTATGAATATGCTTCGTATTACCTATTCTAGAAAATCACCAGTCGTAATATGAAGGGAGCAAATTTCTTGGCCATTTCCATTCCATTCCATTTGTAGAAACAAGAAACCTAACGAGTTGGGACCTGTCGTAATCCGTGAAAACGGAAAACATAATTTCAAAGCGTCAAAACTCTTTTTTTTTCTTTTTTTTTTGAGCAATCACATTGCTTATTTTTCTCATTTGACTGTTTTGAATTCCTTTGATTTTATTTTCCACCCACCAACCTCTGCACCACCACCGTCGACCGGCCTCACGATGCTGCTCCTCTAGCGAAAACCGTCTCCAGGTTGCGTCCATATCCTACACACACACGCATACATACACACCTACACATACGCATGCACACAGACACAGACACACACGCCTACATACACACACACACACTCGTGATGGCGAAAAACATAATTTGAATTCCAAATGTCAAAATTCAATTTTTTTTTTCTTTTGTTCAAAATTTGAGGTTTTTAATGCTGTTGCGTATATTTTGCAGAGCATGCTAAATGCAATTGGGAATATTCAACACTTTTACACTAGCAGCAATTAAGAAATCTAATCCTACCCAGTAATATTTGAAGAAAAAAAACTCTGCAATTAGTTTTGAAAACCCTGGAAGCACAAACGCATCCATTGGAGACAGACAATGATCTTGTGCAACAACAAAGAACAAAAGAAAGAAACTTGTTACCCTATACTTAAAGGTTGTATTTTCTAAACTTTTTTTTTTTACAGTTAAAAATTCACAAAAGATTACATTAACCTCAATTATTCGAGCAACGATATTTTAATAACAGCTTACTGCTTAACTGATTCGCGTTACTGACCATTCAGGTCAGAAAATAATGGTCGGGCTAAAGCGAGGTGGTGTGTTCATTCTTTGTCGAAGTGACCGATTATGAGATTAAAGCTTCCGTCCGGTTTTTATCAGATTAGCGTTTGGGTTTACCATATTAGTGTAAAGTAATGAAATTAAACAAAAAAGACGACCGGTATAAATTACTCTTTACGTAAGCTAAAAGGAAAAACTTTTATTTATGCAACACAAGCTGCGCTGCCCGGCTTTGCCCGGTCCACCTTGAAAAAATAAAAAATGTGTCAAGTGACGGAATATTCAACAATCAGGCGTGAAAAATAAATTTAAAAAAAAATAATGATTTCCCTTCCAAACAATGGCGACAGATATTAAAATATTTTCAAGAAATTAAACCCTGAAGGATGGATTTAAAATGCGTAACCATGGAAATAAAAAAAAAAAAATAAGTTTAAGGAATTAAAATTCGAAAGAAAATGGTTCATAATTTTAATGGAATCGAGATTTCTTAAACTTGATTTAAAAAGGCTTGTAACTTTTTTCCCTTTCGAGATAAAAGCTTATTTTTTCGACCATAGGTCGAGTTGGATCTGGAGTAAAAAAGGTCGCTTTTTCCAATGACGTCAAAAAGAAAGCTGTGGGACAATTCCTTCATTTTTTATTGATTTATTTAATAAAGAAAGAAGTGCCTAAATTTCAGCTAAGCCTAAAAAAATTCGAGATAAAAACACAAATAACTCCCGCCGTAATAAAGTTAGAGCATTGAAACAAATTGCGTAGAACGCAGAAAATTCTACTCTTTCTAACGATATGTAATATTAATATGTGCAAGTAATTTTTACCCCATATTTGAGAATTTATATGAAAATTGGACGTAAATTGGAATAAAAAAAAGAACTATTCATCGAATTTTATTCGAACTGGTCTGCAAACCTTTTTAGGACTTAAAGGAACAAATTGTGAAATTTTCAGCTCAATCGGCCGGATAGTTCTCGAGTTTTGCGAGTTCAAACACACAGACGCTTTTTGGGGACTTCATTTTATACTATGTAGAGATATTTCATAACTGCTGCCATTCTAAAGAGAAATGAATACTGATGCCCTTAGTAACAGCAAAATATCTATTGCCATTGCCATATGTTAACTTTCAAGTTAGCAAATATGTTAGTTAAAACTAGGATTCCAAAATTTTGATAATTTTTACATCTTTGTATGTGATTTAAAATTCAACTCTTTTTTACTTCCTTTTACAAAAAAGGAAGTATTGTATTCGCGAAAAAATTTTCACTCAAAAATCGCCCTTAATTTCCATTTTGCTCACCCCCAAATGAATGTTGAGTTTTTTTTCGATTCGACCACATGCGGAAAAGTGCCTAAGAATGTATAGACACGCGAAATATCCATTTTGACCATCACCGAGGTAATTACAACGACTTTTCTCGTGACGTCTGTATGTATGTGCGTATGTGTGTATGTGCGTATGTGCGTATGTGCGTATGTGCGTATGTATCTCGCATAACTCAAAAATGGTATGTCCTAGAAAGTTGAAATTTGGTACATAGACTCGTAGTGGGGTCTAGTTGTGCACCTCCCCTTTTGGTTGCTTTCGGATGTTCCTAAGGGGGTCTTTTGCACCTTTTTGGGGGGAAATCATTGTTAATTTCGATGTAAACTCAAGTGGCGTTATAATTTGTCGGACACTTGGCGATATATCGCCAGTCTTTTGGTCGCCAAGTTTTGTCGCCAACTTGGCGACAAATTTGGCGGAGTTTTTTTTTTTTTTTTTTTTTTGGTTTCAATTTGGCCATTGTTGGTGATATTTAGAGAATAAATATTGAATCACATTAAAATAGCGAATAATGGGGAAATGACATTAAATTGGAGTAAAAGGAAGTCATGTGATGCACACATCAGCTCGTTTTCAGAAATATTATTTAAAAAATTATAACTAATGCAAATAGACTATCTACTTGAAATTAATTTATGATTCGTGTATTGATGGGCATTTTGGGGGAAATTGTTCTTTTAAGAAATAATGAAATAAGGTGCATAAATGCAAAATTTCTTTCCTGAACAAAATTTTTAGAAGTATGCAAACAAATTGAGTCATTTCTCTTTTCAATAAAAAAAAAAAGTCCCCCCCCTCCCCACAATATTAAAACGACATACTAGACTTATTCTCGTTGTCATGGTAATCTGAAAAATCAGTGCAACGTCAGGCTTTGGTCAAAGGAGGCAACTCGTGACTGCTCAGTGTAACCCTTCTTCTTCTCTACATCTTTACTAATAATAAAGCGGAAAGTCTCTCTGTCTGTATGTCTGTAGGTTGTCTGTGATGCGCTTAGCGCCTAGACCGTTCTGCCGATTTTCATGAAATTTGGCACAAAGTTAGTTTGTAGCATGGGGGGTGCGCACCTCGAAGCGATTTTTCAAAAATTCGATTTTGTGCTTTTTCTATTTCAATTTTAAGAACACTTTCCGGAGCAAAATCATTATAAGATGGACAAGTAAATTACGAAATTATCATGACGTGGAATAGGAGAGCGAACGAACATAGCCAATTGGCGAGAAATTCGTCATCCATAATTTGTAAATATACAGGCGAACTGAATGACCTTTTAATTTTCCATTACGGGCAAATCCGTGCGGTACAACTAGTAGTAGTATAAAAGTCTCCAAAAAGCGTCTGTTTGTGTGAACGAGCAAAACTCGAGAACTACTGGCCGATTTCGCTGAAATTTTCACAGTATCTTTCTTTTAGTACCGGAAAGGTTTGCAGGCCGGTTCAAAAAAAAATTCGATGAGTAGTTCTTTTTTTATTCCAATTTAGGCCCAGTTTTCACATAAATTCCCAAAAATGTGGGTGAAATATTACTTGCATATATTAACATTACATATCGTTGGAAAGGGTAGAATATTCCGCGTTCCACGCAATTTGTTTCAATGCTCTAACTTGATTTCTGCGGGAGTTATTTACATTTTTAGCTCGAATTAATTTTAGTCCTAGCTGAAATTTTGGCACTACTTTCTTCATTAAATTTATCAATAAAAAGTGAAGGAATGGTCCAACAGTTTTCTTTTTGACACCATTGTAAAAAGCAATATTTTTTACTCCAACAGATCCATCTCGACCTATGGTCGAAAAACTAAGCTTCTATCTCAAAAGGAAAAAATGTTACAAACCTTTTTAAATCAAGTTCAAAAAATCTCATTTCCATTCAAATTGTTAACCATTTTATTTCACATTTTAGTTCCTTAAACTTATTTTATTTTGTGTGTCCATGGTTACGCTTTTTAAATCCATCATTCTCGATTTAATGTCTTAAAAGTATTTTAATATATGTCATCATTGTTTGGGAGGGAAATTTTGCATGATGTTTACTTATTTATTTATTTAAACCTTGTTCTTGAATATACGTCACTTGACACAATTTTTATTTTCAGGGTAGACTAGGCAAAACCAGGCAACGCAGCTAGTTACTAATAATAAAGCTGAAAGTCTGGATCTTTGGATGTCTTGATGTCTGGATGTCTGTGACGCGGATAGCTCCTAGACCGTTCGGATGATGTTCATGAAACTTGGTACAGATGGGGGTGCGCACCTCGAAGCGATTTTTCGAAAATTCAACTTTGTTCTTTTTATGTTCCAATTTTAAGAACATTTTACTGAGAAAATTAACATGGATGAGCAAATTACCATCACGTGGACGAGCAAACTACCAAAACATGGGCGAGCAAATGAACATAGCAAATTAGCGAGAAATTCATCATCCATTATTTGTAAACATACAGGCGAACCAAATGATCTTTTAATTTTTCTTCTACGGGCAAAGCCGTGTGGGTACCGCTAGTAGTAATTATAAAGTGAACTTGTTAATAAAAGTTAACATACTAATTTCAAGGGCTGAACAAAAGCAATGTGTATTAGTACGCTTTTAAACTGATGACCACAAATTCAGCCTTAAAATTCATTTTTTCAATTTATTAACAAAATTATTTTTATAATTCGCAACTTTAATAAACTATACAGGGGGCGCTGCAGCCACTTGCTAATGGCGGATGAAAGAGGTAAAACAAACAAATGGCGTAATTTACAACTTGCTTTGACGCTTAGTGAATGACAGTAATTTTTCATCGTGTATGTGGGAAGCTTTCTTTTCTATTCTTCTGAAATTACATTACATCACAAACTGTCTGAAGCCTGTAATTTACAACAAAGAAAACTCCTGGGATGGAATGTTTTACCCTTTTCTTTAGTATTGTTAATCACCGCAAGGTAGCGTATTCGAGCTAAGGGGTTACCAATTACTATATTACTTTTCATTATTTTTTTCAACAATCTAAAAGCAGAAATATTTTAACTTTATTATTGTAATTATTTTCATTGTTTTTGACAACAATTAAAAAACATTTACGTCACTTCCGTCACACAAATAGGTTGTAGATCAGAATTTTGAAGCCCTCGCATAAAGATTTCACAGCACAAATTTTGCTTATTACAAGTTTTGAAATGAAATATAGCGCTATCACGAGTAGAAAAAAAAGAAATATTTGATTTTCCACGAACTGATCCAATAGTTCTTTAAGTGAATTTGACGTCGTCCAAGTTTGTATCAATTTTTGAGGAAAAAAGTCAAATACATTTTAAAAATGTTAATATTTTCTCTACATTCTTTTTAAGCTTTAAACTCGCTAAAAAAAACATCAAAGCGATTTTTAGAGACATACTTTGGTCTCTAAATGAACAAGTACTCGCTTGGTAAATCACCGTTTCTAACTGATTTAATGGAATTCAAATAAATTTTACAGTCGTCATAGAGTTGAGAATATTGAGTTTGTGACACCCAACTTATCCGTTAAAGATCGATCGTCAACTTCAAAACTAGCAATTAATTTAATTTAGTTGTTGGATTAACTAATTTGTAGCTTTAAGATTCCTTTCCGATTCTGACCGTATCAAATTTCACATCACATTTACAAGAGTGAAGAATTTACTATAAATATAATTTGTTCGGGAACTTGACTTTGATAAGTAGGGGAATGTGGGGTAAAGTGAAATGGTGTTACTCTGCTTTTAGTTCCACCTATCGGGTAATATTTTAGCTATAACGTAGCACACGTAGTCTATTCAAAACAGGACAAAAGTGCAGCCGAAATTAAAAACTCATGACAATGGGGTCGTTTCCAAAATTTTAAAAGTATTTTTTTCTGAAAGAGCATGCTTAAAAACATAGGATCTGATCATTTTTTAAATAATTTGACTAAGTTTAATATTCTAAAAATAGTTCTTAAGTCGGTGTGCTTTCATTTTTACGTTTCTGTCGTATGACATCACAAATGATAAAATGCCATTCAGTGTTGCCATTCACAGAGAAAAATGTTTAATTCGCATCTTAAATCTCTTGTATTGGCAACGATAGGGTTGATAGCAAGCGTAGAGCGCAATTTAATTCGCTTCTTGATTATCATAACGTGGAAACGCGAAAGAAAGATGCGCCAAATCGCATCATTTGTGACGTCATAAAGACACGCCTTGTTTTCAAAATCGGACATTTTAAAAAATTAATTAAAAAATAACTGTTGGGAAATTGAAAGTATTTTCTGGGTCAATGTTATTTTTTTTTTACACATTCTATCAATTTCAGTGACTAAAAGTAGTACTTTTGACTGAAGGAAACAACCCCATTAAGGAAATTTTCTAATAAAATTGATGCTCATATTGTAATATTTTGCAGTAAGTCAAAAATTATTTTCGTTATTATAAAATGATAAAGTTCTTGTGAAGATCATTTAAAATATAAATTAAGAACTTCAAATATTCAATGCAGTATTTATTTAGATAACAATAAGCTAATTTGTATTTCAAATACTTTGTACAATTAGTCTAGTACATGTGGGGCGAAGTAAAATAGTTAATTTCGTTTACTCATTCAGTCAGTTACTAAACCACTCATGCACTCATTTATTAATCAATTCGTTTACATTTCTTCATTTAGTAATTCACATATTTATCCCTTAATTTACTCATTCTCTTATTCATTCTCTTGTTTACTCACTCGTTTATTTTTCTTCGTGTATTGATTAGTTAATTTATTTGATTATTCATTTATATATGTTTTAATTATCTTTTCATTAATTCATCCAACTCAGTGGCGCACACAGGAATTTTGCAAGGGGTGGGTCCAAGATCGAAAGCCTCATTCTCATAAAATACCAGAATACGCCGTCAAACATATTGACTTGATTTTATCGTTTCTCGAGAACAGTAAAAAATAAACTATTGAATAAATAATTAGCATTAGTTAATGAACTATAGTTAAATACATTACCAGAAAGCAAAATAATATACGTATTAACTTTTCTCATAATTAAAAAAATGGATTCAGCAAAGCAAATTCATCGTTTTGGACGCACCATAGAATTAAAGAAGTTCATAAAATGTCACTTAATGCAATCTGTTATTACAAAACTAAAAACATGGTTTTTTAGTGTATTCATTTATAATCACCATTCTGCTTGTTATAGGCAATTTGTTATAGGAAAAGTGCTCAGTAATCTTTTAAATCTTTTAACATGAGGATTTTATTTTTTCACTTATTAGAACTGAAATTATTGTTACCTTTCGTTTGAAATTATTTTAGGCACAAAATACATAGAATCATAATCAATCGGGGAAAAAAGCAAGCCCTATGGGAGGGGTCCGGACCCCCTGGACCCCTCCCTTGTGTGCGCAACTGATCCAACTTTTATTTACTGCTTCATTTGATTAAAAATATTTTTTTTTTTAATCGAATAGAATATTTCATTGCGAAAATATTTAATTTTTCACTTTGCTCTATAAAAAAAAAAACAAAAGTGAAAAATTTCCACTTTTCTTGAATTTACTGCCAAAAAGGAAAAATACTGCTTCATTGCAAGTTCTATCATTAAACACAATGGTTCTTATTTATGCTCTGTAAATTTCAAAACAAATTTCCAATTTGTTTATTTTATCTTACTTTTGAGGTCTTGAATTCAAATTATGTTTTTCGCAATCACGAACTGCGATAGGACCCTACTCTTTGGGTTTCTTGTTTCTACAAATGGATACAAATGGATGTAACGGAAATGGCCAAAAGATTTGTATCGGTCCTATAATGGCTGGTGATTTTCTAGAATAGGTTATAGGAGGCATATCTATAAAATAGAAATGATAATTAGGATGCAGTAATAAATATAAAGACTTTGTAGCCGATATCCACTCTATCACTTATCACGAGGATTACATATTTGCAGCGTATAATATGTATTTTTATTTCTTATCAATCTTAAATGATTTAAAATAGTAATCTGGAAGTTTTGTATTTAGATGAAGGGGGTTTTGCTGTTTTAGATCATCTATAGAGGTGTTTTTTTCATGAAAAAATGTCATTTTACACAGAAAAAACTCTCCACCCCCCCCCCCCCTTTTTTTTGTAAAGTCTGCTTGAGTTAAGCCCTGAAAAAATATGAATAAAATCAAACCGCAGACGATTTGTAACGATTACGGCGAAAATTTTGCTCTCTAAATAAATATTGAAAACAACGTCATCATGGTAATCTGAAAAGTCAGAGCAACATCATCCTTGATCAAGTGAGGAGAATAAGAGAATCGTAACTGCTCATAAAAGCCAAACAATTTAACCCATTAAAAAGTGAAATAATTCTTTAAATAAAAAAGCCAAACAT
Source organism: Uloborus diversus (assembly GCF_026930045.1). Lineage (NCBI taxonomy): Eukaryota > Metazoa > Arthropoda > Arachnida > Araneae > Uloboridae > Uloborus > Uloborus diversus. Next base: position 128,273,547 of record NC_072739.1, on the reverse strand, counting down.
AAAAAGTTCAATTAAAATATAAAATAACCCGCCAAAAAAGTCTGAAAAATTAAATAAAAGTTTCATTAAACTGTAAAATTAAAGCATAAAGGGGAAATAGCACCAACATTTTTAGAAAAAAACTCATTTTTTGCTAACTTGGCATGTTCCAAGTTACGATAATTCCCCAATAAATTGACCTTTTATACAAAAAATATTGCAATTTCATAAGCCCTTCTTTTACAATTCCATCACGCTAAAGAGTTATGAAAAAATACTCAATCCATTTTACTTCACCATGGAGAACTCCGTCTCTTTCATTCTAAATTCATAACTCCATTTTTCTTCCAATGACGTTCTCGAAAACAAAGGAAACGTAAGTAGTTCTAGTACATCTCCGACACTTTCGAACATCTGCTCAATCGCTCTATCTTCCTACTTCACTACTCTTGAAGCATATGGAACAATCAGCTGCTTGGATAGTGTTTCTTCCGAGAGGGGAAAGCCCCACTATCGCTAAACTGATCTTGTAAAATTGAAACAATGAGTAGTATGCATCCCGTTTCCTTCCCCCTTGCACTTTCGAACTCAGACTTTCTAACGGGGATTTGTTACAACCAGTTCCTTCCTCCCTTTTGCTTTTCTGGAATAAGAAGCGAAATTTCGAGTTTTAAGAATAGTGTTCGAAATAATTTGACAATTCAACAAAAACTAATTAAGAATTCAAAAATTAAAAAAAAAAAAGGTTCTGATTGATGACCTCATATTCAAGTCAATTTCGCAAGTCAAAAGGCATGCGTGTTTTTTTTTTTTTTTTGGCAATCACGATTGCTTATTGTTCTCATTTGACTGTCCTTGACTTTACGCTGATTTTATTCCCCCCCCCCCCGCCTCCCTCTGCAGAACTCCCGCCCACCGTCCTCTGCTGGCGCGACTCCACCGGTCCTGAGCAATGTCCCCCGAAATCCGCTTCTCCTGGTCGGTGGAGTTCATGTTCTACACACACTCATACACGCCTATGTGCATTCACAAGTCTACGTACACACAAGTCTACACATGCGAGCCTACACACACACACAACTATTACTTTGATGAGGACTACAATCTGAGTGTCTTGCCTTCGTTACGCATGATATATTTATTTTATTACAGTACAGAATACATGTAAAGAACACATGAAAGAATTCACATCAGAAAGAGGGGAAGTACATCCGGAGCAAAGGTGTCTTGACCCACCGCCTCAAGTGGGAGAAGCAATCGCTTAGACCACTCGGCCACTGAGACCCCAATTAGTAGACCGTAAACATTCAGGCAGCGAAAACCACCCCTACATTTTTCGCACTCAGGTAGCGTGCGACACAGTGTGCGATACCCAGCTTTCGCCGATCCCAATTTGCCAAAATGTCAAATGGTGTTTGAAATAGTACTTTTGATTACTGTCATGTGTTTAGTGATACTCCCAAGGTTAAGACAAATCGATTGACGTAAGAATTACCAAAATTGGTCCAGGAGTTTAGCCTGTAGAACGCCACATAGAAACGGACATAGACTGATAAACACATTACCCTCCCTTGCGTTGCGCACGCGCAGTCGGATAAAAAGAATGACAAGTGTATTTTATTTGCTAACACGGGGGTTCCTAAACCGAGTGGAGATTTTCCGATTCGCGCCACCCTTTGAAGAATTAGAATTTTCTCACGATAACCTAATCTATAGCTATTATATTTTTCCTATTGATACCGCGGATACTTCGCGGCACTCCTCAACCTTATAGCAAGAATTAAAATAAATGGAGCAAGTTCAATCATTGACTTAGCAAAAGCTGACCCAAAGACCCCAAGTCACGTGACTCAGCTACGACGAATGGTTGGCACGTTTTTCGTGAAACAAGCGAAAGAAACCTGATTTCTCCCAATGCTTTGCTTTAAAATCTATCACGCGACTTGGGAGTCTTGATTTGTGAATGAAAGTCTTCACTCCCTACATTTTATCTCTTACCAATGTCCTCAACTCTACTCGCTGCACCCACTTTGGGAACCCCTGGGTTAACAAATAGAAATTGGTAACAGATAAATATTTTGAATCATTGAGCTTTTGCACAGAATACTACACTGTAGGACCACTTTAAATCGCCATTCAAAAATAACTTCAGAATAATTGGATTGTACAATGAGTTGTGTATCTGGAACCAGTTGGTGGCCATTAGAACAATGTCCCAAAGTCCGAGACCAATGATTTTGATATTGGACAAGTCTCTTTCTGGAAATTCTCTGTTTGCCATATAGAACTACAAGTTTTGACGAATGATGAAATACGGGTATGCACACTCAAGCATTTACAAATTGCGATTTAGCAATTTTCTCTTTAAATGTGCGTTATAGTCAAACAAAATTTACCGAATAAGGACATTTTTGGAGGACACAGTGACCTCCAATCGGGGCTCCCTTGATTGCGACATATTACATACGCCACTGTTGTTCAATATGCTCAGTGCCGAATCTTTGGGGATCACTAGGTGGAAGAGGCAACGTCTGCAGGGCATCAAATTCACCCTATTTCTGTGTTTTTTCCTTATAATTCGATACAGAAACTACAAGGAAGATTCGCAAGGGCGGCAGTTTCAAGTTTTTGCGCGACTCGAAAAAATTGCAGACCCGGTACTGATCCAAGTTGTATTGTATTTTCAATATTTAAAAATGTATAAATGCAGTATACGAGAAAATATCATGTTTGGTATTCAACTCTATTGATTTATTAAAAATTACTGCCTACAGCGCTAACTTCCGACTCATCTTGGACGATTGTACAGCGGAATTGCTTATATTGATCTGACCAGACGTTATTCGACATCAAATCGAATCCGCAGTTGGATCTTTTCGAACGCAAGGCTCTGTTTAAAAATACACACCTGCTGTCGTCAGATTGGGAGGAACAAATGTAAAACTGCTTTTAATTGAATGACTCACGGCGGCTTGCGTCCGAGAAAATCATTCAAGAGGAATTCGCAATTAAATGCCCGGACACACACGTAATTAACGAAGCCAACGGAGGGCACTTTTAATTAAGGATTCGGAGGCCAGAAGAATTGTGGTGAATAGATGAAGGAATTATTAATTCCTGTGACTGCGCTGAACTTCAATGGGTGCTTCAACGGGTGGTTGTGAAAATTGTAACTGCAAGATTCATGCTTCGCGGACGGTCAAGAAATTTTGCCAACCGGTGCTGAATGATAGCATTAAGCAACAAAAGATTTTTGCATGTAGTAATCTTGAAACATATTTGCTGTTTTATAAGTTCAGTGAATGTAGACACTACAGAGTTTATTGCACAAAACAATACTTTAATGAACTTGAATTAGCTTGAAGACATAACAATCCCGGAAAACCACTACTTCCCAAGAAGTCGATTCAGCACTTTTAAGCCCAATGAAACATATTTGTACTGTCAGTTCAGAACTTATTTCATAAAATATCGAATACAAATGACATGTTAATTATATTTTCCTCATATTGTCATAAATATAAAATCTATATATTGGCCAAAAAAATAACTTTTATGGTTTTAAAAACATATTGTGATTTCTTTTGAAAAAATCGCAAATGAAATATATCTACATGTATACTGCTACGCTTCTACTTTAATCAAGATTAATTTTTAATTGAAGAAGAATCGTAAATAGCATCATCAGTTTTCTAAATGTATTTCTGAGTTGAGTAATAAATAAATCAACTTTTGGGAACTAGTTGGAGCTTAGTTTCTTTTATGGAACGTATAGATACATATGTGTCATCCATTTGCACAAAACTTAAGGAGTCGAATTTTATAAAATTCGATATACGTACACGTTATTTACATCGCCATTTAATAGCTTATAAAGGGTGAATATACGGTATAAGTGAATTTTTTGCATTCCCAAAGAAAAATTTTCTGTTTGGTTTAACATTCATTATTTCATTAGTTGTCGTTATTTTTGCATTTGCAAAGACGAGGTCTAGGTGATGTTGTAACTTTTTTGAGTTTTATAGGCACCAGGGGAAAATATGTCTTCGGGGGCTACAGTATTGGCTTTAAAACTGTCAGAGGGAGTGACACCAGAGCCAAAGTGACCAATTCATATCTATATATATAAAAATCTCGTGTCACGATGTTTGTTCGGGGTAAACTCCGAAACTAGTGATGGGCATAATCCAGATCTTTTGATAATCGAGATCTCGGGAATCGAGTACTTCTGATAATCGAGTGATTGATAATCGAGATCTTTTCAAGTCGATCACTCGAGTGATTGATAATCGAGATCTTTTGAATTCGAGAACTCGAGCGATTGACTTCTCGAGATCTTTGGAATCGAGTACTCGAGCGATTGACTTCTCGAGATCTTTGGAATCGAGTACTCGAGCGATTGACTTCTCGAGATCTTTTGAATCGAGTACTCGAGCAATGGACTTCTCGAGATCTTTGAAATCGAGATCTCGAGATGTTTTAAATCGAGATCTCGAGATGTTTTAAATCGAGATCTCGAGATGTTTTTAATCGAGATCTCGAGATGTTTCAAATCGAGATCTCGAGACGTTTAAATCGAGTACTCAAGTAGTTCATTTTCTGAGCTTTTCCAGAATTGAGTAGACTGCTACAGGGGCGCCCCACTATAAGGGGGAGGGAGCATGATGCGGCCTGCGCCATTGGCCGGTTTTTTCAGAGTGTTTTTTATCTCATTTTCGGGTGGGGTGGGGGCATGGCGCAGCCTGTGCCATTAAAATTTTTAGGGCTGGGTTTTTGAGAGGGTTCTTTAAATCTTATTTTCGGGAGGGGTCGGGGGGTCCATGGCGCTGCCTGCGAAACCGAAATTTCTATAAAAGTGGTTTTTTGAGAGGGTTTTTTAAATCGCATTTTGGGAGGGGGGGAGCTCTTTCTAGACGGATGCTCCGTAAAATTTGAGAGGGTGCACCATCGCCCTGCGAAGGGGGGTGGGTGGATACCTTTGACTTTTGGAACAGTTGAATTCCCGAGTTGTATTGGCAGGGGTGCGCTCGAAATAGGAATGTGCCATCAAGCCTATCATTTAGGAGTATAATAAGGGGCGAACCCTCCTGGCTTTTAGAAGTTGTTGTACTCATATAAATGAAATTCTTACTCTTATTCGGCATAATATGCAACTCGTAGGATACTCTTTAATCCCTCCTCCTCTCTTGTAAAGTTCGAAATAACGGGCCTGCCCCCCTCCCCCAATTTTTTGAAAAAATCTAGTTTTTACGTTTCAGTGGGTCTAGTTTTTTTTTTTTTTTTTTTTTTTTTTTCCGATAAAATGAGCAGATACACCCTTGCCCCCCCTACCCTCCGGAAAAGTTCGAAACGCAAGACTGTTTTAGGGGGTCAATTTGATAGATTTTAGTCTTCATTTAGGGGTCGCAATCCTTGGGGGATGCTGGTTCGACGAGATTCCTTGTTAGCTTGTCAGAAACTAGGAGTTCGGCATTTGGGCGACTCGGCTCGGACTAGTATAAACTTTTATAGGTTTATTGGTAGCGGATAGAAAACTGGCAATGTGCCCTTGACTGTTGATAGCCCTCAGGGGACGCCCCGTAGCGATTGAAATGGTATCACCCCCTCCCCCTTTCATTTAAATTTCTGTAACGGATTGATTTCTCGATTTTTTTTTTTTTTTTTTTACATTCATTTTGAGTGATTTATTCGAACGGTCATGTATTTAAACTAATGATTCTCAGATATCACGTGGTTATTTCAAATGGTTTCGGGCACTCAAACACAAAGTTAATAATGTAAACAAATAGGGGAATCGTTGCTCTCTCTGCGCAAAAGGACTCATTTATTCTTATTTATTGCTTTGCTTTTTTTTATGTTCTTGAAATATTTCTGGCTGCGTTTTCCAGCAGATTGGGATTCCCGGCGCATTGAAAGTTATAAGTGTGGCTTGAATTGCATTGAAGTTCATGATTATTTTTTTTCTTTCTTGATTCGCTCTTTGTTATTTTTCTTTTTCATTCGCTGACTTGGGAAATATGTAATAACAGTATAAAAGTGTAGGGAGTAAAGTTGAAATATTTCTGAGTGCATTAAAAAGAAATATGGAAGTTTGTCGTGTGAAATTAATATTAGCTTCCACTCTTTGGTCCATTTTTTTAAAAATAAAAATAACATTTTATACAGATTTTTTTTTTCTTTCAAATTCCATACGTAAGATATTTATGACTTTTGTGCGTAGCATTTATTTTCGCGTGCGTAGTTGAATTTCAATGTTTTTCTTGTTTTACTCGCTTCTGTTTAAGTCATATTCCTTATATTTTCAATGTGATATTCCTTATCTTTTCATAAATGTTGATTAGTATATTATTCACTCAACTTAAAAATTTGGAGTCAATTGATGTGCTGATTTTATGAGATTGAATAGTATCAATCGATATTGGTATTGAATAGTATCAATTAGAGACGTACCGAGTAGCACTTTGGCCGAGTAGCCGAGTACCGAGTACTCGGCCTTTCACTACTCGGCCGAGTACCGAGTTACCGAGTACTCGGCCTTTTACTACTCTGCCGAGTTACCGAGTACCAATTATGTTTTAAGTAGAACCACTGACACACATGCGATGAATTTTGAACTTATTGGAACAGTAGTATAGACCTCCTTGTCCATATAATAGTTTTTAAAACTACATTCCTGCTGAAATTTAAGTACGCATTACATAAACAATTTTGTTTGTGTCAAAAATTTTACAAAAAAAATTTTTTTTTTAAATAAATAAATAAAAGGTATGATAATTAAGTTGGAATTAAAACAAATTACAGTAAAACCCCTCTAATGCAGACACTAACAGAACAATTTTTTTTTTTTTTTGTATACCTTTTTTGCATAATTTTTAATAAATAAGTTTTATTTACTTTGGGGACATTAAAATAAAGATTTATTCAATTGAAGCATTACAAACTTCATTATCCTCAAAATTTAAATTTGACTTATAAGTATTAATTGTAAATGATTGCAGAATATAATGCTTGCTTTTTTTTTTAAATAAATTTTAGTATCTGCCTTGGACAATATTCAATTTTTTAAAACTACTCGGTATTGGCCGAGTATCTGATCAGAATTTCGCCGAGTACCGAGTACTCGGCAAATTGGCCGAGTAGGCCGAGTACCGAGTAGTTACCGAGTACTCGGTACGTCTCTAGTATCAATCGATTGAATAGTATCAACTTTACAATTGAATGATTATTGTAAAGTTGAGGTAAAACTGCTGAAAATGCTTTGGCTCGCACGGTCCATTTCGGAACTTAGTTTCATAGCTGCGCTTGATTTTCCGTGCGTTGGTCCTCAAAAAGGTTTAAATTGATTACCAACTCTCTCTAAAAAGCAGATTACGTATCCGGTTTTCAAATCATCCGAGATGCTCGATAACCGAACATTCGACAACAAGCAATATATTAAAGAAGGATCCCCCACGATTGAGAGGGCAGAGGGGGAGGGGGGGGGGTTCATGGCGCAGACCATGCCATTGAAGTTATGAAGAGGGGGTTCTCCGTCGCATTTGAGACATGAATGTCATCGCCAGGGGGGGGGGGATGGGCACCACTGCATTTTAAACACATTGCGTTTAAACGTTTCACAAACGTTTTAACATGACTGTCACAGCGTTAACAATCGTTTTAAAACTTTTATCTCAACAAAGTGTGCTCTCTGAGTAACCCCATTCGAAAAAAAGCACTTGAGAAGCTATTATTTGATTCTGAAACTTTAGAGAATGACAGGGGTGTCCGTCCGTCCCTGTGAGCAATGACACGCATCTTATGAAAATTTCTCCCTCCCCCCTCCCCCTAAGAAACAATAATCCGAAAAAGACCTAAGACCACCTTAAATTTTCAACTACACTACTGGTTACTTACTGGTTCAATATATTTTTAAGTTTAACAATTCTCAAGTTTAAACCTGCTAGTGTCGCCCAAAGACCCGCCCATATTATCATTATCCCTCACCTTTTAATAAAAATTGTGCATATTTGATCTTAATAATTGTCAAGTTCAAAACAGTATGGAAAGCTATTCTCTACCCTTTGTTTCAAGATTTCACTACCGGATCACTAAAGGGCCGGATACAGAAAACCATTTTTTGGGGGGAGAGGGGGCTCATGTTGAAGAAAGCCCCCACCCCCACGCCCATGAACGAAATTCCCGTTTTTGGTACGAAAAATGTCTGAATCTGTTTGGGAGTCAATAAAAAGCACCAAATCGGTCAGGAATAAGGCACCTGATTGGGAATAAACGTTGCGAATTAATTTCATGAGCAATGAAACGAAGTAGTAGTTCAAATATTTACTTTGAAAAATAATTAATGAGCTGAAAAGATACGGTCATCATTGACATTTTATGCATGAAGTGTTTGAACACAATGTGTACGGATACTGTTGTCGACGGTTTAGGGTGGGGGGACATGACCCCCATGATTTTCCCGCTGTATCCGCCACTCACACAACACATACCCCTCCATAAATCCGCTCATATGATAATTAACAATTTTCGTTCGAAAAATATCGTTTGATTATTAAGGAATCTCTCAATTATCGAAAATTCGACGCCAAACATTCAACTATAACCCCAGTCGAATAAAGAAAGCGAAAAGCATTCATTGTATTTTAAAATCATTCCAAATCTATCCATCCCAAGAGTGAAGGCGCACCACCTATGAAGCTCTTCCCCAAGAGCAATACCCCCAAATGAGACAAAATCCCCTAAAAATTACAATCCCGCAGTTTGCGTCAAAACTCCCCCCCCCCCCTCCCCTCTTATTTGCACCCATAGGAAGGAATTACACAAGAAGTAAACCACTTGTTTTATTAAGGAATAAGTAAATACCTTAGTGCCGAGAAGTAACATGAAATAACAAACGTTTTGTATCCCAAATATACAGAGTACTGCTGAAACGTGCTTTGGAGTTTTTAAGGTACCCTTTTTTGAACAAAATAGTAAGCTTTTGCGTGCAAGGAGCCATTCATTAGTTACGTAAGGATGATTTTGGCATTTTTTTGACCCCCCTCCCACCATGTAAAAGTATGTAAGATTTTTCAAACTGCTCCCCCTATTCTTAGGTAAGATTGATTCCATTCCGTTTTTCAAAACAATAAAATAACGAATCTAACATCACTGGGAATCGAAATTAAATTCACTATTATTAAATTAATCCTTTTTGTGTAATGAAATATTTACTAAAAAATTGGAATCTAGACTGAATGTTTTTTCGACATTTTTTTTTTTTTTTTTTTTTTTTGTGTGTATGATGCGATAATTATTAAAAATAAAACATGCTATGCATAGTGCGATTCTTTTATCATGTTTTACACGGTTCATTCTTCGTAAAACAAATAAAAAACAGCTCATCCTAATAAGTTTTTTATTTTCCAAACGCAAATAAAATATATAATTCCCGTCAAACCACTTCACTGCACAATTTCAAATGTAAAACATCAACTTGGAAAATATTGCGTGAGAATGGGTTTGAAGCCCCCCTCCCTCTCGGGACCCTTACGTAATTAATGAATAGTCCTTAAAGACATCCAGTAATGTCCTTACATCCACAATCTCACTATTTTACGTTGAAAAAAGGGTTCCTTGAAACCCCGAAACACGTGTCTGCAGTAATCTGTATAGTTGGGCTATAAAACGTTTGTTGTTGCCTGTTACACCTGTATCATTACCTAATGGTATAGTCGAAGGTGGACGTAAGGGGAAAGACTTCCCTCAGGTTTTCAACTTAAGTATTCCACCTTTTTACCTGAAATATAATTTTAATCTTAATGCCTCTCAAGTTGGAACCTTATTAGCGCACCCACTTCCACCAAACATATCATTAGACTACCAAAGCATCCCAAATAATCATTTGATAATCAAGTATTCGACAGCATACATTCAATTATAACACTATTCGAATGAAACATCATTAACTTTTCAAAGCTAGCCCTCTGACCCCCCTAAATGACGGGTTCGCCCCTGCAACTGAAACTCTTCAGAAGCAGAGGTGCCCACCCGCCCTGAGGACAAGGGCACCCCCCTCAATATCGCATAGACCACCCCACCGCGAAAAAAAGCGAAAAATATCCCTCAAAACACCCCCCCCCCCCCTCAAAAAGGACATTCCCTAAAAAAGATTAACGTCCATTGAGAATTTCAATGGCGCAGTCTGCGCTATGACCCACCTCCCCTGTGGGCACCTCAGCTCAACCCGTCACTCCAAATTTTTCTGGGGAAGGGTTAAAGGGTCTCAATGCATATCTTTTCGGAAGGCAACAAAAACCATGACCATTCATAAATAAAATCATTAACTTTTCAAAGCCAGCCCTCTGACCCCCTAAATGACGGATCCACTCCTGCAATTGAATCACTTCAGAAGCAGGGGTGCTCCCTGAGGTCAAGGGCGCACCCCCTCAATATCACAGAGCCCCCCGAAAAAGAAAAATACCCCTTAAAACACCCCTTCCCCCTAAAAATGTCAATGGCGCAGTCTGCGCCACGATCCCCACCTTCCAAGGTGGGCACCCCTGTCAGAAGTCAACTATATTGAAAGGTTCATTCGATTCTCAAATCGATCAAAAATTACACTGCTCGAGTGATTGAGATCTCGAGAACTCAATATCTCGAGAGCTTAACATCTCGAAAACTTAACATCTCGAGAACTCAACATCTCGAGAACTCAACATCTCGAGAACTCAACATCTCGAGAAGTTCAAAGCGAGAACTCGAGCAGTTGATCGCTCGAGCACTCGGAAAGTGATAATCGAGAACTCGAGCAGTCCATCGCTCGAGAACTCGGAAAGTGATAATCGAGAACTCGAGAAGTTCATCGCTCGAGAACTCGAGAAGTGATAATCGAGAACTCGAGATACGATAATCGAGAACTCATGATAATCGAGTTCTCGAATGATTTTGAATAATCGAGTGATTCGATTATGAGTACTCGATTATGCCCATCACTATCCGAAACTACTGAACCGATTTATATGAAATTTCATACGTATCTGTAATTTGGACCAACTTAAAAGATAGGATGGTTTTTATAATTTTTTATTGCAAATAAAAGGTTAATTATACATTAATAGTGTGTATTGATTGTTTGGTTCGGTAAATTCTTAATAGATGGCGCTGTAAGTTAATTCATCCTCAAAAGTTGTATTTTTAAGTTAGATAAAAATTACAAATGATACTATGTTACGGATATTGATGGTTATCAACAATATCGCCATAGAAAGGAGGAGTAATGAGGCCACACTTTTCAATGTAAATGTCAAATTCTACAAATCAAGTTGAAAATGATAAGCAGCGTGTAGTTTCATACTCACCACTGCTTTTAAAAACGTATGAGGCTCATATAAATGTCCAGCTTTGAAGTTCCGTGTTAAAAATTCAGGAAGATTTTCTGGTAATTGTTACTGTAAAATTGCATCGCTAACGCATCGCTGAGTTTTGCGGTAATTTATACCGGAGAAATAAGCGATCCCAGCGCCAACTGGTTGCTGTGGCCTACCGAGGAAACCGTAAAATTTTACAGTAACATTTGATTTTTCCGGTAATAGTTACTGGCAACATGGATGCCAGTAACAATTACCGTAAATTTTCCGGAAAATTTTTAACAGTGCACTAACTACTTTGTCCAATACGTTATTTAAGATCCTTATTAGGTAGCATTTGAGGTACGAGATGTGGACGAAATAACGCGATGAGTGGATATATAAGCAACAACGAAGGGCTATCTGGCATAATTTAGTTTCCCCATGTATGAAAGAGACCCTTCTGTACAGCATCTTGCAGTACATCTTGGAAACGGTCAACGAGTATATTTTACCGAAGATATTTTCTACGAAAAGCACTTGAACACCAAAAACGACCCTGATTTTTTTTTTTTTTTTTTTTTTTTACATTGTCAAAAACCTAATGTGTTTGGTCCGATTCTCAGAAATAAAATTATTTACCAATGTTCCACGCTATTTTACATGCACTGTAAAAAAAACCCGAAATGTCCCTGATTATTTCCTTGGAGCATCTTGAGATTTCACGGGTCCTCAACAATTTTGTTTGGAAATCAAGTATCTGCGTCAAAAAGTTTCCTGAATTGCTGCAAACGTCATGAATGCAAACTTCTCACTGTTGCGAAAAATATTTTTAGCTCCCAGTTCAAAGATTAACTGAGCGTATTTATCAAGTGTATCGGCTTCAGGTCAACTACGTTCCGTCTGCATTGCCTAAAAGCTCCCAGAGAGAGTAAATGAGCCCCTGGATTCCGGAACTTTGCAGAAATCGTAGGCAAGTTAGACTTATGGTACTTGCTTACAAGTCTGTCTTACATTTCGCCATGCTTTTAGCATTATTTTTGGCGCTTTCTTGGAAAAGTAGAGAGGTGTCAAGCTTTGCATTCAACTTACCTAAGTTTTTTCTGACGATCCAGCGACATGACTGGCTTTTAGCCTAGGATAGTACTGAATTCCTGAAAAAGATTCCAGGATAATTTCAGTAAGGTTAATGAATTGTAGTGAAGAACCGACTTCACTACCGTTGTCATGGTCCGTCCAGTTGAACGTAACTCCCAATGGGAGGAAGTTAGTCTCTGGATTCCATAACTTTCCAAGAGTAACAAGCAAGTGGAATACTTTCCTATTTTTTACAAGATACGTTACTGGAAGAAATTCGCCGTATTCACTGCCCTTTTTTTTCCAGGACATTTCATATTTTTTTTTATAGTTTTGAATAAAATAAAAAAAATCATGGAAGCCACGCAAACAAAGAACACAACATTCATCTATCTCGGGCATAATTAAAAATTAAAGCCAAGACATTGGGACCAAAACTTGATCCAAAACAAAACTGTGCTTCCAAAACAAAGTGAATGTTATTTTTGCATTTGTTTTCGGTTAAACATTCCCGAACAGACGGGAATATTTGCAGCCCGTTATTTGTCGAGTGTTTAGTATATATCACGATGTATTTCGCGAATTGTAATTATTGGTAGCACACAATCATTGGGAGTTGCATTTTCTAATGCAGGTTTTGCATAACGAGAAACAGTATTTGTCAACTGTTTAAGATGATTTTGACGATATAATATCCAACACAATCATCATTTCTGCGGGGAAACTATATAAATTTTATGCTTGAAGATGTTCTCCATAGAGTTAAACAAACACACCGATGTTCAAATCAAGATTTTACACCAAAGATGTATGATGCAGCTTTAGTGCTGATTGAAGATTTATGTATTTCAATTTCAAATCTGTTGTTTAGTCATTATGGTGTGATATCACCTGATCGATGGGTCACCGACTTAGTTAACACTGATTTACAACGAGAGAAAACAGTGCAAAGACGCTGTCTTAGCTACTATAATTGTAAATAATTAGCCATTACTGACAGCTGGAAAAAACTTCATAATCAGATTGTGCTGACCGTTGATGCTGCACAAGGCTATACAGTTGTCGATAAAAACAAAGTCGTAAACATTCCAACTGAATTTTTAAATTCTCTGGATATACCAGGAATGCCACTAGACGGTTTCCGGTTGAAAATTGGTTCACCAATTATTCTATTTCACAGTTTAAACCCACCTAGATTATGCAACGGTACACGTTTCTTCATCAAAATTTCAACAATTTTGACGGAAAAGTTTAAAGGAGAAATTTTTGTGTTGCCACGTAATCTATTTACAGCGTCATAATTTTCAAACACATTTGGAAGGCTTCAATTTCCGATTTGTTTAGCTTTTGAAAAGACCATAAATAGATCTCAAGACCAAACAATGTCTACTTTCGGTTTGGACTTGAAACATACATGTTTCTCTCATGGGAAACTATCTATCGCTTGCTCAGAAGTGGGAAAGTTATCATACCTATTCGTGTTAGCAAAACAGAGGTTAAACAAGAATATTGTGCACAACTTAGTGCTTAGATAATTTTCAGTTTTCAAATAATCGAAACAATATATCGAATTCTATGTTATCTACCTCGTTTATAAATTTAATTTTTACATGTTTTTAATTTAGTTAATGTATTTTGTAAAGAAGTTATTGATAACAAACTATAGAGAAATCTGAGATAAATAAAATGTAGTGTACATTCTAAAAGTGTATGTTGGTTTATAATTAATTTATACGTTCCGATATTTTACAGTCAGTTTCGATATTTACTATCACTTTCAAGTTATTTTGCTTTGATTTATGGCCGAAGTCATACTTGCAAAATTTACTAAGCGTAAGTATAGTTCTTTTGCCATTGAAAATTTAGTTAGAACTTACACAATTCAATAAGTACTTATTTCAGCCTAACACGCCCATTATCTATCTCATATGATATGTTTTAATATTGGCTAGACTATTTTAAGCTTCACTAAAAATATTAATTAGATTATATCAAAATACTGAGTAAAAGAGTATTTAATCCAACTACTTCGTCACAGCAACGCGTGGCTGGGTCAGCTAGTAACCTATAAAAACATTCTTTTTACCAGAACTTAAAAGTAATCCGTGATGCCTACACACAATAAATATTGCATTGTACAAACGTACATTTAGGTAACGATAAAATTAAAAAACATAAACTTGACAGGGAAATGATAAAACGCCAGGCACCGGCACGCTTTGTCGCAGTGCAAAGAGAATTGATGCAATATTATTTGAATTTCGTTCAGTCCCATTAGCTTGCTTTTAACTTTAGTCTGTGTTATGCTGATTATTTGCGATCAAGGACACCTTTTAGCAATTTTAATGCTAAATTAGAGTCTTTTAATGTTGCTAAGTGAGGGTGACGTAATTATTATGTCACGTGAAAATGAATACTCTTTTGCATGCAATAATTTTTAGTTTTTAATAAATACTTGTACATTGTTTTTTTAATAAAGTATGTTTTGATGTTTATTTAGGAGTAGGATTATGATAAAAAAAAAATTGTGCCAGGTTATTTAAAAAAAGAACGTTGAACTTGTTTAAATAAAAAGTAGGAAAAAGGCAAGCCAGGCAATAAATCGCTGGTAACATCAAATCTGGATTTTTTTATACATGTACAGTGGCTCCCAAAAGTGTTCGTACACCTTGAAATTTTGTAGTAAAACTAAAATAACGCAAAACTGAATTCGAATATGAAGTCCAATTTTTTTTCACACCATTCCTATGCCATTCTGAATAAAACCCAGTAGTTTTTTTTTTTTTTTTCAGAATATTGCCAGATTTTATTTTTGAAATTTGTCAAAAAACGAAGAGACAGAGAAAAAATACGCCACAAACGTCATCGTACACTGAAATAGTTTCGAATAAATTCATAATTAAAATTATCATATGTTTTTTTTTTTTATTATTCTTGCATTTTAATGGTACTGTAAAGTCATTTGCCTTTAATTTTTTGTGTATTTATTCCCTAATATTCTGCTTATTATTTTTAAATGGCAGGTATGCGTAAAAAACAACAAACACGATTCGAAATCTGATTTTTTCCCTCACAGTAGCCATAAATTGGTTTGAAATGTCTCTAAATTGGTTAATTTATACCATTCTATAGTGAAGGGCTTGATAAAATGCTTTAAAGACAAGAATCGGATCGAAAACAAGGTAAGAAAAGGTCAACTGGCAAAGTTAACAAAGCGTGATCGGAGGTTTACAGTTAAAAAAAATATGAAAAATACACATTTCAGAACTAAAAAAGTTTCTGCAGAATTGAATGAAACATTTTACGTTTAATTTTTACCTAAAATTGTTCGCCAAGTTCTCTGATCAACTAGATTAAATGGAACCTCTTCCCACAGAAATTTTCTTGTTCGTGCGAAAAACAGTAAGCCTGCACTTTCCGTCGTAAAATCAATGATAAATAAGCTCAAAACGTTTTGGAACAACGTCTTACTTATAGACGAAAATAAATTTAACATTTTGGGTTAAATTGTTGTATAATTGTAAATGAAAGAAAAAAAATGAGGAATTTAATCTTAAGAACTTAGTCGGATCGGTTAATCATCAGGACGGTGAAGGTGCTCTTGTGTGAGGGTGCATCTCAGCATCAGGACTTGGAAATTTGGAATTTTTTGATGAAATAATGACTTATGCTGTTCATTTAAATATTTTAAAAAGCAATTTAAAACTATTACCCCAAAATTTGGTAATCGGAAACAACTTTGTTTTTTGTCAAGATAACGATAAGAAGCACATGTTCGCGTTTGGTGCCTCAAAATTTGTCCTTAAGCTTAGAAATATCTCCTCAATCGCCAGACTTAAACTTAATGGAACATATTTGGAGATATTTGATGGCTAGATTACGAAAATACACCATTGAAACGAAAAGCGAACTAGAAACAGTAAGACTTGAAGTGTGGTTGAGCACTTACTCAGAAATTGCACAAAAAAAAAAGGAAGAAAAAACAATGAAATCTATTCCCAGTCGTTTAAAAGCTGCTGTTGATACTGCATGATATTCCCCACTAAATAATAACTTAGTAAAAAATTAGACTATTTACAAATTTTTTGACATTTTTTCAAAGTGTACAAAGACTTTTGTGAAATAAAATTTCCGGCACTTTTTGGTTTTTGATTTTTAAAAAATTAAGTTTTAATGTTTTATTCAAAATGTTCATGTAGTTTTGTTAAATATAGATCATAGATCTTATAATAAAATATCTATTCCGAAATATTAATTCTAACCAATGGATAAAGGCCTATTTCATTAAAAGTCGTAGGTGTACGAACACTTTTGGGAGCCACTGTATATATGTGGTTGAAACAATTCAACGAGAAATGTCTTTAAAAATTTATATTTTTCCAGAAAGTCTGAAACATGTTCAAGAAAGTTGGAGAAACGTATTAAAGCTAAAAGTTACTACGCATTCCAAGACGATAAAAAGAAACTTTTTAGATTTCCTTAAAGCAATTTTATCATTACTATGCAAATTCTCTTGTTTAATTAGCTTAAATTAGGTTAATTAATCAATTTAATTACTAACAAAAAATACTCGGAGGGGGGGGATGCCAATCAACTACATGATGACAATTACTTGTTTATTTGTTTCCTGACCTCGATGGAAATAGAAAAATACTAATACTGCGTGAGTTTATTTTAGTATAGAAAGGAAAATACACAAATATAAACTTTCATATTCTCATTTTTTAATCTAAAAATATTTGTACCTAAAATCTAAAAATCTTGTATTTGGAAATGATCTGTAATTGTAACTGAAAGCAGGGTCTTCAAATCTTTCATTACTTTACACAGTGGTTGGAAGTAGCGCGCTACAAGTAGCGACGCTACTGTAGTAGCTACATTTTTTCGTAGTTTGTAGTGTAGCGCACTACTTTTGAAAAAAAGTAGAGTAGCGAGTAGTTCGCAGCAAAAGAAAGCAGTTTGTAGCGATTTCTGAAAACTACTTTTAAATAAACTTTCGAAAAAAAAAAGAAGAATCTGAAAAATACGAGCTGACATCAGACATATTTTGACGCCATATGTTCTATTTGTTAGACCCCTATGGCATCGAAATGTTCACATTTCCCCAATATTTGCCTTCAGTAGAGTATGACTTAGAAAGAAAAGAATAAGCTATAACTGCCAAGTAGTATCCCGTTTGTGTTTTCTGTCAGCAGAGAATGTCCTGTGGATGAACATTTTAGATGTCAATGAAATTATTGTGCCAAAATATCCTCCTAATGTGGAAGCTACTGTAGAGAATGACACTGAACTGCCCTGGTCGGCTAACAATAAATATTACAATGTCATAGAAATGTACGATAACAGAACGATTTGCCTGCTAAGCAAAAAGGTATGAATGTCATCGGCATTTACAGTCGAATATCAACTTACGCGAGGGATGCGTTCCAAGGCTCCCCACTTAGGTTGAAATTTCGCATTGAGGAAAAAAGTATCTATACGATTTTTTTTTTTTTTTTTTTTTTGTGACCATACCAATTATTTTAGAAATTTGTAAACACCCCTCACACACACACAAAAACTATTTTAACCAATTTCTTAACTTCATTTTTCCGAATTTAAACGTAGAGAACTGGAATTTTACTGTATTTGAAAAGAAACTTTGTTATTGAATAAAAATACGGTTAGGGTGCACAAAATCAATGGGAAAGAATGGCATAAAATCAAACAGTACGGTACGTATAGTATGTAGCAAAAATAAAACGCAGCACTGCAACAGTACTGTACAGTAGATACAGTAATTATATTCGACGCACTTTTTAGTAGTTCAAGAATATTGAAAATCTGTAAATTTCATTAGTTGTCAGAAACTTTCTATCATTCCTTTTAAAACTTTAGATAAACAGCCCGCTTATGTGAAATAATGTTTCATCAACTTCATATTTAGAATTAAAAAGATGCGGAGTGGTAATTTGTAAATTAACAAAGCGATATTTCGACTAGTACAGTGTGGGGTACTTTTGCTTTCAGTGATGCTAAAAGGAAAGTCCATTCATGAAACTAATATCTAGTACCCAATAAAGAAGTTGATACTTAATCCTTGCGATTCCCTTCAGAAAATTTTCGTGTGATGGGGTGAGGGATTCGCGTTAGCTCCAAAATCGTTGCTCGAGAAAAACTCGCTATTTAGACATTTCGTGCGAGTCGACTCTTGCACATTGAAGTAAAGTAAGCATTTTTATTTATATTTCGGATATTTATAGATATTTGATTATAAGCACTCGTACCGTTTGGGATATATTTAAAATTTCTTTTTTTCTTTCTTTCTTTTTTTTTTTTTTACTGATTGAGTGTCGATATATAAACAAAATAAATGTCAATTATTAAATATTGTAAGTTTTTGAGGTCATTTGGTAAAATTGAAAAATGCTCTTATTTCATTTTATCAGTAACGTAAGAAAGGAGATCGTATCCAGGTCCTGACCCCAGCTTGAAACTCAAAATTAATTAACTAGTTCCTACAAAATATAAGTACCTGTAAAATTAACTCCTATAATGAAAGTTAAAGATTTTCTCTTTTGTTTAAAAGATGTTTTTCACCAACTAAATCAATTTTATGGACATATATGTATTTCTATATAAAATTTTAATCAAATTTTGACTGAATCAACATATTTACATTTTCAAGTAGCCGAGTTGAACTTCTTGAATGAAATATTCACTGTCAAGAATCAATAACTTGAAGGATGAATTCCTTCAACTTTTTAAATTCTTTTTTGCAGCAAATATTCGTAAAAAATGTTTGGAATGACAAATTGGCTCGGTAAAGGAATGAAATTATAAGTAATTCTTAGGAATATTCCATTTTCAAATGAGCCAATTTATTAATCTAAACCAGTTTTTAATTTTTTTCTTTCAATCCTCAAATGATGTGTATGTGTATGATTTTTATTTATTTATTTTTTTAAAAGTAGCGAAGTAACGACTACTTTTCAAAAGTAGTTTGCAGTTGCTACATTTTGAAAAAAGTAGTTGTAGTTGTAGTTAACTACATTTTTAATAAAGTAGTTGTAGTTGTAGTTCGCTACAAAAAAAAAGTAGTTTTTCCAACCATTGACTTTACATTTGTTAATTTCACAATAGAGAATACAATTTCAAAAAAGAAAATATCAAAGTCATGCATTAGTATTATTGAGCAATAACATATAAACTTCTACAACGAAAAATTTCCAGTTTTAATAGAAGAAGAAAGAAAAGTATGCCAACATTTGTGTATTTTTTTCTCGAATTAGACAACTTTCTCAACAAGTTCAAAAAAGAACTCTGATCGTTCATGTATAATCATGGATTTTTCCTTCTTTTTAAAAAAGAAGAAGAAAAAAAAAGACTCGCGTCGAAAGGATATTTATCTGTACCAGTGGTTGGAAAAACTACTTTTTTTTTGTAGCGAACTATAACTACAACTACTTTATTACAAATGTAGTTAACTACAACTACGACTACTTTTTTCAAAATGTAGCAACTACAAACTACTTTTGAAAAGTAGTCGTTACTTCGCTACTTTTAAAAAAATAAATAAATAAAAATCGTACACATACACATCGTTTGAGGATTGAAAGAAAAAAATTAAAAAACTGGTTTAAATTAATAAATTGGCTCATTTGAAAATGGAATATTCCTAAGAATTACTTATAATTTCATTCCTTTACCGAGCCAATTTGTCATTCCAAACATTTTTTACGAATATTTGCTGCAAAAAAGGATTTAAAAAGTTGAAGGAATTCATCCTTTAAGTTATTGATTCTTGACAGTGAATATTTCATTCAAGAAGTTCAACTCGGCTACTTGAAAATGTAAATATGTTGATTCAGTCATAATTTGATTAAAATTTTATATAGAAATACATATATGTCGATAAAATTGATTTAGTTGGTGAAAAACATCTTTTAAACAAAAGAGAAAATCTTTAACTTTCATTATAGGAGTTAATTTTACAGGTACTTATATTTTGTAGGAACTAGTTAATTAATTTTGAGTTTCAAGCTGGGGTCAGGACCTGGATACGATCTCCTTTCTTACGTTACTGATAAAATGAAATAAGAGCATTTTTCAATTTTACCAAATGACCTCAAAAACTTACAATATTTAATAATTGACATTTATTTTGTTTATATATCGACACTCAATCAGTAAAAAAAAAAGAAAGAAAGAAAGAAAAAAGAAATTTTAAATATATCCCAAACGGTACGAGTGCTTATAATCAAATATCTATAAATATCCGAAATATAAATAAAAATGCTTACTTTACTTCAATGTGCAAGAGTCGACTCGCACGAAATGTCTAAACAGCGAGTTTTTCTCGAGCAACGATTTTGGAGCTAACGCGAATCCCTCACCCCATCACACGAAAATTTTCGGAAGGGAATCGCAAGGATTAAGTATCAACTTCTTTATTGGGTACTAGATATTAGTTTCATGAATGGACTTTCCTTTTAGCATCACTGAAAGCAAAAGTACCCCACACTGTACTAGTCGAAATATCACTTTGTTAATTTACAAATTACCACTCCGCATCTTTTTAATTCTAAATATGAAGTTGATGAAACATTATTTCACATAAGCGGGCTGTTTATCTAAAGTTTTAAAAGGAATGATAGAAAGTTTCTGACAACTAATGAAATTTACAGATTTTCAATATTCTTGAACTACTAAAAAGTGCGTCGAATATAATTACTGTATCTACTGTACAGTACTGTTGCAGTGCTGCGTTTTATTTTTGCTACATACTATACGTACCGTACTGTTTGATTTTATGCCATTCTTTCCCATTGATTTTGTGCACCCTAACCGTATTTTTATTCAATAACAAAGTTTCTTTTCAAATACAGTAAAATTCCAGTTCTCTACGTTTAAATTCGGAAAAATGAAGTTAAGAAATGGGTTAAAGTAGTTTTTGTGTGTGTGTGAGGGGTGTTTACAAATTTCTAAAATAATTGGTATGGTCACAAAAAAAAAAAAATCGTATAGATACTTTTTTTCTCAATGCGAAAATTTCAACCTAAGTGGGGAGCCTTGGAACGCATCCCTCGCGTAAGTTGATATTCGACTGTAAATGCCGATGACATTCATACCTTTTTGCTTAGCAGGCAAATCATTCTGTTATCGTACATTTCTATGACATTGTAATATTTATTGTTAGCCGACCAGGGCAGTTCAGTGTCATTCTCTACAGTAGCTTCCACATTAGGAGGATATTTTGGCACAATAATTTCATTGACATCTAAAATGTTCATCCACAGGACATTCTCTGCTGACAGAAAACACAAACGGGGTACTACTTGGTAGTTATAGCTTATTCTTTTCTTTCTAAGTCATGCTCTACTGAAGGCAAATATTGGGGAAATGTGAACATTTCGATGCCATAGGGGTCTAACAAATAGAACATATGGCGTCAAAATATGTCTGATGTCAGCTCGTATTTTTCAGATTCTTTTTTTTTTTTTTTTTCGAAAGTTTATTTAAAAGTAGTTTTCAGAAATCGCTACAAACTGCTTTCTTTTGCTGCGAACTACTCGCTACTCTACTTTTTTTCAAAAGTAGTGCGCTACACTACAAACTACGAAAAAATGTAGCTACTACAGTAGCGTCGCTACTTGTAGCGCGCTACTTCCAACCACTGATCTGTACTCATGTAATACCATTTCAGAAATGTTTGAATGTTGACTAGTGATTGCAATGCCGATATACCCGTATACCGAACACTGGTATTTCGAGCAATTTTGCAATTTCGTAATACCGGCATTTGTTGATGTAAAATACAGGTATTTTCTGAATTAGCTGAAAATAATAGTTTAAATTAAAGAATTTTCAATTTAACTTATTAAAAATCTACTTATATTTTAAATGTACATTTCCTTTTCCGTGATACAGATCTATTATATCAATAGATTGATGCAAAATTTTGGCTTCAAAAGCACGAGCTAATAGAATATCATTAATCAAAAGTAGCCAAAAGATTGCAATATGATATTTTCATTTTTAGAAAGATGACTTGCATTTTTGTGTGTTTTTGTACACCATGTTTTATTTTTTCTATTTCCCTGATCACTCATTTTCCCTTTAAGGAAAGTTAATTTCAAGTGTAATTTTGAATGCATTTGCTCTATGAATAATTTATTTTAACCATCAATTGCATTGATACTTCATGATATTTTCTTTAAATATTTGTCTTAACTGTAATGAATATTGGCAAAAAACTTTTTCTTGTTAGTAAAACAAATGGTAATTTGTTGTCCGGATATTGTTTTGTTGTCATGTCTCGCTTTATACTTGGCAAGATAATATTTAGAAATTATAAAGTGCCTTGAAAATTTGCATAGAGGTTAAGCATAATTATTTGAAACATATTTTCAGATATTTACATCATTATATTTGTAAATAATTTTAAAAAGAACGCGAAAACGAATATGAGAAACTAACATGATAAAATTTAGTCAAGTTTATCGTAAATTTTAAACCAAAGGGCTAATACTAAAAATCAAATCTCTCCCGCTCAAGAGAAAATGATATTAATGTTGGAAAAGTATCGTCTCACGGGAAGAAATTACAACTAGCTTTAAAAACTTATAATAGTACATACAATGCAAAAAATACACACAAACACACAAAACGATTTTTCCAAAAATAACACACAAGAGACCGAATTAGTTGAAGATGAAGGACTTCTAGACAATTAGAAAAAGATGAATCGTGCATTGTTAACTGTACCACTTACCGGCGTAAACTCAAAAAGAGTATTTTCAACTGCAGGAAAGTTGAACACTAAAATGAGTTCCAGGCTTAGAGACTATTAAATAGATGCATTATGTTTTTTACTATTATTGATTTTTATTCTGACATTTGTTCCTTTATTTTATACCAGTAGTACCCGCACGGCGATGCCCGTGCTAAGAAGTTGTAGGAAGTTCGTGGAACAAAAAAAAAAAAAAACATGCACCCCTTAGTCCCCTTTTTGATGTTAAATGATCATTTTTCTTCAACTAAAATGCGTACACACTTTTACAAAAGACCTATTAAAGACTCTCTGGAATTTTAAACTATTCGCCAAAACACATAAAAATATTGAGAGTAGCTTTAAAACTCAAAATAATCCTTCAATTACATAGTTCATCGCTTAACGCGCTAAGTAACAACGCTACTGTAACCCTGCTCTTTAGCGAGTGAAGCGGTTTTTCCCCCTGTAATTTAAAGTGTTTCGCAAAATAATCTATGCTATATTAAAAACGTCATAAAGAACAATCACAATTGAATAATACGACAAATCAAATTATTTACTTAGTTATGTAACTATCTTCAAGTATAAGAAAAAAAGACAAACGTTGAAGAAGTAAGGAAAACAAAACTCAATAGAAAAATTCTGCAAAAACAAATTATGTACCTGAAACATCGAAAAAAAAACGCATTTAAAAATCTGTTCGTTGATCATAACAGCGTAGCATGGGCATGGTTTCTCGCAGCTATCGACACTGTCGACCAGCGCCCTCTCGAAGAGTTAACTTACCCCACCATCTATTAGGAATTTATAGAACTAACTTTACCCCGCCATCTATTAGGTATTCATAGAACTAAACATCTAATGAAACATTTAATTTGAAATAACAAATATTTCGGTCAATTTGGTTTAACAAAATCGCCTTATAGCCTTCCTCAATAAATGGACTATTCAACACAAAAAGAATTTTTCAATTCGTACCAGTAGTTTCCGAGATTAGCGCGTTCAAACAGACAAACTCTTCAGCTTTACAATATTAGCAGAGCTGTCAACTTTTGAAAATCCAAAATCGTATCTGCATTTTGCGGGGGGGGGGGGAGGGGGGGGGCGCTGCTTAAGAATCAAACAGTGATGAATTGTCAACAGTATAAAGAATAAAATCATGATACTTAATAAATTTCAAATATGATACGGAAACTATTAATACGGAATAAAAGATTTTATACTGAATATTTTATGATTACTTTCGTCACTTTAAAAGAATCGAGTTGGGTGCACAAAAGAGCAATCCGGGTCACTTTGAATCCCTAAAATTTAATCTTCTTAAAGTATAGCAGAAAGGGACTAATCTGGGAAAAGCAGCGCATTTATTTGGTTGCTTTTCTTCGGAAATGAATTGAATCTAGAAATAATTCCGACTACGCCATTTTACCCAGCGATCTATATAAATTAGTTTTAATAAACACCATGACTTCTAAGATTCTATTTCCCTCATAATGCGAAAAAGATGAAATTTGCGAGATAACCAGACCAGCACTTCCTGAAATTTCCACATAACTATATGTAAAACGAGTTTCTTCGATTCATAGCGGGTTTAAAAGCTGCAATCGAAATATTTTTAAGATAACTCGTAAAATGGAATTGCTGCCCCCTCATGACTCGCTTCCAAGTGCTTAGAGGAGACGGAAGTGAAAAATGGTGGTAATTAATTTTTGCGCCCCCTCCCACCTCTACTAATATTTCTGAGCGATAATAACATGAATCATTTCGAATCGAACTTTTACGAGGAATAGCAGAGAGCGCAGAATAAACTGGAAATTAAATTACCCCAATTAAAATTTTCGCCTCGCAACGATGTTTATTTAATAAATGGAAGACGAAAACTGTTTCGTTTCGTTGCTAGTTTTGGCAATTAAAATGATTTCCTCCAGGAATTTGCAACACTGAAAATTATGTTTGTTTTGATTCCCTAATTTTGCTAAATAACTTCAATCTAATATTTTACGCCCTAGTTTTATTCGGAAAGACTTGGAAGTAAAATTTGTTAGAAAATTCTGGAATAAATTCTCGCGAGGTTTCTTTTTGCTTAAATCTCTTGGCTGAAATGTGGATCTTTTTTAAGAGTGATTATCAAACGCAAAGTTCTTTCAAAACATTTAAGATAGCCTCGATGCTAAATTTGAACATTGCAAAACCTCAGTAAATTGTTAAACTGGCAATTCACATGACTAAAAACAACTTCCGTACTTTTAACTGATTTTCCACACAACTGTTTATGTAAGCCAATGGCGAAACCAGCTTTTGGTTTCGAAGGGGTCATTGTCGGTAACGGGGAGGAGGGAAGGGAAAGGGGTCTAAGGGCCCTTAAAACGCTAAAATACGGGTTCTCTCTCTCTCTCTGCGGCAAATCTTTCAACGTATAAATCCCTAAAGTACAATTTTAGGCTATATTTGAGAAGAAGGCCTTGACCCTCTCCTCTACCTCATGATGCCTGATGTAAGTACTGATCTGCACTGATAATATGAAAAAATTGCAATACAAAACATTCCTCGTCAATTATTATCGGCTTTTGTTTCAAAAACATCAACAGCTAAAATACTTTTTTCACCATTGTAATTCTTGAAATTGGGAAAGTTCCACGTAAATAAAACAGGTGCAGTTTAGAGGATGAAAATATTCTTGATCTGTGTGTGTGTTAAATAAATACCCTTGTACATACAAAGTAAAATAAGAAGTAACAACGTCAAATAGCATAAATTTCAGATTACTGCAGACACGTGTTTTGGCGTTACAAAGAATGCCTTTTTCAATGCAAAAGAAGTGAACTTCTGGATGGAAAGCTTTTGTCGGATGTCTTTTCATCCAAGGATAATTTATTTTGCATTGAAAAATATCAAACTGGCTTTAGTAAAATTTGTAATTTTTGCTTAAGATTAGAATTTAAAAAAAAAAAAAAAATAGTTCTACTTCGTTTAGAAAACTCTTCTAGGTGAATCGGGATTTGACACAAGATATCTGTAACCGACATTCCTTACTTCTGAAACTTTTCATTTGGCCAAGAGGTTATCGATAAACACACAGACACAAACTCTCTTTTTTGCTTTATATATATACTATACCCAGGAAAAAATGCAAAATATGGGTTTTTTCAAAAATTGATAAAAAATGCAAAAGTGAATCTATTTTTAAAATGTTTTCGGTCGTCATACTTAAAATTGAATTTCCCACACTATAGTACAAAAAATATTTGTCTGGCGCGATTGGTTCGGGGTCTGTAAGGTAAAAAGTCTAAAAATCACATAACACATTAAATAACATTTTTTCTAATTAAAATATCAAAAATCGAAGCCCGAGGTGCACACCGTCGGTAAAAACTGCACCTGTATACCAAATTTCATCTTCAAATGTTCAATAATCAGGTTTGAACAAGAAAAAAAACTGAAATTTCTTGACGGATCGTGGAAAAACAACTAAAAAGGAAAATTTTTAAGTCCCCCGATTACAGGAAAAGCTTCAAAACAAGAGCATGAATTTTATTTGTTCACAGTCGAGAAAAAACATAATTTCTTGTCAATGATTTTATTCATGCTAATTAAAACTGAGTATGCGACAGACGATGAATTTAAGATTTAAAATTGATTTCCCCTTATTTAAAAATGCTTATAATTTTTCTCCTGGTAATTTTACAGCCTCGGCGGTTTTGAAATCCGGAAGTAGTAAATCCACTTCAGGAGCATTTTTGACGGTTTTCGAATGACACTAAAATCAAGACAATCGGATTATTATTTCGAGTAGAAAAGAGCCACTGAATGCCAGTTTGGGTTCTAAAATTAAATTTCTAGCGGTTCGGTATACTTTTTTGGCGTTCGAAAACCCCTCTACGTTCCTTCTCGGGAACCCAAGTACCTCCCAGCCAAACTTAGTCGAGATTCGACGAAAACTGTGTATTTGTATAGGGAACATACAAACATATATAAACACATATATATTCTTTGTTTTATTCATATAGATAGAAGAAATTACTTCTTTCATTTCTTAAATTTCAGATTTTCTCGTTTGATATTTTGTATACGTTGTTTTTAGTCTTTTTAGTTTAATTATGCAATATATTTTTATCATTCGATACTTAGCATGGCACCTGAATTAGTAATGCATTTAATCTGTTCTAATTGAGGTAATATTTGAAATGTTATTCTATTTCGAATGCAGTTTTATAGATTAAGTAAGCATCACCGCAAGAATGAGAGCATCGAACAATCGTAAAAATAGTCCCCCACAGTGAAAATTCTGTTAGAAACCATTTTAATTGCTGTAAGTAGCGACGAGGAGAAACATTTTCTCTGCCCATTTATTAAATAAACATCGTTCTGCAGAAAACTTTAATTGGGGTCATTTAATTTTAGTTTATTTCCGTTCCACGTTTCCTCTTTTAAAAGTTCGATTTTGAGATTATTCAGAACGTTCGAGGGCACAGGGTGGGCGTAAAAAATGAATGGCTCTAATTAAACCCCTCCCGACCGATAGTAATGAATACCTTTACGGCGCAGTCGTTCCATTCTGCAGTTATCATAAAACTAATTTGTACAACATTCGATGGTATCGATAAAAAACTTGTTTTGCATAGAACTCACATGTTTAATGTGGGGCTGGAAATTTCTAGGAACTTTTATGGCCAACCATTATAGAGAAAGGTGATGAATTTTGCTCCGGAATCTAGCAAATCCTCGGAACTCTTACATTGAAAGAGAGATATAATTTGAGAAATTTGCTTCATAATTATCGAAATAAATATGAGAAGAGTTAAGCTCCCTTTTCTGGAAATAGAACTCTTAAAATCGAACTGAGAGTAACTATAAAAGAAATATTATTTCTGGGCACGGAAGAGAATTTATAGCCTTCTCTGATTATTTCAGGGCGTTTTCTAATTGCTGTTACGCAAATGCAGTTTTGAGCAATTTGTTAGAAATGAGATTTTTTTTTTTTTTTTTTTTTTGACCAGCAATTAATAAGCACAATTAAGCCTTAATTTTGCTGTATATAATAAGCAAAAGCTAAATGATATATTGGCTTCATTCAAGGGCGCCCATATGGGGGGGCAAGTGGGGACTCAAGGTCCCCCCCCCCCCTTTTATAAATTAGAACTTTCTTGCTTTTAGTACTTTTTTCTTTGCAAAAATGTAAAAACATTTCTTCTGCAGTCGTTAATGAATAAGTTATTAAAAACGTCGAATTTCAATAACTCTAACCTGCACTAAAATCAGTTTCCATGGAAGAAATATCCTGCTAAAACCATGGAGAAAATATCTAAGCCCCCCCCCCCCCCCCTTCGGACAATTTTGCATATGGGCGCACTTGGCTTCATCGGAAAAGGCGGGGGCATGACTAAGTTGACCATTTGTTTTTTCCCTCAAAACGGGACCGTAATTTACCATAACATTAGACAACTACAAGTGTGTTAGGACTCGATCGATGCCGATCGTTGGCCGATGGTTCAAAGACGGCCGATGGGCCGATTATTTTTGATTTCTAATGACCGATGGTACGTAGCAGAAACCGATTTCAAGTCATATTTTTAAAAAATGAATGAATAAATAAATATCATAATATTCAGTAAATTACCGCCCAATAGCCAGGGCCAAAGCAGAAATACAGTATTTCTGCTTTGGCCCTGGCTATTGGGCGGTAATTTACTTAATATACCATGTCTTGCCTGCAATCCTCGAGTTGAACCGAACCATTGTTTCGATCACCCGTCTGGTCTGCGCTAATTCTATATTAGCTACCAGTTTGTTTGGCTCTCTTGGCTTCCTTAAGAGGTTTTCCATCTCCAGCTCAGTCACTTTTCTATGCCGGGCTGATGAGTGCTAATAAGCACGAAACTGCAGTCCTCGGCTGGAAATGACTGAGCTGGCGGTGTATTTCAAATATCATAATAGCTGGATAAAGTATGAAGTGATGAAAGTATTATGTCGGAAATCACAGCAAAGTAGAGAAAAAGTTGGGTCTCGTTGTTACATGATTTCGGTCACTACGCTTACTTACTTTTAGTTATGCAGTAAAAAATAGATAAATAAAAGTTACAATCCCACTTTCCAACCCCTTTTTTAAAAAAAACATCGGCGATACATCGGCATTTAGATGTTTTTCAAGGCCGATGTTGTCTCCAGTTAGCATCATGGCTAAATTTTTGAACCATCGGCCGCCGATGCCGATGGCTGAATTTTTGAACCATCGGCGCCGATGCATCGGTCGAGGCCTAATGTGCATTTAAAAAAAGTTGTATATTTTTTGCAGTTTGTGCCTTTTTCGGAAAATATGAAAAATGAACACTTGAAAAAGAAGACATGTAGCATTATAATTTGTTTATGCAACTTTGAATGGGCAAAAATTTATGCAAAAGCAATTGTACGAGATTTGACAGACAAAATGGCTCAAATACATCTGGCGCTGCTTTAAAATAAGAATGAAATTATTGGCAAGATTTCATACAATTTGCTTTTACATTCTACACCGCTTTAAGAACTGTGATTTGCGACGGTGCTTTTTCGCAATCGCACAAGTTATTCAAAAACCAAAGTATCCTTTTTACCGGTGCATAATATCGCGACAACCTAGGAGAGAAAATATTTAAGGTGTTTCCTGTTTTTTTAATAGTTATTCAAAAAATATACATTATTTGAATGTAAAATTTCTGATTGACATGTAAAGAAAAGGAAAATTTAATCTTGAATTCGTTTCTGGCAAATCAAAGGTTTCGTAATCGAGAGCTGCAACCAGGTTTTGTGTTAACACTCTTACACTGCAGTATTTGTTTATAGGTCAGCAAAAAATAAATATCGGAACAAACTTACTAAGCAAAAGATTGGAGAATCCAATATTCACCCAAGCACATCTGCTATGTTAAAAGAAATATTGATCATTTAATTGAAATTTAAACTTTGAAACTTTTGTCTGAGGGAGTTCTTTAAAGTTATCTTTAGAAATTTCAATTTCAAAGAGTTCATTTTTGAAATACTTTTTGGAGAAAATATTTTTTACAATAATTTTCGTCACAATTAGAAGTAAATCATTTTTAAAACACTGTGGAAGAAAAATCAAGGTTTCTATAAAAAAAGGTAGACAGAAGAAAGGTTCCAACTTATCAAAGAAATTAAGAAACTCAACTTTGAAACACGCAATATTCTTTTAATAAAATATATAATAACTTTCACATTAATAAAAAAAGGCATTTTTTGGTGGAAAGAACCCTGAACACATTACCTTAGAAAAATAGTCAATGGCTTATTATACAATCAAAAATAGTTCTTTCAATTTTCCCTCAATCTGCAATGAGTGGGAAAATAGTTTGAATACTTCAAGATAGAAACGAATGGAATTTTTCTCTAACTTATTTATATTGCAATTAAGGCTCCCAGCGAAATCGAGAAGCAGCATCTATTTATTTTTCTGCTTTCCCGAGCAAAAATGCAATTAGCAAATTATTCGTGCAATCAAAGTTCAAATATGTTTCAAATATAAAAATTAATTACCAAATATCGCTTGGAGACTTTTGGAATAGGTATCGCTTCAAAGAACTATTTCGTTTTGTTAATTCCTCTTGAATTATTTTACGCTATTTTAATTACTTCCCCTAAGTTGCATTTCAATGCAATTAATCAGTTGAGTTTAATTTTGCAATGCCATCGAAAGTTCTGTATTTTAAGACATAAATTTTGTTCTTTCAATTTAGAATGGAGGCAGCTCCAGGTTTTATGGCTGCCGACAAGACTAGAGTCCGACTTTTTTTCTCAGTGCTTGGGAGAATGTGCCAACCTGGAGGACTTTTGAAAGGATGCTACATCGAACAAGAAAACTCCTACAGTCGCGCCCGTATATAGCGAATTCTAAGGGACCAAATAAAAAATTCGTTACAGCCTGAATTTTGTTTCCGTTTAACGACATGGGGACGAACTTTAAGGGACAGCAAATTTTGTTCGTAGGGAGGGGAATTTCTTTGCAATGGAATTCGGGCAACGGATAGGAAATTCAAACGGGAATGAACATTTATTTCGTTGAAACGGATAGTCCGTTGTACCAGTATTCTGTAACGCAATTTCACTAATACACGATAAAACGAGAAGGAAAATAACGTGCCATAAATTTGCTATATGCATCTTTGTTGTAAGAGAAGTCGGTACCCTAGAACTTAAAAAAAAAATAATTGTTTTATCGTTTTTAATCATTCAAAATATTCAAATCAAGAGCTTTCAAGCGACACCAAATTCATGTCTCTATGTAGATTAAAAGTAACTCAAGTAAAATATAGATGGGATAAGAACGTATTTAAAATGTAGGGAAAGGGGGGGCACATGTGAACTTTTTTTTTTTTTTTTTTTCATTTCTTTATTTTTAAAAAAATATTATAAATTTCTCAAAGTAGATGTCCCCATGAACCATGATTGGAATACATGAAATACACCGCCAGTTCAGTAATTCCAGCCGAGGACTGCAGTTTCGTGCTTATTTACACCCATCAGCCCGGCATAAGAGTGACTGAGCTGGAAATGGAAAACCTCTTAAGGAAGCCAAGAGTGCCAAACAAACTGGTAGCTAATGTAGAATTAGCACTGACCGGACGACGAAGCAGTGGTTCGGTTCAACTCGAATATTGAAGGAGGCAATAAGCACGAAACTGCAGTCCTCGGCTGGAATTGACTGAGCTGGCGGTGTATTTCATGTATTTCTGCCTTAGCCCTGGCTATAGGACGGTAACTTACTGAACATGATTGAATACACTTTTCTTTGTGATATGGAAGTTTTTAAAAAAATGTCTTCAATTGTTCACATGTGCCTCTATAGGAGCACACATGTGAACAAGCCTGGGACACATACGAACACGATTGAAAAATGCAAGACAAGCATCATATTTCAACGAAAAGTTCTTTAATATGAAACATATACGTATATACCAATTACAATGAAGGGTTTTTAACCTATTCTGTTTCTGTTTAACTTATTATAGTAACTGTGTCATTAAGATTTTTTCCCAAATATATAAATCTGCTCACTTTAAAGCTTTCAAGTCTCGCAGCATGTTCTAATCACTGGATAGACAAAAAAAAGCTTTTAAGCCTATATACGTAATACAAAGAATATTTTATTGTGTATATTATTGCTATATATTGCATTTAAGCTTCATACAGTAAATGATAAGAAATTTAAAAAAAAATTTTAAACTTCAAATTTAGTTTCATGAAAATGGTTTGTCTTTTTATTTCATGTAAGTATTATATAACACTAAACTCTTGACTAACTATTAAGGTACAAATAAATTAAAAAAAAAGAAAACAATGATAAAATTAAATAAATAAATGTTTAATAATAATAATAACAATTAACAACAAATGTACAAACTGATTGTAGAAAAATAATTATTATAAGTACTTAGATGTTTTTAACACTTATAATACCCTACACAAACTTTAAAACGCTGGCCTCAAAAACTTAAGGAACAACCATTTTTTGCGTCTAATTTGTAAATGAATGAATGTAGAAACAAAAAGATTTTTTGGAAGGTATGTGCATTAAATGGTTTTTGATTGAATGCGTCATAGAAAGTTGTAGAAGTGTATTGCAAAAACAATTCATAGCAAAAAAAAAAACAATCTTTGCGGAAAAGTCCATTTTTGAAAAAAAAAATAGATCATCTCAGTGTTGTGTAGTAAAATGTCTTAGAAACAATACAAAAATTGGTTCTAATAAGGAATGTGTCCCCCCTAACTTGAATCCATTCGCAGCATCTATTTTCTATGCTGCTTATTAAGTTGTCGCACACCGGAATAGGAAGCGAAGACCAGACACAGAGTAAGCCTTGTTCCAGTTCCTGTAACTACCTTGGAAGTGGATTAAAAGCATCAACCTATCTGCCAAGATAGTCCCAAAGATGTTCTATTGGATTCAGGTCTGGAAATCGAGCTGGCCATTCCATTCGTCCCAAACCGTGATCCTTAAGATACTCCTCAAGAATCTGAGCTCGGTGAAGTCGTGCATTATAGTCCATCTGAATGAAGTCATTACCAATAGCATCAACATATGGGCGGACATATGGAGCAAGGATCTCATCCCGATATCTTAGACCAGTCAGTGTTTCTCCATGGAACACATGCAGGTCAGTGTGACCACCGAGCGAGATCCCTACCCAAACCATAATTCCACTATCTCTTTAAGCGTGGTCGTTCAACAGTGATATATTAATGATATCTATTGCGCTGTTCCCTCCAGATCAGGAGACACCCTGAATCACTCTCCAATGTAAATCTGGACTCGTCTGTGAACAGCACAGAAGCCCATCGCTGCTGGGTCCAGGAAACATGTTCTTCTGCCCAGCATAAGTGGATCCTTCGCTGCGTTCCGTTCAGGGGAACACGCATAACTGGTCGTCTTGCATACAGACCTGCATTGTGAAGACGATTTCGCATCGTAGGAGCAGAGATTCTTCTTCTGATGTTACAAAGTGGTCTGCAACGAGCTGCGGCACAGTAAGTAGTGGTTCTTCTCCTTCGAGCCGAAAGAACTAAGAAACGGTCTTCTGCAGGTACTGTAGCTCGTGGTCGGCCAAGAACAGGTCTTCTGTACACATAATCTTTTGATTGGTATCCTAAAGTTGCTGAACAACACTACGAGCCACATTGAGACGTCTAGCAGCATCAGCCAGTGACAATCCCATTTCCATCCATCTAACTGCCCTCCACCTTAACGAATCGGGTAAATGACGTCTCTGAGACATTTTCAAAACTCGATTGACTGTTGTCACCGAAACTGCCAACAACCGTTGAAAAATAACACAACTTACACACAAAAGTACGAAAGCTTGATATTTGCATATTTTTTTCTCACTCATAAAAATATTTTTTTTTCCATAAAATAAAAGTAATAGCAACCTTTTTTTTTCATAAATAGTTTTTAAAGTTTGTTACGATCATTCATGCAAACTATATGCATGGTGAGCTTCAAAAAACGTGTTGTACCTTAACTTTTTGAGGTCATCAGTGTATTACGGAGAGGATATGGGAACTGTTTTTACGTGATCCTTGATGCTTTGTTCACAAGTACCCCATCATCTACTTTGGAACTTACTTGCAAATATTTTAAAAAATCTTAATTCAATAAAAATTTAAATAAATTGTCACAAATTTACTTAAATGTTCGTTTACTGGTTCGCAGGAATTACGTTTAGCATATTAATTAGCTCAAAAAATGTTTTTTACGTGAAGAAGATTGTGATTAAATTACATCAGTACCTGCTAAAACGAAGAAACTGTCACCTCAGGGTCATGAACTGGCTCCTTGCTCTAAAAGTTTGCCTAAAAAGTAGGACTGGAACTGCCATTTTTTGCGAATTTGTTAAGATTTTTTTCTAGACTTTTTACTAGTAAAACATACCATAATCACATGTGCCTCGTGCTCACATAGTGCCCAATTTCCCCTACGTACAATTTTATTTTCAAACGGCATTTTCTCAAAATGTCGGATTTAAAAATTCATGTTCCTTTTTCTAGAAAACTACTGCACATATCACTTAGAAATATTCATCACACTTTATTTCTTAGCTTTTGCCTAAATAGCTATTGCTATGGTCAAAAACGGTATCTTTTTCTCATTTAAAAAGACTACTGGTTAAAATTTAATAAATTATGAAATAAACAGAATTGCCTCAAAATATCTGGATTTTCTTGAAAACACAGAAAATTGTAAATTTCTATCACTGAAACTTTTTAAGAAAAAGGTACATAAAGTATAGCAATTTAACATTACGTGTACACAGGGTAACGACTCCCCTTAAAGGGGACGACTGTTTAAGGCAACTTTGGCACTGAAGGTTCCGCAGATCCTAATCACAGTATTACGACGCCAAATTAAGCATACAAAAACTATAGTACATAACGGCTCTCAACCGATGGTACTCGTACCCACCCCTTTGGGTGTGCCAAAATTTATAAGGGATGCGCAGTTAATTATCAAAAAGTATACAAAAATATAAAGCTGAATAAAAAATATAATGAGACAACCGAAAATATCTTCCTACATCTAAAAATTTATTAAAAATTTTGAAACATTGCTTGAGGTTCCAAACTGTAATCTTAAAACAAAAATCATTTTGGCCATTGGAAACTAATGCCAGAAATTTAAAACATTTTCAGCTCTGAAAATACGATGTGAAATTCAAAAATATCTTTCAAATTCTGGGTACATAATCTGAAATTCAAAGCAGATCAACAAAATATTCTAAAAATCAAAAGTATTCTACTGCGTCTAGCAATAACATTTGAACTTCAAAAACATTTTCCCCAGACTTAAACTATCAAGGTAAAAATATTTCCCTACATCTAATAATTTCGTTAAGCACAAAAAATAGCAAACGAAAACGGTAACCATAACTGCAAAACGTTCTATTGTCAGCTACAGATTCGCGGTGTATTTAATATGCATCATCGAAAGTCTCAAAGAATCTTGTAGGTTGTCATCCACGCGTACAATCGTTAGGCGGAAGCCATCCAACTGGCTAAAAGACTCCTGTTAACTC